>NC_041383.1:276939750-276965627 GCF_002162155.2 Triticum dicoccoides
CTGGATCGGGGACGAAACCCCCTCGACGCCGTTCCCATCGCCTGGTCGCTGTGCATCGCACCACCGCCGCCCGAAAACCTCGTCGAGGCCTCCTCCTCTCCTCAAGCCACTCGCCTACACCATCGTCGCTCGTCCTCATCCCCTCCCTTGCTGGATCGAGGCGCTGCGCCCGTCGTGCCCGACGCCGGAGCTCCCTCGCCGGACTGCCTCCTCCACCTCACCGGTCTGCCTCCCTCCTACGCACGTCATCGTCGTCGTCCTCCCCAAGCCCCACTGCCCCGTTCCCTACATGCCCGATGTGAGCCCCGCCTTGCTCCCTCCCTCTCCCTCGCGCGCTTGCGCTCGTCGCCGAGGTCCCCGCCGATCTCGCCCCCGGTTGACGCGCTCCGGCCGCGTCCGATGCGCACTCACCGCGCCGTGCCCACGCACCGCACCTGCCGTGGCCCCCAGCCCCCTGCTGCCTCCGATGCGGCCACCGAATCCCCCCTGCGCCGGCGACGCCGCTACACCCGCGGCCAACTCTGGCACCCCGGCCCCCACGCCCTGCTCCCCCGCGCCCGCATCTCGCGTCGGTCTCGCCCACTGCCCCGCGCGGCCTCCCGCGCGCTGCTGCGCTCACTGCCGCCGCCACCTTTGACCAGTGCCCCTGCCCGCACTGCTCCGGCCGGTGGCGCCTCGGCCAAAGCTCACCGGTGCGCTACCGCTCCCATCGTGCGGCGGGCCACGCCTGGACCGTCTCGGGCACCCAGCGCCCACGCCCATTCGGGCGGTGCCCGCGCTCGCACCGCCCTGTGCCTGTTAGGCTCTTGGGGCCACAGACATGTGGGGCCCATGCCCCATAACTTTATTTAAAAAAAAGAATTAAAAATAAATAAACAAATAAATAAATAATGATTACATTAATTAATTAATCAATAAGTGAATTAATTAAGTTAATTAATCATGTTTAATTAAGCTAATTAACCAGTTAGTTTAATTAAATAGTACTTAGTTTAACTAAGACCTAATTAACCTAAACAGAGTATGACAGGTGGGTCCCACTGGACCCACATGTCAGTTTGACCTAGTCAACTCTGTTGACTACTGACGTCAGCATGACATCATGCCGATGTCATTAATTCATTTTCGAATTAATTTAAATAATTAATTAAATACCAGAAATTAATAAAATCTTCAGAGAGTCATATCTTTTAATCCGTAACTCAGATTAAAATACTTTCTACATGAAAGTTGCTCAGAACGACGAGACAAATCCGGATACACAGCCCATTTGTCCGCCACACATCCCTAACCTATCGAACTCACAACTTTCCCCCTCCGGTTCATCTGTCTGAAAACGCGAAACACCGGGGATACTTTCCCGGATGTTTCCCCCTTTCGCCGGTATCACCTACTACCGCGTTAGGGCACACCGAACACCACGTATTGCCTTATTACGCTTTGTGATGCTTTGTTTGCTCTGTTATTTATTGTGTTCCCTCTCCGTTACTTCTTTCCGGTACACCCCGAGACTGCCGGCGACCCCCAGTTCAACTATGGTGTTGACGACCCCTCCTTGCCCGAGCAACCAGGCAAGCCCCCCCTTGATCACTAGATATCGCCTATTCTCCTCTATACTGCTTGCATTAGAGTAGTGTAGCATGTTACTGCTTTCCGTTAATCCTATTCTGATGCATAGCCTGTCATTGTTGCTACAGTCATTGGTACCTTACCCGCAATCCTAGATGCTTAGTATAGTATGCTAGTTTATCATTATTGGCCCTACATTCTTGTCAGTCTGCCTTGCTATACTATTGGGCCGTGATCACTCGGGAGGTGATCACGGGTATATACTATACATACATACATACTATACAGATGGTGACTAAAGTCGGGTCAGCTCGATGAGTACCCGCAAGTGATTCTGATGAGGGGGCTGAAAGGACAGGTGGCTCCATCCCGGTAGAGGTGGGCCTGGGTTCCCGACGGCCCCCGACTGTTACTTTGTGGCGGAGCGACAGGGCAGGTTGAGACCACCTAGGATAGAGGTGGGCCTGGCCCTGTTCGGGGTTCGTGGATATTTAACACGCTTAACGAGATCTTGGTATTTGATCTGAGTTGGCTACGAGCCTATACGCACTAACCATCTACGCGGGAGTAGTTATGGGTATCCCGGCGTCGTGGTATCAGCCGAAGCACTTCAGACGTCAGCGACGGAGCGGCGTGCGCCGGATTGGACTGGAACGCCACTAGGCTAGGTCTGCTTTTGGCCGCCCACGCAACATGCAGGTGTGCTCAGGGCGATGGGCCCAGACCCCTGCGCGCTTAGGTTTAGACCGGCGTGCTGGCCTCTCTGTTTTGCCTAGGTGGGGCTGCGACGTGTTGATCCTTCGAGGCCGGGCATGACCCAGGAAAGTGTGTCCGGCCAAATGGGATCAAGCGTGTTGGGTAAGTTGGTGCACCCCTGCAGGGAAGTTAATCTATTCGAATAGCCGTGATCTTCGGTAACAGGACGACTTGGAGTTGTACCTTGACCTTATGACAACTAGAACCGGATACTTAATAAAACACACCCTTCCAAGTTCCACAGACAACCCGGTGATCGCTTTTCCACAGGGCGACGAGGGGAGGATCGCCGGGTAGGATTATGCTATGCGATGCTACTGGAGATGCTACTGGAGATGCTACTTGGAGATGCTACTTGGAGATGCTACTTGGAGTACTTCAATCTACTCTCTTCTACATGCTGCGAGACGGAGGCTGCCAGAAGCGTAGTCTTCGATAGGACTAGCTATCCCCCTCTTATTTTGGCATTCTGCAGTTCAGTCCACCGATATGGCCTCCTTACACATATACCCATGCATATGTAGTGTAGTTCTTTGCTTGCGAGTACTTTGGATGAGTACTCACGGTTGCTTTCTCCCCCCTTTTTCCTCCTTTCCTTTCTTTCTGGTTGTCGCATCCAGATGCTGGAGTCCAGGAGCCAGACGCCACCGTCGACGATGATTCCTACTACACTGGAGGTGCCTACTACTACGTGCAGGCTGCTGACGACGACCATGAGTAGTTTAGGAGGATCCCAGGCAGGAGGCCTGCGCCTCTTTCGATCTATATCCCAGTTGTGCTAGCCTTCCTAAGGCAAACTTGTTTAACTTATGTCTGTACTCAGATATTGTTGCTTCCGCTGACTCGTCTATGATCGAGCACCTGTATTCGAGCCCTCGAGGCCCCTGGCTTGTATTATGATGCTTGTATGACTTATTTATGTTTTAGAGTTGTGTTGTGATATCTTCCCGTGAGTCCTTGATCTTGATCGTACACATTGCGTGCATGATTAGTGTACGATTGAATCGGGGGCGTTACACCTTGTGTCGAATCAATAAATTTGGGTTGAATACTTTACCCTCGAAAGAGTTGCGATCCCCTACACTTGTGGGTTATCAGAGAACCGCCTGGGAAGCTGAGAAGGCTGCTCTTGCCAAGAAGGTCGAAGATGCAAGAAATGCTCTTAAGCCAGTAACTGACGAGTTGTGCAGCTTAAAAGAACACACTAGTCAAATGAAAACCAGCATCTTCGGTAAGTATAATATGCACTTAAAGCTGGTAAACCAACTGGCTTTATATACGTTGTGTTAACTCGCCCAGCAATTCTAATATGACCTCTTAATAGGACCTAGGAGTTCCAATCTTGGTCAAGACATGCTATTAACGCTGAAGGACATTTACTCTTTAACAAAACAGTTATACAGCGACACTCTCCGTAGTCTGGTGGCCTTAGGGGGTGGCAGAAAGCCGCTAAGCGAAATCAAGGCTATGCTGGATGGCTTGTTGATACGTCTCCAACGTATCTATAATTTTTGATTGTTCCATGCTATTATATTACCCCTTTTGGATGTTTATGGGCTTTATTTCACACATTTATATCATTTTTGGGACTAACCTACTAACCGGAGGCCCAGCCCGTGTTGCCATTTTTTTTGCCTATTTCAGTATTTCGAAGAAAAGGAATATCAAACGAAGTCCAAACGGAATGAAACCTTCGGGAGCGTGATTTTTGGAATGAACGTGATCCAGAGGACTTGGAGTGCAAGTCAAGAAGAATCTGAGGCCTCCACGAGATAGGAGGGGCCCCCCTATAGGGTGCGCCCCCTGTCTCGTGGGCCCCTCGGGCATCCACCGACGTACTTCTTCCTCCTATATAAGCCTACGTACCCCGAAAACATCCAGGGAGCCAACGAAACTCAATTTCCACCACCGTAACCTTCTGTATCCGCAAGATCTCATCTTGGAGCCTTCGCCGGCACTCTGCCGGAGGGGGAATCGACCATGGAGGGCTTCTACATCAACATCCTTGCCCCTCCGATGATTTGTGAGTAGTTTACCATAGACCTACGGGTCCATAGTTATTAGCTAGATGGCTTCTTCTGTCTTTTTGGATCTCAATACACTGTACTCCCCCTCTCTTGTGGAGATCTATTCGATGTAAACTCTTTTTGCGGTGTGTTTGTCGAGATCCAATGAATTGTGGGTTTATGATCAAGTTTATCTATGAATAATATTTGAATCTTCTTTGAATTCTTTTATGTATGATTGAGTTATCTTTGCAAGTCTCTTCGAATTATCAGTTTGGTTTGGCCTACTAGATTGATCTTTCTGGCCATGGGAGAAGTGCTTAGCTTTGGGTTCAATCTTGCGGTGTCCTTACCAAGTGACAGAAAGGGTTGCAAGGCACGTATTGTATTGTTGCCATCGAGGATAACAAGATGGGGTTTATATCATATTGGTTGAGTTTATCCCTCTACATCATGTCATCTTGCTTAATGCGTTACTCTGTTCTTATGAACTTAATACTCTAGATGCAGGCAGGAGTCGGTCGATGTGTGGAGTAATAGTAGTAGATGCAGGCAGGAGTCGGTCTACTTGTTGCGGACGTGATGCCTATATACATGGTCATGCCTAGATAATCTCATAATTATTCTCTTTTCTATCAATTGCTCGACAGTAATTTTTTCACCCACCATAATACTTATGCTGTCTTGAGAGAAGCCACTAGTGAAACCTATGGCCCCCGGGTCTATCTCTTATCATATTTGCTTCCAATCTACTTTTATTTGCATCTTTACTTTTTGCATCTATATTATAAAATACCAAAAATATATCTATCTTATCATACCATCTTTATTAGATCTCACTTTCGCAAGTGGCCGTGAAGGGATTGACAACCCCTTTATTGCGTTGGTTGCGAGTTCTTTGTTTGTTTGTGTAGGTGCGTGGGACTTTTGAGGAGCCTCCTACTGGATTGATACCTTGGTTCTCAATAACTGAGGGAAATACTTACGCTACTATTGCTGCGTCACCCTTTCCTCTTCAAGGAGAACCAACGCAAGCTCAAGACGTAGCAAGAAGGATTTCTGGCACCGTTGCCGGGGAGGTCTTCACTCAAGTCAAGACATACCAAGTACCCATCACAAACCCAACTCCCTCGCATTTACATTATTTGCCATTTGCCTCTCGTTTTCCTCTCCCCCACTTAAGCTTTGCTAAAATTTTGTGAATCTGAAAATTATGATGAAGAAATTTATGAAGAGATTCACGATAACTCATTGAATAAAAAGCATGATTGCAATTATTTTCCTATAAATTCTCTTGATGTCAATTGTGCTAATAATATGCAAAACCCTAAGCTTGGGGATGCTAGTTTTGCTATGTCTACTACTTGTTTCAATGATCATGATTGGGGTGATTCTTCTTATAACCTTGAAAATTTATTTAAACCCCATGATGAATATGAGATTGATAATAGTGTTTGCAATAATATTGAAAGTGGGTTGGGAAGAGTGTTAACTTTAGATCCCACATATTTGGAGTATGTTCAACCTTATGATATTTTTGATAAAAGTGGGTTCGGAAAGGTCATGAATTTAGTTAATGTTAATCCCACTATCTTAGAAGAGTGTCGACTTTGCATGCATGTGGATCATGTTGAGAATATGTTTTGTGATAGCTATCTTGTTGAATTTTCCTATGATCCTACATGTAATTATTATGACAGAGGAAAATATGGTCGAAGAAATTTTTATCTTATTAAATTACCTCTCGTCATATTGAGATTGCTATCGTCTCTTTCTTCTTCCTTGCGTATACTAGTTTTTGATTGCCTTGCAAATTTGTTTGCTTATAATATGCCTATGCATAGGAAGTGTGTTAGACTTAGATGTGTTTGTCACATGTTTTATGATGCTCTCTTTGTGCTTCAATTCTTGTCTTTCATGTGAGCATCATTGAAATCTCATTGCCAAGCTAAAAAAGGCTTTAAAGAAAAGCGCTTGTTGGGAGACAACCCAATATTTTTCCTTGCTGTTATTTAATAAATCTTGTATCTACCTTCTGTTTAGATGTGTTTTTATATTTTAATTAGTGTTTGTGCCAAGTAGAACCTATAGGATAACCTATGATGATAGTTCATTTGATTCTGCTGAAAAACAGAAACTTTGCACGCACGAATTTAGTTTTGTTAAATTACAGAAACGTGCTTTTGCGTTGGTTCTTTTTTCTTCTGATCAATAGACAAATTTTACAGGGCTTCCTATTTTCGTAGGATTTTTAGAGTTCCAGAAGTTTGCGTTAGTTACAGATTGCTACACACTATTCTGTTTTTGACAGATTCTGTTTTTCGTGTGTTGTTTGCTTATTTTGATGCATCTATGGCTAGTAAATTAGTTTATAAACCATAGAGAAGTTGGATTACAGTAGGTTTAACACCAAAACAAATAAAGAATGAGTTCATTACAGTAACTTATGTGGTGGTTTTGTTTTGTTTTACTAACGGAGCTTATAAGATTTCCTGTTGAGTTTTGTGTTGTGAAATTTTCAAGTTTTTGGTAAAGCTTTTATGGACTATGGAATAAGGAGTGGCAAGAGCCTAAGCTTGGGGATGCCCATGGCACCCCAAGATATTCAAGGATATCCAAAAGCCTAAGCTTGGGGATGCCTCGGGAAGGCATCCCCTCTTTCGTCTTCGTTCATTGGTAACTTTACTTGGAGCTATATTTTTATTCGCCACATGATATGTGTTTTGCTTGGAGCGTCGTGTATTATATTAGTCTTTTTTTAGTTTACCACAATCATCCTTGCTGTATATACCTTTTGGGAGAAGCCTACTTGATTATAATTTGCTAGAATACTCTATGTGCTCCACTTATATCTTTTGAGCTTGATAGTTTTTGCTCTAGTGCTTCACTTATATCTTTTAGAGCATGGTGGTGTCTTAATTTTGAAGAAATTGCTAGTCTCTCATGCTTCACTTATATTATTTTGAGAGTCTTTTAGAACAACATGGTATTTGCTATGGTTACAAAGTTGGTCCTAGAATGATGAGCATCCAAGTTGGGTATAATAAAAACTATCATAGAAAAGAATTGGATGCTATGATCAATATGATGCTTGATAATCATTTTGAGATATGGAGGTAGTGATATTAGAGTCATGATGGTTGAGGTGATTATGAAAAATACTTGTGTTGAGGGTTGTGATGCCCGTAGCATGCACGTATGGTGAACCGCTTTGTGATGAAGTTGGAGCACAATTTTATTTATTGATTGTCTTCCTTATGAGTGGCGGTCGGGGACGAGCGATGGTCTTTTCCTACCAATCTATCCCCCTAGGAGCATGCGCGTAGTGCTTTGGTTTTTGATGACTTCTAGATTTTTGCAACAAGTATATGAGTTCTTTTGACTAATGTTGAGTCCATGGATTATACGCACCTCACCCTTCCACCATTGCTAGCCTCTCTTGTGCCGTGCAACTTTCGCCGGTACCATACACCCACCATATACCTTCCTCAAAACAGCCACCGCACCTACATATTATGGCATTTCCATAGCCATTCTGAGATATATTGCCATGCAACTTTCCACCGTTCCGTTCATATGACACGCATTACTTTTGTCATATTGCTTTTTGCATGATCATGTAGTTGACATTGTATTTGTGGCAAGGCCACCTTCATAATTTTCATACATGTCGCTCTTGATTCGTTGCATATCCCGGTACACCGCCGGAGGCATTCATTTAGAGTCATATCTTGTTCTAGCTTTGAGTTGTAATTCTTGAGTTGTAAATCCATAAAAGTGTGATGATCTTCATTATTAGAGCATTGTCCCAGTGAGGAAAGAATGATGGACACTATGATTCCCCCACAAGTTGAGATGAGACTTTGGACTTTACAAAAAGAAAAAAAGGGCCAAAAAAAGAGAAAGGGCAAAAATAAAAAAGGGAAAAGAAAAAAGGAAAGAAAAAAAGAAAAAAAAAAGAAAATGAGAGAAAAAGAGAGAAGGGACAATCCTACTCTCTCTTTTTCCACACTTGTGCTTCAAAATAGCTCCATGATCTTCATGATAGAGAGTCTCATATGTTGTCATTTTCATTACTAGTGGGAATTTTTCATTATAGAACTTGGCTTGTATATTCCAATGATGGACTTCCTCAAAATGCCCTAGGTCTTCGTGAGCAAGCGAGTTGGATGCACACCCACTTAGTTTCTTTTGTTGAGCTTTCATATATTTATAGCTCTAGTGCATCCGTTGCATGGCAATCCCTACTCACTCACATTGATATCTATTAATGGGCATCTCCATAGCCCGTTGATACGCCTAGTTGATGTGAGACTATCTTCTCCTTTTTTGTCTTCTCCACAACCACCATTCTATTCCACATATAGTGCTATGTCCATGGCTCACGCTCATGTATTGCATGAAAGTTGAAAGAGTTTGAGATTATTAAAGTATGAAACAATTGCTTGGCTTGTCATCGGGGTTGTGCATGATTAAATACTTTGTGTGATGAAGATAGAGCAATAGCCAGACTATATGATTTTGTAGGGATAACTTTCTTTGGCCATGTTATTTTGAGAAGACATGATTACTTTGATTAGTATGCTTGAAGTATCACCATTTTCATGTTAATATGAAAATTTATTTTGTATCATTTGGATATGAACATTCATGCCACAATAAAGAAAATTACATTGAGAATTATGCTAGGTAGCATTCCACATCAAAAATTTCTTTTTTATCATTTACCTACTCGAGGACGAGCAGGAATTAAGCTTGGGGATGCTTGATACGTCTCCAACGTATCTATAATTTTTGATTATTCCATGCTATTATATTACCCCTTTTGGATGTTTATGGGCTTTATTTTACAAACATTTATATCATTTTTGGGACTAACCTACTAACCGGAGGCCCAACCCGTATTGATGTTTTTTTTGCCTATTTCATTATTTCGAAGAAAAGGAATATCAAACAGAGTCCAAACAGGATGAAACCTTCGGGAGCGTGATTTTTGGAACGAACGTGATCCAGAGGTCTTGGAGTGCAAGTCAAGAAGCAGCGGAGGCCTCCACGAGATAGGAGCCCCCCCTCCTATAGGGCGCGCCCCTTGTCTCGTGGGCCCCTCGGGCGTCCACCGACGTACTTCTTCCTCCTATATAAGCCTGCGTACCCCGAAAACATCCAGGGAGCCAACGAAACAGAATTTCCACCACTGTAACCTTCTGTATCCGCGAGATCTCATCTTGGAGCCTTCACCGGCACTCTGCCGGAGGGGGAATTGACCATGGAGGGCTTCTACATCAACATCCTTTCCCCTCCAATGAGTTGTGAGTAGTTTACCACAGACCTACGGGTCCATAGTTATTAGCTAGATGGCTTCTTCTCTCTTTTTGGATATCAATACAATGTTCTCCCCCTCTCTTGTGGAGATATATTCGATGTAAACTCTTTTTGCGGTGTGTTTGTCGAGATCCGATGAATTGTGGGTTTATGATCAAGTTTATCTATGAATAATATTTGAATCTTCTCTGAATTTTTTTATGTATGATTGAGTTATCTTGCAAGTCTCTTTGAATTATCAGTTTGGTTTGGCCTACTATATTGATCTTTCTTGCCATGGGAGAAGTGCTTAGCTTTGGGTTCAATCTTGCGGTGTCCTTACCCAGTGACAGAAAGGATTGCAAGGCACGTATTGTATTGTTGCCATCGAGGATAACAAGATGGGGTTTATATCATATTGCTTGAGTTTATCCCTCTACATTATGTCATCTTTCTTAATGCGTTACTCTGTTCTTATGAACTTAATACTCTAGATGCAGGCAGGAGTCGGTCAATGTGTGGAGTAATAGTAGTAGATGCAGGCAGGAGTTGGTCTACTTGTTGCGGACGTGATGCCTATATACATGATCATGCCTAGATAATCTCATAATTATTCACTTTTCCATCAATTGCTCAACAGTAATTTGTTCACCCACCGTAATACTTATGCTATCTTGAGAGAAGCCACTAGTGAAACCTATGGCCCCCGGGTCTATCTCTTATCATATTTGCATCCAATCTACTTTTATTTGCAACTTTACTTTTTGCATCTATATTATAAAATACCAAAAATATATTTATCTTATCATACTATCTTTATTAGATCTCACTTTCGCAAGTGGCCGTGAAGGGATTGACAACCCCTTTATTTCGTTGGTTGCGAGTTCTTTGTTTGTTTGTGTAGGTGCATGGGACTTTTGAGGAGCCTCCTACTGGATTGATACCTTGGTTCTCAATAACTGAGGGAAATACTTATGCTACTATTGCTGCATCACCCTTTCCTCTTCAAGGAAAACCAATGCAAGCTCAAGACGTAGCACTTGTCCATTTTCCCAAGCCATGTTGAAGAGCAAAGACTATCAGCCGCCCGAGCCAGAGCCATCATCGCTCTTGGCCGGGCCAAAGCCTGCCAGTCGGAGCTTCACCCGGAGGAGATAGCCACCGGGTGTCCGGAATTCAAAGATAACCAGTCACCCTTTGAAGAGAAAGACTTCAATTGCTGCGTCCGGGAGATGTGGCCCATGGCATGTAAACTTGTTGAAGAGTTGAACTTGAACAACTATACAATGGCTTATGATAGCAACAATCGGAAGATTAAGCCGCCAGCCCATGACGTTGTCAATCTCATTCCCCCTCGGTGTAAGCATGTCTTCTCTCCTGATGTTGATCACTCAATTATACTCAATGATGAATCCACTTTTGAAGCTTCCTGCACAACGGCTGATCTTCACATGATCCACAAGGAAGAACCGGTGCAGGATGATCCATAATCCTCAAGGCGGCCGGAGGAAAATTAAGCAGTGATGATGATCCAAGCAGCTCTCGGGTCGGCTTATGGGAGCATAGCTCCAAAGACATTTGAAGTTTAAAACTTTTGTGAACTCAAATCAATGTCGGGTAATAGGATAGTTGAAGACAGTGATCTGCCATGCCATGCCTTCGTGCATGTTAAGCCTTTGATTTGTGAACCGCCACTTTGGTCTTTATGATCTGCCTGATGTAACCACTCATCTGGGCCATACTAGTAATCGTATTTGCATTCATATTTTCCCATGTCCTACACAAAGGTTAAACAACATATGCCTTGGCGACTTAACATCAAAAGCCAGGGCGGGTAACAACCCAGGCATAATATAGTCTTGTATAATTACAAAAAAGACAACAATCATGGCTATTCAAACTGAAACATGTTGGTGACTTAAAGTAGAAAGCCAGGTGGGTTACCAAACCTCCAATATTCATATAATCATTGAAAAACATACCTGTAAATTTAGATGACCATATTGATGTCTTGAACATTGATATTCAGAGCGGATGACAACACAAAGGTGTGTAATCACGTGACCTCAACTGTTCAGACCAAAGCATACTGGCGACTTAAAGCCCATATCCAGGGTGGGTTACCAAACCCAAAATACTCAAATGTGAGTCATACAGTCGGAGCTTCATGACCCAGATTGCCAAAAAATGCACTTGGCAGAAAAAACCTTTAGGGGACACAAATCAAAAAACTCAAAAGCATAAACGTCAAAGAATCTCAAATAATTGCATGGTCGGCTTACCAAAGCACGGCCAAACAAGTTGGCTCACAGGGTCATGTGCTTTCAAAGGTCACACAGCCTTTGAGTTAATCCTAGCTAGCTCACTCTAAGCTGGCTCTCACGTGACACAAGCCGATGTTTTAAGCTTATCGAGTTTAGGGTCTTAAAAAGATTGACTGTTAAGAGTTCGGTGGGTCACCTAGCTGAGTAGCAAGTTGCAAACAGGTAGGACAACTCAGGATTCGGCGTCCACGCCTGGTCAAGAGGGTATGAAAGCCAAACCCGGTGGGTTGGAAGCCCCCAAGTGACCTTATGAGAAAATAATGAAGACTCAGATACACATAAATGAAACGACAGAGGCCCTGAATTATCAGGGATGCCAGCTTTATTATATTGATCATAATATATACACTAACAAATGTATGTACAATGACGAGAGTCGGTGGCTCAGGTGTAATAAGGTCGAAGATGAGCAATATTCCAGGGCCGGCGGGTCTCCTCCTCTGACTTGCATGAATCCTTGTGTTCTCGTATATCAATGAGGTAATAAGACCCGTTCTTCAGGTTCTTGCTGGCCACAAAAGGTCCTTCCCAAGGTGGGGATAACTTATGCATATTTATTTGATCTTGGATCAGCTGGAGCACCAGTCGCCTTCTTGAAACGTCAGGGTCTTAACTCTGCGGCTATGATAGCGGTGCGGATCTTGTTGATATATCGCCGAACGAGCCGCCGCCATGTCATGCTCCTCATCCAAATCATCGAGTGTGTTTTGACGTGCTATTTCATTATCAGCTTCAACATAAGCCGCCACACGAGGCGAGTCATGACGGATATCACTTGGAAGAACCGCCTCTGCCCCATAGACCATGAAGAAAGGCATATAGCATGTTGACCTGTTGGGGTGGTATTGATACTCCAGAGTACTGAAGGTAACTCCACAACCCAACAACCTGGCGTTCGCTTCAATGGAACCATAGGTCGGGGTTTGATGCCTCTCAAAATTTCTTGGTTATCCCTCTCAGCTTGACCATTAGACTGTGGATGAGCCATAGAAGAAACATCAAGACGAATATGCTCTCGTTGATAGAAATACTTCATAGCACCCTTAGACAAATTTGTGCCATTATCAGTAATGATACTATGAGGGTAACCAAACAGAAGATAAGCTTTTTAACAAACTGGACTGCAGTCGCCGCATCACACTTGCTGACCGGCTCTACTTGCACCCACTTGGTAAATTTATCAACCGCCACCAAGAGGTGGGTTTTCTTATCTTTATACCTCTTGAAAGGTCCAACCATATCAAGCCCCCAGGCTGCACACGGCCAAATAATTGGAATCATCATCAACTCTTGAGTCGGCACACGAGCCCGTTGATAACCCACAAGTATAGGGGATCACAACAGTTTTCGAGGGTAGAGTATTCAACCCAAATTTATTGATTCCACACAAGGGGAGCCAAAGAATATTCTCAAGTATTAGCAGTTGAGTTGTCAATTCAACCACACCTACATAACTTAGTATCTGCAGCAAAGTATTTAGTAGCAAAGTAGTATGGAAGTAACGGTAACAGTAGCAAAAGTAACGTAGCAGTTTTGTAGTAATTGTAACAGTAGCAACGGTAAAGTAAATAAGCAAAACACAATATGTGAAAAGCTCGTAGGCATTGGATCGGTGATGGATAATTATGTCAGTTGCAGTTCATCATGTAACAGTTATAACATAGGGTGACACAGAACTAGCTCCAGTTCATCAATGTAATGTAGGCATGTATTCCGGATATAGTCATACGTGCTTATGGAAAAGAACTTGCATGACATCTTTTGTCCTACCCTCCCATGGCAGCAGGGTCCTAATGGAAACTAAGGGATATTAAGGCCTCCTTTTAATAGAGTATCGGACCAAAGCATTAACACATAGTGGATACATGAACTCCTCAAACTACGATCATCACCGAGAAGTATCCCAATTATTGTCACTTCGGGGTTGTCGGATCATAACACATAATAGGTGACTATAGACTTGTAAGATAGGATCAAGAACTCACATATATTCATGAAAACATAATAGGTTCAGATCTGAAATCATGGCACTCGGTCCCTAGTGACAAGCATTAAGCATAGCAAAGTCATAGCAACAGCAATCTCAGAACATAGTGGATACTAGGGATCAAGCCCTAACAAAACTAACTTGATTACATGGTAAATCTCATCCAACCCATCACCGTCCAGCAAGCCTATGATGGAATTACTCACGCACGGCGGTGAGCATCATGAAATTGGTGGTGGAGGATGGTTGACAATGATGACAACGACGAATCCCCCTCTCCGGAGCCCCGAACGGACTCCAAATCAGCCCTCCCGAGAGAGATTAGGGCTTGGCGGCGGCTCCATATCATAAAACGCGATGAAACTTTCTCTTTGATTTTTTTTCTCCTTGAAAGCAAATATATGGAGTTGGAGTTGAGGTCGGTGAAAGTCCAGGGGGCCCACGAGGCAGGGGGGTGCCCCCCACCCTCTTGGATAGGGTGTGGGGCCCCTGGTGCTAATTCTTTCACCAGTATTTTTTATTAATTCTGAAAAGTTGCTCCGTGGATATTCAGGTCATTCCGAGAACTTTTATTTCTGCACAAAAATAACAGCATGGCAGTTCTGCTGAAAACAGTGGCAGTCCGGGTTAGTTCCATTAAAATCATGCAAGTTAGAGTCCAAAACAAGGGAAAAGTGTTTAGAAAAGTAGATACGACGGAGAGCAATTTAGTTGACAAACTGAAAGTGATAAAGAAAAACTTTTACAAACTATGTTTGCTCTTGTTGTTGCAAATATGTAAAGCCAGCATTCAAGTTTTCAACAAATATTATGAACTAACCATATTCACAATAACACTTAGGTCTCATGTTCACTCATATCAATGGCATAATCAACTGGCAAGCAATAATAATAAATCTCGGATGACAACACTTTCTCAAAACAATCGTAATATGATATAACAAGATGGTATCTCGCTAGCCCTTTCTGAGACCGCAAAACATAAATGTAGAGCACCTTTAAAGATCAAGGACTGACTAAACATTGTAATTTATGGTAAAAGAGATCCAGTCATAGTCATACTATAAACTAATAGTAATGCATACAAATGACAGTGGTGCTCTTCAGCGGGTGCTTTTTAATAAGAGGGTGATGACTCAACATAAAAATAAATAGATAGGCCCTTCGCAGAGGGAAGCAGGGATTTGTAGAGGTGCCATAGCTCGATTTTGAAATAGAGATAAATAACATTTTGAGCGGTATACTTTCACTGTCGACATAACAACTAGGAGATCTCGATGTCTTCCATGCTACACACATTATATGCGGTTCCCAAATAGAATGGTAAAGTTTATACTCCCCCACCACCAACAAGCATCAATCCATGGCTTGCGCGAAACAACAGGTGCCTCCAACTAACAACAATCCTAGGGGAGTTTTGTTTGCATTTATTTTGATTTGATTTGAGCATGGGACTGGGCATCCCGGTGACCAGCCATTTTCTCGTGAATGAGGAGCGGAGTCCACTCCTCTTGAGAATAACCCGCCTAACATGGAAGATATAGACAGCCCTAGTTGATACATAAGTTGTTCGAGCATACAAAACAGAATTTCATTTGAAGGTTTGGAGTTTGGCACATACAAATTTACTTCGAAAGACAGGTAAATACCGCATATAGGAAGGTATGGTGGACTCATATGGAATAACTTTGGGGTTTATGGAGTTCGGATGCACAAGCAGTATTCCCGCTTAGTACAGGTGAGGGCTAGAAAGAGACTGGGAAGAGACCAACTTAGAGAGCGACAACATTCATGAACATGCATTAAAATTAATCAAAACTGAGTGCAAGCATGAGTAGGATATAATCCACCATGAGCATAAATATCGTGAAGGCTATGTTGATTTTGTTTCAACTACACGCATGAACATGTGCCAAGTCAAGTCACTCGAATCATTCAAAGGAGGATCCCATCCTATCATACCACATCACAACCATTTTAATAGCATGTTGGCACGCAAGGTAAACCATTATAAGCTCCTACTCCCTCCGTTCGGAATTACTTGTCGCGAAAATGGATGTATCTAGATGTATTTTAGTTCTAGATACATCCATTTCCAAGACAAGTAATTTCGAACGGAGGGAGTGGCTAATTAAGCATGGCATAAGCAACTATAATCTCTAATTGTCATTGCGAACATGTTTATTCATAATAGGCTGAATCAGGAACAATGAACTAATCATATTTACAAAAACAAGGGAGGTCGAGTTCATACCAGCTTCTCTCATCTCAATCAGTCCATCATATATCGTCATTATTGCCTTTCACTTGCACGACCGAATGGTGT
Source organism: Triticum dicoccoides (assembly GCF_002162155.2). Lineage (NCBI taxonomy): Eukaryota > Viridiplantae > Streptophyta > Magnoliopsida > Poales > Poaceae > Triticum > Triticum dicoccoides. The sequence continues at coordinate 276,956,020 of NC_041383.1, forward strand.
GGATAATAATAATAGTGCACGTGCATTGGATTAAGCTGGAATCTGCAAGCATTCAATTCAAAGGAGAAGACAAGGTAATATGGGCTCTTGGTTAAATCAACAATCATGCATATTATAGCCACTAAACATTTTCATCATGGTCTTCTCCTCTCGACCCCCAAAGAAAAGAAAATAAATAAAGCTATTTACACGGGAAAGCTCCCAACAAGCAAAAGAAGAACGAGAAATCATTCTGGGTTTTCTTTTAATATTACTACTACAAGCATGGAAAGTAAACTAACTATTTTTTTGGTTTTTCTTAAGGTTATTTAAACACACAAGAAGAAAGCAAGAAAAGAAAATTAAACTAGCATGGATAGTACAATGAAAAAGTATAAGCACCGACAACTAGAATGAGTGTGTGAACATGGATGTAATGTCTGGGAGAAATATGTACTCCCCCAAGCTTAGGCTTTTGGCCTAAGTTGGTCTATGCCCATGGGTAGCCTGGCGGATATCCGAAGCTGTAACTGGGGTCGTACTGAGATGCAGCAGCCATTGCCTCACGAGCTGCAGCATGGCGGCGAGCTGCCTCCGTCCTCCTTTCGTACTCGTTTGCCTCCTCCCTGGTGATAACATATCTTCCATTTGCCTGATAGTCAAAGAAGGCAGGAGCAGGGAGAGTAATATGGACAGCGCGACGTTTGTCAAGGATTAGTCGATACTGGAGGATATGTTCGTTCCTCTCAAGAAAATGATGACTAACCATGGCATTGTAATCTAAATAAGTGGGAGGCAACTCCCTATCATTTTCATGTACAGGTATGCCAAGATAATTAGCCACACGGGTTGCATAAATCCCTCCAAACAAGTCTCCATCTAAACTATTATTACGCAACCTACATGCAACAATTGCCCCCGAGTTGTATTGTTTATCACCTAATACAGCACTCTTGAGAACACAAAGTTCAGGAACACACATGTGACATGCTTCATCTTTACCATTAATGCATCTACTAATGAGGAGAGCAAAATAATGTATAGCAGGAAAATGAATGCTCCCTATGGTAGCTTGTGCTATTTCTGTAGATTCTCCCACAGTGATACTAGCAAGAAAGTCTTTATATTCAGCTTTACGAGGTTCATTAACACTGCCCCACTGCGGGAGTTTACAAGCAGTAGTAAAATCTTCTAGGTCCATGGTATATGATTTATCATAAATATCAAAAAGGACATTTTGAGAATTGCGCAAAGATTTAATTTAAACCTTCTCACAAAGGAATCAGTCAAATGATAGTATTGGGGGCACTGATCTTGCATGAAGTCCTCAAGGTCAGCATTATGCACATATGCATCAAATTCATTCTTGATGCCCGCTTTGACCATAAACTCCTCTGACGGCCATTCACAAGGCCGCATGTAAGCTACCCTCGGTGGTTCATCGTCTTGCTCACGTATTGCGAGCCTGGGTGCTTGCTTTCTTGAAGAACCACCTTGGTACATTTTCTTGGACATATTTCTTCCTATGAAAAATTTCTGAAATTTTTAGTAACTCAAAATAAAAGTGAACCAAACTCAATAAATTGATAGCAACTACTCCTAGAAGTGCCTAGAGCCTATATCATGCATTAGAACTACTTGGGACCATATAAATTTGACATGCAAGCTCAAGAACAGGGTTACCTGGGCAGCAAAAAATTGCAATGAATAAAGCACTAGAACAAAAACTAATTGGACCATTGGAGGAGTCACATACCGAGGAACAACCCCCCAAAGCAGTTTTGTGAATGGAGCTTTGAGCAATGAGATCAAAAATGGCAGCAAAATGAGCTAGAACTCGTGCTTGAGCTGGATGGTGATTTTTTGGGAGGAAGATGAAGTGTGTGGGTGCAGGAATAAGTGGAGGGGGGCCACCATGGGCCCACGAGGCAGGAGGGCGCGCCCAGGGGTGTAGGGCATGCCCCTGACCCTCGTGTCTAGGTGCCAGCTCCCCCTGCTGTGTTCTTAGTGCCAGATATTCTCAAATATTCCAGAAAAAATCATATTAAATTTGCAGGGCATTTGGAGAACTTTATTTTTTAGGTATTTTTTTATTGCAAGGATAATTCAGAAAACAGACAGAAATAATATTTTTGCTTTATTTAATCTAAATAACAAAAAGTAAAAAGAGGGTACAGAAGGTTGTGCCTTCTAACTTCATCCATCTCATGATCATCAAAAGGAATCAACTAACAAGGTTGATCAAGTCTTGTTAACAAACTCATTCCGAATAACATGGAATCGGAGAAATTTCGAATAACACTAGGTTACCTCAACGGGGATATGCACATCCCCAATAATAAGAATATCATATTTCGTCTTGACAGTAGGAAGAGGAAATTCAAAACCTCCAATAATAATAGTTGGAATTTTTCCAATAGAATTGTTGCTATGAACTTGAGGTTGCTTCCTCGAAAAGTGTACCGTATGCTCATTACCGTTAACATGAAAAGTGATATTGTCTTTGTTGCAATAAATAACAGCCCCTGCAGTATTCAAAAAGGGTCTACCAAGGATAATCGACATACTATCATCCTCGGTAATATCAAGAATAACAAAGTCCTTTAAGATAGTAACATTTGCAACCACAACAGCCACATCCTCACAAATACCGACAGGTATAACAGTTGATTTATCAGCCATTTGCGAAGATATTTCAGTAGGTGTCAACTTATTCAATTCAAGTCTATGATATAAAGAGAGAGGCATAACACTAACACCGGTTCCAAGATCACATAAAGCAGTTTTAACATAGTTTCTTTTAATGGAGCATGGTATAGTTGGTACTCCTGGATCTCCAAGTTTCTTAGGTATGCCACCCTTAAAAGTATAATTAGCAAGCATGGTGAAAATTTCAGCTTCTGGTATCTTTCTTTTGTTCGTAATAATATCTTTCATGTATTTAGCATAAGGATTCACTTTAAGCATATCAGTCAAACACATACGTAAGAAGATAGGTCTAATCATTTCAACAAAGCGCTCAAAATGCTCATCATCCTTTTTATTGGATGGTTTAGGGGGAAAAGGCATGGGTTTCTAAAACCATGGTTCTCTTTCTTTATCGTGCTTCCTAGCAACAAAATTTCTCTTATCATAATGTTGATTCTATGATTGTGGGTTATCAAGATCAATGGCAGGTTCAATCTCTACATCATTATTATTGCTAGGTTGAGCATCGACATGAACATTATCATTAGCATTATCACTAGGTTCATGTTCATCACCAGAGTGTGTTTCAGCATCTGAAATAGAAATATCATTGGGATTCTCAGGTGTGTCTACAACAGGTTCACTAGAAGCATGCAAAGTCCTATCATTTTTCTTTTTCTTCCTTTTAGAAGGACTAGGTGCATCTAAATTATTTCTCTGAGAATCTTGCTCAATTCTCTTATGGTGGCCTTCAGGATACAAAGCTTCCTGAGTCATTTTACCAGTTCTAGTAGCCACTCTAACAGCAAAATCATGTTTTTATTTAATTCATCGAGCAAATGACTTTGAGCTTTAAGTACTTGTTCTGCTTGAGTGGTAACCATAGAAGCATATTTACTAATGAGTTTAAGTTCACCTTTAACTCTAGCCATATAATCACTCAAGTGTCCAATCATAGAAGCATTACTTTTTAATTGTCTACCAACATAAGCATTCAAGTTTTCTTGTCTAGCCATAAAGTCATCAAATTCATCCAAGCATTGGCTAGCGAACTTAGTCAATGGGATTTCAACTTTATCATATCTATAGAGAGAATTTACCTTTACTACCTGTGTCGGGTTATCAAGACCATGTGCTTCTTCGATAGGTGGTATATTGAGGCCATGTATTTCTTCAACACGAGGTAAATTCTTAACATCTTCAGCTTTAATACCTTTTTCTTTCATAGATTTCTTTGCCTCTTGCATATCTTTTGGACTAAGAAAGAGAACTCCACTTTTCTTCGGAGTTGGTTTAGGAATTGGCTCAGGAATTGGCTTAGGAAGTGTCCAATTGTTTTCATTAGTCAACATATTATTCAATAGCAATTCAGCTTGATCGACTGTTCTTTCCCTGAAAACACAACCAGCACAACTATCCAAGTGGTCCTTGGAAGCATCAGTTAGTCCATTATAAAAGATATCAAGTATTTTATTTTTCTTAAGAGGATGATCAGGCAAAGCATTAAGTAATTGGAGAAGCCTCCCCAAGATTGTGGGAGACTCTCTTCTTCAATTTGCACAAAATTATATATTTCCCTCAAGGCAACTTGTTTCTTATGAGCAGGGAAATATTTAGCAGAGAAGTAATAAATCATATCATGGGTACTAAGCACACAACCAGGATCAAGAGAATTAAACCAAGTTTCAGCATCACCCTTCAATGAGAACGGAAATATCTTAAGGATATAGTAGTAGCAATATTTCTCATCATTAGTGAACAGGGTGGCTATATCATTCCATTTAGTAAGATGTGCCACAACAGTTTCAGATTCATAGCCATAAAAAGGATCAAATTCAAGCAAAGTAATTATCTCAGGATCGACAGATAAATCATAATCCTTATCAGTAACAAAGATAGGTGAAGTAGCAAAAGCGGGGTCATATTTCATTCTAGCATTCAGAGATTTCTGTTTCAGTTTAGCTAGTAACTTCTTAAGATTAAATATATCATTGCAAGCAAGAAAATCTCTAGTAGTTTCTTCATCCATAACATAACCCTCAGGAACAACAGGCAATTCATACTTAGGGGGAGGACCTTCATCATCACTATCTTCCATAATTTCATTATCAATATTTTCATTTTCTCTAACCCTAGCAAGTTGTTCATTAAGATATTCACCTAATGGCACAGTAGTATCAAGCATATAAGTAGTTTCATCATAAGTATCATGCGTAGTAGAAGTGGCATCATCAATAACATGCGACATATCACAATTCATAGCAGAAGCAGGTTTAGGTGTCGCAAGCTTACTCAAAATAGAAGGAGAATCTAGTGCAGAGCTAGATGGCGGTTCCTTACCTTCCCTCGTAGTTGAGGGATAAATCTTAGTTCTTTCATCTTTCAAGTTCCACATAGTAATCAGCAAATATAAATCCCAAGTGACTCAAAGAATAGAGCTATGCTCCCCAGCAACGACGCCAGAAAATAGTCTTGATAACCCACAAGTATAGGGGATCACAACAGTTTTCGAGGGTAGAGTATTCAACCCAAATTTACTGATTCGACACAAGGGGAGCCAAAGAATATTCTCAAGTATTAGCAGTTGAGTTGTCAATTCAACCACACCTGGATAACTTAGTATCTGCAGCAAAGTATTTAGTAGCAAAGTAGTATGGAAGTAACAGTAATAGTAGCAAAAGTAACAGTAGCAGTTTTGTAGTAATTGTAACAGTAGCAACGCTAAAGTAAATAAGCAAAGCACAATATGTGAAACACTCGTAGGCATTGGATCGTTGATGGATAATTATGTCGGATGCGGTTCATCATGTAACAGTTACGACATAGGGTGACACAGAACTAGCTCCATTTCATCAATGTAATGTAGGCATGTATTCCGAATATAGTCATACATGCTTATGGAAAAGAACCTGCATGACATCTTTTGTCTCACCCTCCCATGGCAGCGGGGTCCTAATGGAAACTAAGGTATATTAAGGCCTCCTTTTAATAGAGTACCGGACCAAAGCATTAACACATAGTGAATACATGAACTCCTCATACTACGGCCATCACAAACAAGTATCCCGATTATTGTCACTTCGGGGTTATCGGATCATAACACATAATAGGTGACTGTAGAATTGCAAGATAGGATCAAGAACTCACATATATTCATGAAAACATAATGGGTTCAGATCTGAAATCATGGCACTCGGCCCTAGTGACAAGCATTAAGCATAGCAAAGTCATAACAACATCAATCTCAGAACATAGTGGATACTAGGGATCAAACCCTAACAAAACTAACTTGATTACATGGTAAATCTCATCTAACCCATCACCGTCCAGCAAGCCTACTATCGGTGTCAAAACCGGCGGATCTCGGGTAGGGGGTCCCGAACTATGCGTCTAAGGCTAATGGTAACAGGAGGCGGGGGACACAACGTTTACCCAGGTTCGGGCCCTCTCGATGGAGGTAATACCCTACTTCCTACTTGATTGATCTTGATGATATGAGTATTACAAGAGTTGATCTACCACGAGATCGTAGAGGCTAAACCCTACAAGGTAGCCTATGGTTATGATTATTGTTGTCCTACGGACTAAACCCTCCGGTTTATATAGACACCGGAGGGGGCTAGGGTTACGCAAAGTCAGTTACAGAGGAAGGAATCTTCATATCCAAACCGCCAAGCTTGCTTTCCACGCAAAGGCGAGTCCCATCCGGACACGGGACAAAGTCTTCTATCTTGTACCTTCATAGTCCAATAGTCCGACGTATGCATATAGTCCGGCCGTCCGAGGACGCCTTAATCCAGGACTCCCTCAGTAGCCCCTGAACCAGGCTTCAATGATGATGAGTCTAGCGCGCAGATTGTCTTTGGCATTGCAAGGCGGGTTCCTTCTCCAAATACTCCAAAGTAGATCTTGGACATAAGAATCATATCCGGCTCTGCAAAACAAATTCCACATACCACGGTAGAGAGTATAATATCCCACGAGTCCAATCTTCTGACAACTTAGAGAGTGACATCACGCCACGACCCGGTCTTTATTCGAACAATTTTTATCCCGCCCCTCCGTACTTCGAGGCATGGCTTTATTGGCACGTCTTGTCGAGGCAGAGATCGTGTCCCCTTATCACGGGATTCTCATCAATGCAGGCATGGGTAACCCAACTGTGCCATCCGCACGGCGCTTGGGAAATAAGCGAGTTTTAGGGCGAGCGGGGAGGCGCATGATTTTTACTGCCTTTATAAAGGGATAAGGATTCCCCTCTTTCACCCACGCCCTCTTCTTCCTCTTCTCATTCATTCTTGAGCTCCAACGCCCAAGCACTCATCTCTTCCGCCCCAAAAGCGCTACAATCATGGCTGGATCCAGAGGCAAGGCAAGTGGATGGCCTCCTCCGTCAAGGAGAAGGATATAAAGAAACTCCGGGAGGCCGGATACCTGGCCAAGAAGATCGCACACCGTCTCCCGGAGGCGGGACAGATCATTCCTACTCTGGAACCCCATGAGAGGGTTGTATTCCTCCCTCACTTCGTCCGCGGGCTGGGGTTTCCACTCCACCCATTTGTTCGTGGCCTTATGTACTATTACGGGATAGATTTCCATGACCTATCCCCCAATTCCTTCCTCAACATCTCAACATTCATCGTCATGTGCAAGGCCTTCCTCCGCATCCCGCCACACTTCGGGCTGTGGCTAAAGATTTTCAACGTGAAGCCGAAGGTAGTCGGCGGCGAACATGCTGAGTGCAGAGGAGCCATGGTGAGCAAGATGCCCAACGTCAAATGGCCATCAGGTAAATTCAACGAGTCCGTCAAAGGTTGGCAACAACAGTGGTTCTATATTACCGAGCCACGCGACACCAAATGGGCCGCCGCCCCGAAGTTCCGATCCGGAGCCCCGTTGCGGCTCATGTCCTGGTCCGAAAAGGGCCTAGACTGGCCTTCGTCCGATGGGTTGACGACGCTCCAGGCGCATATCAAGAGCATGGAGGACAAGAATATCAAACTTGTCGATGTGGTCCAGGTGATGCTAGTTCGCTGGATCCTTCCCTGCCAATGCCGGACTTGCAATCTATGGGAGTTTGATCCGGCCAAGCACCAAACCTTGCTGGAGTTCTTCGGCACAACGCACGAAGACATATGGAAGGTGATATTCAAGCCCGGCAACTAGTGGCCGGACACCACCAAGGATCGCGGGCACAAATTGTCCTGCCCCGCAAGTTTGGTGAGTCTTTATATGTTTTCAAGGTGTATCCTCCATTCGTATACCTTGGGGAGAACACCTAATATTTCCCAAACGATTCTCCCAGGACTGGACGAAGAAGGCAGAGCGGATCTACTGTCCGGCTCCGCTGCCTGAAGAATAAGTCGGCCCACTTTTGATGAAGATTCTGGTCCCGGCGCCATACAAGGTGCCGAAGAAGAAGGCCAAGAAGGAGGCCAAGGAGACCAGGGGCGGGCTCCGTCGAAAGGGTACTTCGGGCGTGTTGTCCAAAGACACCGAGGCCCACTCCTCCACCGAAAAAGACGAGGAAGAGGAGGAGGTAGAAGAGGAAAGCCAGTCCCCCCGGCGAGGGGGAGAAAGAAGAGGACGGCCTCCACACGTTTGGAGGCCGAAACGTCTAAGAAGGGGAAAGCCTCCCTTCCAGACGAACCCACCGTAGCCACCGACAGTAGCCCGGAGTGGGAACCCAGGGTCAAGCCCCTGGCCAAATCGTGAGTATAATGAAAACCTGGACACCTTCATATATCCAGTCTCACTTTCGGATAGTGTTAATATATCGAGTCACATATTCTGCAATCCGGCCGGGTCCGACATCGAGCGATCTTCGTCAGAAGATTCGTTCGACCCAGATGCGATGAACAACGAGACCCTTCCGATGGCCTCTTCCCCCAAAGTCATGGACAACACTGAGGTGTTGTCCCAAAGGGACCCAGGCCAGGGCAAACTCGGGAGACCGTCGAGGCGGCGCCGGAGGGCCAAACCTCGGCAACCAGACACATGGGGGAGCAGACCCCCATGGATGCTGAAGGCGGGGGCTGTCCTGAATTCGGCCCCCAGCTAGAGACAACTCCGGAGACCAATATGTCTCCGAAGTTAGGCCATCAACCTTCTTCAGCAGAAGGTGGTGCGCCTATTCCACCGGCAACCTCAGTCCACCCGGAGGTGCCGGATAGTTTATTGGCGGCGCTGCAAAGCGCTTCCATCATTGAAGAGCATCGTACCCTTATGGGTGCGGTGGTTGAGAAGGTCCAGTCCGCCAAAAGCGGGCTGACCGAAGCCTGCACCAGCCTTCTAACAGGCTTTGAGGTAAGTAATGAAGTTAAAAGACTATCATAATATAGATAGTAGCCCATGATACACTGTTTGGTGTTTCGAAAAGAAAGCCGGACAAAGGATCAAATATAATATGCAGGAGACTAATTAGGAAATACCTATGTGAATGATCAGGCATCGTTATTGACTGCAACAGCTCATACTGCGAAGGTCTCCGGACTGAGGCAGAGACTGGAGCTGGCCAAAAAGGAACTCGGCCAAGTAAAAAAGCAATTGGAGGATAACCAAGGTATGGGATAACTTTGTTTGTTTTTAAATACAAGTGAATAGTTATTTTGACTAAAAAAATGTCATGGTATTGGTACATCTCCAACGTATCTATAATTTCTGAAGCATTCATGCTATTTTATTATCTGTTTTGATTGATTACAGGCTTTATTATACACTTTTATATTACTTTTGGGACTAACCTATTAACCGGAGGCCCAGCCCATATTGCTGTTTTATTGCCTGTTTCAGTATTTCGAAGAAAAGGAATATCAAACGGAGTCCAAACGGAATGAAACCTTTGGTAGCGTTATTTTGGGGAAGAATATCATCCTGGAGACTTGGAGTTCACGTCAGAAGATCCTCGAGGAGGCCAGGAGATAGGGGGCGCCCCCCCCCCC
>NC_041383.1:276966015-277045908 GCF_002162155.2 Triticum dicoccoides
GGCCCCTCGAGCACCTCCCGACCGACTTCTTTCGCCTATATAAGCCTACGTACCCTAAAAACATCGAATATCAAGATAGATCGGGAGTTCCGCCGCTGCAAGCCTCTATAGCCACCAAAAACCTCCCGGGAGCCCGTTCCGGCACCCTTCCGGAGGGGGAACCCATCACCGGTGGCCATCTTCATCATCTCGGCACTATCCATGATGAGGAGGGAGTAGTTCACCCTCGAGGCTGAGGGTATGTACTAGTAGCTATGTGTTTGATCTCTCTCTCTCTCTCTCTCTCTCTCTCTCTCTCGTGTTCTCTCTATGGCACGATCTCGATATATCACGAGCTTTGCTATTATAGTTGGATCTTATGATGTTTCTCCCCCTCTACTCTCTTGTGATGAATTGAGTTTCCCTCTTTAAGTTATCTTATCGGATTGAGTCTTTTGTTTGAGAACACTTGATGTATGTCTTGCCGTGTTTATCTGTGGTGACAATGGGATATTGCGTGCCACTTGATGTATGTTTTGGTGACCAACTTGCGGGTTCCACCCATGAACCTATGCATAGGGGTTGTCACATGTTTTCTTGACTCTCCGGTAGAAAATTTGGGGCACTCTTTGAAATACTTTGTGTTGGTTGGATGAATCTGAGATTGTGTGATGCATATCGTACATTCATGCCCACAGATACTTGAGGTGAAAATGGAGTATCTAGGTGACATTAGGTTTTTGGTTGATTTGTGTCTTAAGGTGTTATTCTAGTATAAAATCTATGATGGATTGAGCGAAAAGAATAGCTTTATGTTATTTTACTACGAACTCTTGAATAGATCGGTCAAAAAGGATAACTTTGAGGTGGTTTCGTACCCTACCATAATCTCTACGTTTGTTCTCCGCTATTAGTGGCTTTGGAGTGACTCTTTGTTGCATGTCGAGGGATTGTTATATGATCTATCTATGTTATTATTCTTGAGAGAACTTGCACTAGTGAAAGTATGAACCCTATGCCTTGTTTCCTACCATTGAAATACCGTTTACGCTCACTTTTATCATTAGTTATACCTTGCTGTTTTTATATTTTCATATTACAAATACCTTTATCTAGCATCCATATTGCACTTGTATCACCATCTCTTCGCCGAACTAGTGCACCTATACAATTTACCATTGTATTGGGTGTGTTGGGGACACAAGAGACTCTTTGTTATTTGGTTGCAGGGTTGTTTGAGAGAGACCATCTTCATCCTACATCTCCCACGGATTGATAAACCTTAGGTCATCCACTTGAGGGAAATTTGCTACTGTCCTACAAACTTGTGCACTTGCAGGCCCAACAACGTCTACAAGAAGAAGGTTGTGTAGTAGACATCAAGCTCTTTTCTGGCGCCGTTGCCGGGGAGGTGAGTGCTTGAAGGTATATCTTTAGATCTTGCAATCGAATCTTTTTGTTTCTTGTTTTATCACTAGTTTAGTTTGTAAAAGAAAAACTACAAAAAAATGGAGTTAAGTTTGTCTCATACGCTTCATCTTTTTAATATCTTTCGTGAGAATGATGGAAAGGAAAATTGTGCTCAAGTGCTAGAAGAAGAATTACATAGAATGATTGGCATGGAATATGTGAATAATGAGAATGATTGCAATGTTGTTAGTATGAATTCCTTGAATATCCATGATGCTAATAATATGCAAAGCCACAAGCTTGGGGAAGCTATGTTTGATGAAGATGATATTTTTAGTCCCCCAAGTTTTGATGAGAATATTTATTATGATGATAGCATGCCTCTTACCTATGATGAATATATTGATGAAAGTGGGTTTGGAAGAGTGTCAACTTTAGGAAGTAGTGATCCCACTATTTTGGAGGATGTTGAATTTTATTGTGATGAATACGAAAGTGGATTTGGAAGAGTGTCAACTTTATTTAGCGATTCCACTATCTTGGGAGAGGTTTCAATCGATTATGATGAGAACGAAGTTGCTACTTATGATGATTACTGTGATGAAACTTATGCTATAAAAAGTAGTGATGATTATATTTACAAATCTTGTCATGATTATGATTACCCTTTTTCTGAACATTACTCTTTTAATGTGGAAACAATTTTTAGTGTTCAAGTCTCTTATGATACTCCCACTATTCCGAATGAGAAGAATTTTGTTTATGTGGAGAGTAGTAAAAATTCTATGTTTGTAGATCATGAAAGGAATGCTTTAGGTGCTGGTAATATTGTTGACTTCATTCATGATGCTACTAAAAATTATTATGAGGAAGGAATATATGCTTGTAGGAATTGCAATAATATCAAGTTTCCTCTCTATGTGCTTAAAATCTTGAAGCTATGCTTGTTTTACCTTCCTATGCTTGTTGATTATTGTTACCATAAGTTGTTTTCTCACAAAATCCCTATGCATAGGAAGTGGGTTAGGCTTAAATGTGCTAGTCATATGCTTCGTGATGCTCCCGTTATGTTTCAATTCTTATCTTTTATGTGAGCATCATTGCCATCATCATGCCTAGCTAGAAAGGCATTAAAGAAAAGCGCTTGTTGGGAGACAACCCAATATTTATCCTTACTTTTTTTGTGTGTCCACATGTTTATGCTACTGTATTAATCATATTTTATAGGTTTTGTTTCAATAAAGTGCCAAGTAAGACCTTTAGGATAGCTTACGGTAATAGTTGTGTTGATCCTGCTGAGAATCAGAAACTTTTGCACCCAGTAAATTAGTTTTGTTAATTCACAGAAACGTTCTTCTGATCTGATTCTTTATGATCTGAATTGGTACACAAATTGCTTAGGTCTTCCTAATTTGGTAGGATATTTGGGGTTCCAGAAGTGTACATTTGATACAGATTACTACAGACTGTTCTGTTTTTGACAGATTCTGTTTTCTATGTGTTCTTTGCTTACTTTGATGAATCTATGAGTAGTATCGGAGGGTATGAACCATAGATAAGTTGAAGTGCAGTAGATATTACATCAATATGAATTTATAATGAGTTCATTACAGTACCTAAGTGGTGGTTTTATTTTCTTATACTAATGGAGCTTACGAGTTTTCTGTTGAGTTTTGTGTTGTGGAGTTTTCAAGTTTTGGGTAAAGATTCGATGGACTATGGAATAAGGAGTGGCAAGAGCCTAAGCTTGGGGATGCCCAAGGCACCTCAAGGTAATATTCAAGGACAACCAAGAACCTAAGCTTGGGGATGCCCCGGAAGGCATCCCCTCTTTCGTCTTCGTTCATCGGTAACTTTACTTGGAGCTATATTTTTATTTGCCACATGATATGTGTTTTGATTGGAGCGTCATTTTCTTTTGTTAGTATTTGCTTTCTGTTATTTAGAATTATGTTCTGCATCTTTATTTTCAATAAAAAAAGTCAAGGATAGCCTTTACCATGCTTATTTTGCTAGTATACATGTTGCTGTTTGAAAACAGAAAGTTTACCGCTGTTGCAAAAATTCCCAACAAAAGTCAGAGAATGATATAATGATGAAACCTTTTTCATAATGAGCTCTGATAAATTTAAAAAAGTAGGAATTTTCTCTCATATTTTTTGGAGTTAGGGAAGTATTGATACCCTTGCATTCTTTACAGATTATACTGTTTTGGCAGATTGCTGTTATGGTTGCATTGTTTGCATATGTTTGCTTGTTTAGTTATTCTATTTGAGGATAGGAGTATTAAATATGCAGAGACATTTAGTATGCAATGTTGAATAATAATTTTAGTGATTTGTTACAGTAGAAAATGACAAGGTTTTGCATTAGTTTATACTAACCTATCTCACGAGTTCTTGTTGAGTTTGGTGTGGATGAAGCTTTTGATAAAAAGAGAAACCATGATATGAGAGGAATTAAGGAGACACAAAAGTTCAAGCGTGGGGATGCCCAAGGCACCCAAAGATAATATTTCAAGAATTCTCAAGCATCTAAGCTTGGGGATACCCCGGTAGGCATCCCACCTTTCTTCTTCAACAACTATCGGTTAGTATCGGTTGAGCCTAAGTTTTTGCTTCTTCACATGAGTTGTGCTATTCTTGCAATGTAATTTTATTTTGTTTTGTTTTCTGTTTGAATAAGATACCAAGATCTGAAATTCTTTAATGAGAGATAGTCTTCATATAGCTACATAATTATTTAGCTACTCATTGATCTTCACTTATATCTTTTTGGAGTAGTTTGTCATTTACTCGTGTGCTTCACTTCTATCCTATGAGTAAATGGTTGAATGAGTTGATTGTCATAAATTTGAAATTATATATGTTTCATTTGCTTATCCCATGGGGAGTAATGACTTCACATCTAAGAAGCAGAGGTTGTAAATTTATTGAAGGATAGCAAGCATTGTATTGGTCATTTGATCAATTCATGAAGAATATTGAAGGAAGAGAGATTTCACATATAAATATACGTTCCTAGACATCTTTTATAATTGGGAGCACTCATTAAGTATGACATGCTAAAGAGTTGATGTTGGACAAGGAAGACAACGTAATGATTTATGTTTTCCGACATCTCAGTTAAAGTATATTGTCATGGATCATTCAAACATGTTGAGCTTGCCTTTCCCCCTCATGCTAGCTAAATTCCTTGCACCAAGTAGAGATACTACTTGTGCTTCCAAATATCCTTAAAACCAGTTTTTTCCATGAGAGTCCACCATACCTACCTATGGATTGAGTAAGATCCTTCAAGTAAGTTGTCATCGGTGCAAGCAACAAAAATTGCTCTCTAAATATGTATGATCTTTTGGTGTGAAGAAAATAGCTTTATACGATCTTGTTATGGAAGCAATAAAAGTGACAGACTGCATAATAAAGGTCCATATACAAGTGGCAATATAAAGTGACGTTCATTCGCATTAAGATTTTGTACATCCAACCCTAAAAGCGCATGACAACCTCTGCTTCCCTCTGCGAAGGGCCTATCTTTTACTTTATGTCTTTTACTTTTATGCAAGAGTCAAGGTGATCTTCACCTTTCCCTTTTTCATTTTATCCTTTGGCAAGCACTTTGTGTTCGGGTGATCCTGATATATATATCCAATTGGATGTAAGTTAGCATGAACTGTTATTGTTGACATCACCCAAAGGTGAATACGTTGGGAGGCAACACTATAAGCCCCTATGTTTCTCAGTGTACGATTGAAACTTCATAAGCATTAGTATTGCGTGAGTGTTAGCAATTGTAGAAGACTATATGATTGTTGAGTATGTGGAGTTTGTTATTCCTGAAATTAAGATGAATTGCAATTGTTTGATGACTAAGAATGAAGTTTGCTAGTTTTCAAGAAAGTTTATGGTCTATGCTTTAACATGTGAATTGCTTGTTGCTTTATCGTGAGAAGTTTTATGAGATGACCTACTGTTATGACATATTATCATGCTAGAAAAGGTGATTGAAATTTTCATTGATCAAACTTGTGCACCTTCTAGCATTCACACTTCATAAATTCTTTCTTTTATCATTTACCTACTCGAGGACGAGTAGTGTCGTGGAATTGTCACGTCAGATGTCCTAGTGAAAGGACTTAGTCATGGATCCATCGCAACTAGGAAGCTTGAAGGGGTTAATCAGGACAAGAGACAAGAGAAGTTTACACTAGTTCGGCCCCTTACGGCGAAGGTAAGGCCTACGTCTAGTTGGGTTGGTATTGCTTGATGTTTCGATGACCAGGGAGCGAGATATGCTATGCCCGGTTCTCGATGAGTTGTTTCTTGCCCTAAGCCGCCAGCGGGTCGTCCCCTTATATACACGGGTGGATGCCCTGCGGCCTATGGAGTCCAGCCGGCTCATAGATAGTGTCCGGCTCGGTGACTAGTTAAACCTACCTTATGTTACAAGTCATATCATCATGGCGGTTTACCACTATGGGCCTTAAGCCGCCTGTGGGTCTTAGACCCTTTACTGAACCGCCATCTTCATGCTTGGTCTTGGGCTTCTTTCTGATGAGTCTTCTTTGCGTAACCCGGCCCCTCCCGGGTGGCTTACACAAACAGTTATATCCCCAACATTAGGCCCCAGATTGATTTGAACCGGTTCATGTCAATCTTAAAATACCTTAAGAAAAAAGCCTTCGGTCTTCTGTCTGTGCAAAAGGGTTTAACCCGCCATGACGTCATCTTCTGGATCCACGTTAACCCGTCGTGATGTCATCTCTAATTAAATCCTTATTTTATTCTACTATGTCCTCAACGGATCTTTGCCTTTATTGACTGTCCCGAAACCGAGGTGTCGGGGTCGCTGGATAATGATGTTCGGTCTCCTCGTTTCTCGCGCCTTCTCAGTCAGCCCTTCCTTATAAATAGGCACGACCTAGGTCTTTTCCATTCTCCCCCTTCAGTCGTCTTCTTCCTCTCACTATTTCCCTGCTGCTCGAGCTCCGCCTCCGCAGATCTCCTCGTCCTCGCCAACTCAGGCCGCTGCATCAACCTGATTTGACCAGAAAAAATGCGACGAACCTCCGCAGCAACTCTGCATCTATAAGTTTCCTCGTTCTTGTTCCTCAGATCCACATTAGGACCTTCGAGTTCCTCAGTGTTCTTCACTGTTCGTCAGGAACCCCTCATAGATTTCATCACCACCGCCGTTTCTTGATCCTTAAGATGATATAAAACTGATGTCGTAGCTATTTCGCACCCATTTCGAATGCAAGTAGATTCCTCTTCTCTGTACGGAAGCCTTGTTTAGAACTGATGAACTTATCTATACTAGTTTTAGGTCTAGAATATTTTCTTTCCTGTGCACCTGTTTGATCCAAAATAATATCCGCCAACTGCAAAACCTGTTTGTGCGACACTTAGGCAAAATCCATTTCTGTCGGATCCATTTAGTCGCAGCGACTCTCACCGCCGGCTTTAAAATAGATAACACTGAATCACAGATTTACCAATTCCTGGCGGTTTAAAATAACTTAATTGCATCTGATATTCATAGCGGCTTAACTGACCAGATATAATTAGTCATACGTCATTAGTCCCCGTCTTAAGCCGCCATTTTGAATAGACTTAAAAATACCTTCCTCCTAGCTTAAAATTGAACCGGAGCTTCTTATTTTGTCATAGGCTTCCACTTACGTCATGGCACCTAAGGCAACCAAGGCTCCTGTGACCTGTAATTGGGTCCAATCCACTGTCAAAAAAAGAAATTTGTCCGATTTTGTGAAGTCTGGCCATCTGCCCATGAAGGAGGTCATGTTTTATCGTGCCCCTGACCCGTCCGAGGAGAAACCTCAGCCCAAAGAACGGGATGTGATAGTTTTTACGGATCATATGAGCCGGGGATTTGCTCTACCCGGTTCAAAATTCTTCAGGGATGTTTTGCATTTCTTTGACCTCAGACCTCAAGACGTCGGGCCCAATTCCGTGTCAAATATTTGCAACTTCCAAGTCTTCTGCGAGGTGTACCTGCGAGAAGAGCCCAATCTGCTTTTGTTCAGAGAGCTATTTTACTTAAACCGGCAGAATGAACGTGCCAACAGGCCCAGTCTTGAACTTGGTGGCATCTTGATTCAGCGGCAGAGAGACTGCCTTTTTCCTTATGCTGAACTGCCGAGTCATCCAAAGGATTGGAATCAGACGTGGTTCTATTGCCAGGACACTTCTCCGGCTGACGAGAACCCTCTGCCTGACTTTCGTGCTCTGTGCCTTGAATCAAATCACCCGCTGCCGGATAAGCTAACCATTGTTGAACGTCTATCACTTGCCCCTACCATCAAGAAGATCAAAGCCCTCTTAGGCAATGGCTTGAACAATATTGATTTGGTGCGAGTCTGGGTCACTTGGCGAGTGCTTCCGTTAAGCCGCTGCCCCGGCTTAATGTGCACTTATTCAGGCGAGAAGGATGACCCACTGCGTCATAGTCCCGACGACTTACCAGATGATGTGGTGGAGGCTACGACCCAAACGTTGTTGAAAGAGGGCACGGTGACTAGTAATGCCTTTGGCTTACTTCCTTTCTGCAAGAAGAACCCGGCCCCTGCAGTCAGTCATCAACCTCAATGAATACTCTTTACTATATTACACCTTGCCTTTGCTCATAACCCCTTATCTTTTTCCACAGGCCGATGACGACTTCTGGAAGGTCAAGTATGACCATGAGGCTGCCAAACATGCCAGAGCGGCCACGAGAACCGAAAGAAAAGCCGCCGAAACGGGAACTTCAAGGAAGAAGAAGCCAAGCGCTTCCGATTTACTAAAATTGGACGACACTTCTGATGATGAAGAAGAGGTAACTTCTAACTCCCTTGACTCTTTATCATCACCTTACTGACATTTAAATCTTTCCAGGAAGACACGGGGAACAACCGAGCCATTGAGGAAGAGGTAACTATAATCTCCTCCGACTCCGAGCCCCTGCCGCGTTAGAAAATTCGAAGAGTAACCCAGAAAGTGAGATTTTCTCATCCTTTGGCTTACCAACATCCTCAATTTCTTTTGAAGCAACAGCAATTGGAAAGCCGGAGGCAGACCCGGACCAGCAAGGATGTAGAGCTCTCCTCCGGCTTACCTGACGTAACCAGGAAGCGTTGGACTGAGGTTATCTCCGATTTACGCTCTGTTTTACCTTTGGCAGGTTTAATTCGTAAACCTCTCAATTCATCTGACTCCAATTATCAGGATACCTCTCCTTCCTCCGGCGAGTCTATGCAATCTAACATGCCGGCTTTCAAAACTACCCCTGGGTAATGTACTTTTGTTTACCTTATGTTTTACCTTACTCATGCTTTTGTACTCATCCTTCTACCTTTGTCCACAGCATACAAGTGAAACCCAGTAAGAGGGCAAAAAAGAGTAAGCCGTCCCAAGACCCGGTCGTGACTGAACCGGAGCTTGGCACGGCTGCTCCTGACAGTTATACCCATCAGCCGCCGCCTGAACCAGCCTATGACATTCCAACACCAACCTCTGATCCACTCGTCAAAGATATTCTCAACAGCTCTGATAACCCGGAAGCTCCTAGCCCGGCCAAGACAATTGATCCGGAAGTTGAGATTCTGAAGACTCTATTTGTTGAGCCAGGGCGACCCACTATCCTTGCGAAGTGCTCTACTAAGGAGGAGCTTCTGGAACGCCGAAAGGCCAAGCTAGACATTGCTGACTATACTCATTTAAGCATTGGAGATATAGTCTCTGGCTATCTCAATCAAGTTCATAGCAGCCATGGCCTGGAAATTGACATGGTGAAGCAAATACAGCAAAAATCTGAGGTATAACTTATGCCCCTTTTCTGAATCATACTTACTATATCAGCCCCCAAGTCTATTGCTTATGAATAAATATGTTGTAGACTTAGAAAACTGCTTAGCACTGCTCTGTCTGGTTTAGAAAGAAGAGATTTAACCCGGTTGTAACATGATACCTTGAACTTGCGATATACATTAGCCCCCAAGTGTCAAGTATCTTTGCTTGCAAAGTGCTTGGGACTTAATTTGCATGAACCGGCATTGTAAGTTAAAATTCTTCAGCATACATTAGCCCCCAAGTGTCAAGTATCTTTGATTGCAAAGTGCTTGGGACTTAATGTTATCTTACCATGATTCTGACTATGACCCGGCATCAATGCAGGCCACCATAAGTCAATTTGAGTCGGAGATTGCTGACCTGAAGAGCCGTCTGACAGCTCAAGAACTTGAAATTCAAAAGGCCAACTCCAAATTTGAATTCAGTGTCTCTGAACAAGATAAGTTGAAGAAGAATTTTGAGGCGGAGAAGAAAATCTGGGCAGATGGGAAAGCCTCACTAGTAACCCGGGTCGAGACAGCAGAAACATCACTTGCAGAAGCAACAGCCGAGCTGTCCGGCTTAAAGCGCCAAATATCTCAAATGGTCTCAGCCATCTTCGGTAAGTTACCGTATATAACCTCAAATATTGTAATCCTTCCTTTGATGACTATTTTAATCGTTACCTTCAGCTCACCTTATGTTTATGAACGCAGGCCCCAGGAGCACCAACCTTAAGCAGAATATGTTGATCCAACTGAAAGCGGTTTACACTCTAGTGGAGCAACTATACACCGGGTCACAACGTGCTTTGGCCGTTGTAGCTTTATCAAATGACGTTCCCCACCTCCAGCGAGACGTGCTGAAGTGTCTTGCTGTACTACCTCAATGGGTCCAAGATCTAAGGTGGGCGTCCTCAAGAGCCGGGGCCATACCCGCGTTGTGCCCGGCAAAACGTGGATTCTAGAACTAGACCGGGCTGACCTGGCTTTTGGATACCCGAGTCTGAAAGTAGATGGGACCGTATTTGATGAACAAGATCTCACCGCCTGCGTCAAAGAGATACGCCCCGTGGCTACTCTCATTGGGAACGATACTGACCTTACCAAGTATCAGTCGGGCTATGACAGTGAGAACCGGAGAATTCCAACACCTCCCTATGATGAAGTCAGCCTGATCCCTCCACCTCGTAAGCATACCTTTGCCCCTGAAGTGGACCCAGCCAGTTTAATAGATGATGAAGCTGAGTTTGAAGCCTTGAGTGGCATTGACTGGGCCTCGTCAATCTTCCAGGATAGGGCAGCCGACAGAGAGGCGGAGAAGGATAACCCGGAATCTTCAAGCCCACCAAAGGAGTGAACCGCCAGGCGTTTATGACTTTGCAAAAAAATGCTTCATTATTCAAACTCGGGGAGTCTTGTAATAGGGTAGAAAAACCTTTCAATTTTGGTCATGCCTTCGCGCATGTTTATGACGCTTAATACTTTTGTAAACCGCCATCGCTATATACTTCCAGCTTATGTTGATCTTTTATTTCCTTGATGTTAAATTTGCTCGTCTTATCCTGCATATAAACAAGCAAAATTCCCTTGGAAATTTATCGCAACGGGGGTCACATAAGGTATTGGTAACCCAGAGTGTGAACCAAAACATCATATAAAGGCCGGTTTGTGATTATATTTGTTAAACATAATTACAATAATATACCTGCAATCCTTTTGGTAATCTCACCGGTTTATGTGACCTAAACCATGTGGGTAAATTTAATTCCTGAAAGTTGGAACATATAATGTTCACCTGGCACTTAACAACCTGGGGTGACCAATATTAAGCCGGAAGAACAAAAAACATCTGATAGTGCTTTCAAGAAGGTCTCAAGATAATCAAATAATTATGCTTATGAAATATAATGGATAATAAACAATATTCAAAGGCTTATGATTCGAATACGATCAGTAAACCGTTCCAAAGGGGTTAAGCTAAGGTTCGAGTATGATCATATAGCCCCCAGTGGCTTTGGCGATGCCGATCAAGTGGGTATCGACAGCTATGTTCTCTTTGGTTCGAATACGACCTATGTTTGAACAGGAAGCCCCCAAGTGACCATAAGAATTGTTTAATGACACTAATTCGAATACGATCCATGTTAGACCCAAAGGGGTTAAGCTATGATTCAAATATGATCAAGAAGCCCCCAAGTGGGTTTGGCAGTATGCCGATCAAGTGGGTATCGACAGCTATGTTCTCTTTGGTTCGAATACGACCTATGTTTGAATAGCAAGCCCCCAAGCGATCACGGCTAGATTCAGATATGATCATAAGCCGGACCAAAGGGAAAGCCGGATTCAGATATGATCCGTTCCCTGTTGGTTGTTTCCACCACCTGATAAAGAAGACATATAAACCTTTGAGGGTGAAAAGGACAGAGGTCCTCCTTTATTGCTTTATATAATATATACATCGTCAAAATATATACATCTTGAGAGCCGGTGGCTCAAGTATAGTAAGGCCGAAGATGAGCGATATTCCACGGCCGGCGGGTCTCCTCCTCTGACTTACGTGAGTCTTTGTGCTCTCGAACATCGATGAGGTAGTATGACCCGTTGTTCAGATTCTTGCTGACCACAAAGGGTCCTTCCCAAGGCGGGGACAGTTTGTGCATGTCAGACTGATCCTGGATGAGCCGGAGCACTAAGTCGCCTTCCTGAAAGGTTCTGCTTCTAACCCAGTGGCTGTGATAGCGGCGCAGGTCTTGCTGGTAAATCACCGAGCGGGCTATTGCCAAGTCTCGCTCCTCATCTAACAAGTCAAGTGCATCCTGACGAGCTCTTTCGTTATCATCCTCAACGTAAGCCGCCACGCGGGGTGAATCGTGTCGGATGTCACTTGGCAGGACTGCCTCTGCTCCATACACCATGAAGAAAGGTGTATACCCTATAGATCTGTTAGGCGTAGTGTTGATGCTCCACAGTACAGAGGGTAACTCCTCCACCCAACAACCCGGAGTCCGCTGTAAGGGGACCAAGAGCCGGGGTTTGATGCCCTTCAGGATCTCTTGATTAGCTCTTTCTGCTTGACCATTGGATTGAGGATGAGCAACAGCTGAAATGTCAAGCCGGATATGTTCTCGTTGACAGAACTCTTCCATGGCACCCTTGGAGAGATTAGCGCCATTATCAGTTATGATGCTGTGTGGAATGCCAAAACGAAAGATCGCCTTTTTCATGAACTGAACCACCGTAGCTGCATCACACTTACTGATCGGCTCTGCCTCAACCCACTTTGTAAACTTATCCACTGCCACCAGGAGATGTGTCTTTTTATCCTTAGACCTCTTGAAAGTTCCAACCATGTCAAGCCCCCAGACTGCGAACGGCCAAGTAATCGGAATCATCCTCAATTCTTGAGCCGGCACATGAGCCCGTCGTGAGAATTTTTGACATCCGTCACATTTGCTGACTAGATCCTCCGCATCAGCATGAGCCGTTAGCCAATAGAAACCATGACGAAAGGCCTTGGCCACAAGAGATTTTGAACTGGCGTGATGAACACAATCTCCTTCATGGATCTCACGAAGTATCTCCTGACCCTCTGCCGGCGACACACAATGTTGAAACGCCCCAGTGAAACTGCGGTGATGTAACTCGCCATGAACAATCGTCATAGATTTGGACCGCCTGATGATTTGTCTCGCCAAGGTCTCATCCTCAGGCAACTCTCCCCAGGTCATATAGGCGAAATATGTCACTGTCCACTCCGGGATGACGTGAAGAGCTGCCACCAGCTGTACCTCCGGGTCTGGCACTACTAGTTCCTCTTCTGTAGGTACCTTGACAGAAGGGTTATGCAAAACATCGAGAAAGGTGTTAGGCGGCACCGGCTTATGCTGAGATCCCAACCGGCTTAAAGCATCAGCCGCCTCATTCTTCCTTCGATCAATGTGCTCCACTTGATAACCTTTAAAGTGCCCAGCCACAGCATCTACTTCACGACGGTAAGCCACCATAAGGGGATCCTTGGAGTCCCACTTGACTGACACCTGTTGGGCCACGAGATCTGAATCGCCCAAGCATCTTACCCGACTCAAATTCATCTCCTTGCCCATCCGGAGACCATGGAGTAAGGCCTCATACTCAGCTGCATTGTTAGTACAAGGAAACATAAGCCGGAGCACATAACAAAATTTGTCACCTCGAGGGGAAGTTAAAACAACTCCAGCCCCCGAGCCTTCTAACTGCCTGGACCCATCAAAGTAAATAGTCCAATATGTGTTATCGGGCTTCTCCTCAGGTGCCTGCAACTCTGTCCAATCATTGATAAAGTCCACCAAGGCTTGAGACTTAATAGCAGTACGTGGAATATAATTCAAACCATGAGGCCCAAGCTCAATAGCCCACTTGGCGACTCGTCCTGTGGCTTCCCTGTTCTGGATGATGTCTCCCAAGGGGGCAGAACTTACCACAGTTATAGGATGACTTTGGAAGTACTGCTTCAGCTTCCGGCTTGCCATAAACACTCCGTAAACAAGTTTCTGCCAATGTGGATACCTTTGTTTAGACTCAATGAGCACCTCACTGATGTAGTAAACCGAACGTTGAACCGGATGCTCCCTGCCAGCCTCCTTACGCTCCACCACGATGGCAACACTGACGGCTCGTGAATTAGCAGCCACATATAACAACAACGGCTCTTTATCAATGGGAGCCGCAAGGACCGGTGGCTCAAACAACTGTCTCTTTAAATCTTCAAAGGCAGTATCAGCAGCATCACTCCAGACAAAAGTGTCCGTTTTCTTCATCATCTTATACAGCGGTAGGGCCTTCTCACCTAACCGGCTTATGAACCGGCTTAAAGCAGCAACATGACCCGCCAGTCGCTGAACATCATTGATGCACGCCGGGTTAGCCATAGAGGTAATTGCCTTGATCTTCTCCGTATTAGCTTCAATGCCTCTGTTTGACACCAGAAAACCCAAGAGCTTGCCTGCAGGTACACCAAATACACACTTGGCCAGGTTAAGCATCATCTTATAAACCCGGAGATTATCAAAGGTCTCTTTCAAGTCAGATATCAAAGTTTCCTTCTCTCTGGACTTCACCATGATGTCATCCACATAAGCATGAACATTGTGCCCAATTTGATCGTGGAGACAGTTCTGTACACATTGCTGATAAGTCGCCTGAGCACTCTTGAGCCCAAATGGCATAGATACATAACAGAAGGCTCCAAACGGAGTGATGAAAGCCGTCTTCTCCTGGTCCTTAACTGCCATTTTGATCTGATGATAACCAGAGTAAGCATCCAAAAAACTCAAACGGTCACAACCCGCCGTAGCATCAATGATTTGATCAATACGGGGGAGAGCAAAGGGATCAGCCGGACAAGCCTTATTTAAGTCCGTGTAATCCACACACATCCGCCAGGTGCCGTTCTTCTTGAGCACGAGCACCGGGTTGGCCAACCACTCCGGGTGAAAAACTTCAACAATAAACCCAGCCGCTAAGAGCCGGGCGACCTCCTCTCCAATAGCCTTCCATCTCTCTTCGTTGAACCATCTAAGAAACTACCTGACCGGCTTATACTTTGGATCAATATTGAGAGTGTGCTTAGCGAGTTCTCCCGGTACACCCGGCATGTCAGAAGGTTTCCATGCGAAGATGTTCCCGGTTCTCACGGATGAACTCGATGAGCGCGCTTTCCTATTTAGGATCCAAATTGGCACTGATACTGAACTGCTTAGATGAATCACCCGGATTGAAATCCACAAGCTTGGTTTCAGCAGCCGATTTAAATTTCATCGCCGGGTCATGCTCGGTGGTTGGCTTCTTTAGAGAGGTCATATCCGCCGGGTCAACATTGTCTTGATAAAACTTCAGTTCCTCTGCTGCACAAACAAACTCAGCATAAGCCGCGTCGCCCTCCTCACATTCCAGGGCTACTTTTCGACTTCCATGCATGGTGAAGGTACCCTTGTGACCCGGCATCTTAAGCTACAGATAAACATAACACGGTTGTGCCATGAACTTGGCATAAGCCGGCCGCCCAAACAGAGCATGATATGGACTCCTGATTTTGACCACCTCAAACGTCAATTTCTCAGCCCTGGAATCATATTCATCTCCAAAGGCCACTTCCAGTTCAATCTTGCCAACTGGGTAAGCCGACTTACCAGGAACCACTCCATGAAAAACAGTGTTGGACGTCTTCAAATTCTTATTAGTTAACCCCATGCGCAGAAAGGTCTCATAATAGAGGATATTTGCCGGACTTCGGGTTCCGGCAGACCCTCAAGGTTCAAACTATGGGGTGCACGCGGAGATCACACTTCCTGCCTACCCATGTCTCGACGCCTCGCAAGGATCGAAAACTACATGAAGAACAACACAAGGGACACGAGATTTATACTGGTTCAGGCCACCATTGCGGTGTAATACCCTACTCCGGTTTGTGGTGTGTGGATTGCCTCAGGGGCTGATGATGAACAATACAAGGAAGAATAGCCTCGCGAGGGTCTGTTCTTGGCTGGAGCGATGAACTGCTAGGGGGAGTTCAGTCCCCTCTCTCTCTATATATATATCTCCTCCTTCATCCCCCCTACCCTGTGGGTGGCTAGTCCTATTTATAGGCGGAGGCCCTGGGCCTCTTCCCAAATATTGAGCGGGAAGGGCGCCAACAATCGGCCATTTTGAAGGGGAACATATAGTACACTTATCCTGACTAAAGTTGGTCCTCGCCTGCCAAAGACCCTCACGATGACGCCGGCTTGGGCTCCACGATGACCTCCGTTCTGCCGTCCTGCTGGTCTTGGTCTTGTTGCACCAAAATGGCTGCCTTTGCTTGATACTCTCACCTGCGCTTCCTCCCTTTGCACCAAAGAGGAAACAAGGACTCCGCGCAGGCCGGCGCCGGCCTGGCGCCCGCCTGGCCTCGGTCGTCATGGCTTGCATCATGGGCACCTCGTGAGGTACCCCGCCTTGATCTCTCCGCCTCCTCGCGAGCCAGCCTGACGAGGTTGTGCCCAAGGAAGCCTCATGTCGTCCGCCCCGCGAGGCTTGGACCCTCGCGAGGGTCTTGAGTAAGCGTTGATGAAGATGGGCCGTACTGGGCCACCCCTTGAGCCACACCGCAGGCCGCAGGCAGGCAAGTCTGGGTACCCCCGTTCCCAGAACGCCGATAGTAGCCCCCGGGCCCAAGGCGCGCCCGGACATGGATTAGCAGAGAAGCGGAGGGGCAAGTGCGAAGCGCCGCGGGCCCCAATAGCCTGCGGCCTTGGGTGCCACGTGGCGGTTGATTGGACATGGGCGTCCTGGCTCCCCCACGACGCCTCGGTAACCGCACGAATTGACAAGTCCCTACATGCAAAACGGGTCATGATTACCTATGATCGTGGAGGCCGGCGGTTGGCCTCCCTCGGCTATATGTACGGAATGGCGCGAGCCCTTCCAGTCCATCTCTTCCTGCTACTCTCTGTCTTCCTCCTCGTCCTCGCTCCTCCCTACGCCAATGGCACCGATCCGTCGGTTTTCTGCCGAAGAGAAGGGGAAAGCCCCCCGAGAGGGTCATGTCCCGCTTCCTCCGAAGAAACGGCCCGCCTCTTGCCACGAGGAAGGGGGTGCTTGGCAGGAGGTGTCGAGGCCATGGTTTGAGCGGCCACCGCCTGGATTCCCATTGCCCTTGTACGCCCGGATCGAGGGCCCTGAAGGCGCTGGTGCCGAGCGGCACTGCCAGAGGCGCTGTCGCCACCGGCGGATCACGACGGTGCGTGTCGTTCCCCCTGGAGTTCACGCTGGGGGCTCCTCTCGCGAGCTCGTGCTTCACGCCGCCATGCCTCCTCGGTCTTGGATTCGCCTCCCTCCTTCCTTCGCCTTCGAGATCCCGTCGAGGGGGCCTATCGAGCTTTGGCTGCAGCATGCCGACTGCAGTACCCCTGTGACCGAAGTGGAGGTCAAGGTCATCGCCCCGGGCAGGGTCTACATGACCCGTGGCTGGGGCGAGATCGCCCGGGTCGGCAGGACGGGTGGCGCCCTCGTAATCCACCTCGAGTACGACGGCGCCTCCCTAATGTTCTTCAAGGTCTTTGACACGAAGGGACGCTGGCTGGAGTGCTGCCCTGGGAAAGGTGACCGAGGCCCTGCCGTGGCGAGGACTAGGCTCGCCAATCGCTTCCCCAATAGCTCCTCGAGCAGCGGAGGTGTCGGAGGATCCAACGACTCCGCCGAGCTCTTCGCGACTCCGGAGACGAGCGACAACAGCTATGAGCCCCCGAGCTTGTGTCGCTCTCGGAGCAGGGCGGGCTCATCAGGCCGCCATCACCACTGATCTGTATGGGGTTGGCGCCGGTGGCTGATGGCCCACTGTTGATGATGGCATCTCTTGCAGAGGCGCGTGTAGTTAGCACTCTTTAGGATTTGCCCCTTTTGTTCCCTGCGAGGAATCAAAGAACACACCCCGTGGGGGTTTGTAAGGTGCTTGTAGTTCCATTTGTTAATATGATCCTTATCGTGAAGCGGTGAGAGATGCTCGTCCCGTCTTAGCTTAGTTCCTCCTATCAAACCTCGCGAGGTCTTGACGCTCTGCGCTGATAGGTCCCGGTCCCAAGACAGGCTTCAGCCGTCGCTGGTATGCCAGGTCGCGATGCCATGGTCAAGGCCAGGAGGTGAGTGGCCCGGGGTCCAGTAAGATCCCCTGAGTCGCGATGCTCAGGAGGTCCCCTTTAGCGCTCAAGCAGCCATTGTTCGGTGAGAAAGGAGCACGACGTTGCCAAAACGGAACTGCATTAGGTGCGAGGTTGGTGCTGCGATAGCTAGTATTTCTGGAGGATGACTTATCTCGGGGGTCAGAAGCCACTCATTGGCGCGGCACCGGGCCCGCGCATTGACAGTCGAGGAGTTGCCTGGTGAGGTCCCCACGTGCTTCTTCCCTATCACCTTTGCTCCCCCTCGTGCTCTACGTCCTCAGGTCCTGGCCCTTGAACGAGCTCAGCTGTCGCTGGTATGCCAGGTCGCGATGCCGTGGTCAAGGCCAGGAGGTGAGGGCTGGAGAGCCAGTAAGAGTCCATGAGTCGCGATGCTCAGGTACCCCCCCCCCCTTTAACGTGCAAGCGGTTCGCGCAGACGAGAGTGAAGGAGACGCTGCGGAGGCCTCACCCGACGCTGCTCCTTAAAGCAATCCCGCGAGTTCATCATGAGAAAAGCGAGGGTTTACCGTTACAATCGTCGGCCAGCTGCTGGTTGCTCTGGGAAGGTGACGAGGCACTGAAGGCTTGGTGAGGTGGCGCCCTACGGGGCTGCCGTGGCCAGAGCTCAGCCATCCAGGTTTGTCGACGTTGTAGGGACGGACCCATGCGCAAGCATCGTGCCATGAGGGAGCAGCTCCATTAGTTGGTGTCAATCGAGCGGGCGATTAAGTCAAGCACGTTAATCATGAAGGAGCAAATCCATTTAAATAGGCGCAGAAAAAGGCAAATACCACTGGGTCGGGCCCGAGCGACTTTGGGGATAATGCAGCCCGAGGGGCGCCCCTGATAAACTAAGCTAAAAACATGAACCAAAGGGATACATGCCGCAGGGACGGACCCACGCGGACTGGGAATGATGAAGCCCTGGGGGCGCTCCCAGCTGAAAAAGAAATTCGAAGGATGTCACCTGATGATGCTGAAGATGAAGGGATGCTGAAGTAGCGGACGGCGTGCGCTGCGGGAGACGATCTTCACGAGCCCCCAGGCCCAGGGGCCTCGGGAGGCTTCGGAAGCGCCGGCGGCTCCTCGCGAACCATCTCCATCTCCGCCAGGACTACTGAATGCCTGACCGCTTGAGCCTCCAGGAAGCTCCTCATGAGGCGCTGATGCACAGCAGCCATGTTCGGCAGACCATAAGGCATGCGAACATAGTTGTGGGGTGGACCTTCGCAGCATCCCACGCGTGAGGGCCAGAGGCGCTCCTGAGAGGCGGCTCGGTTGAGCCCTGGTATGTCGATTCAGACGCGCAGCCCACCATCCTCGCCTGGATGGGGAGCTACGGAGGGTAAGCGGCGGCCGCCACTCATGACTCTTGGCTCCTGCAGCTCCTGAATGATCTCGCTGACAAACTCCCGAGGGTTTGGCCCTCCTTGCCTTGCTCCTTCCTGAGGGAAACGTGCGTTGAAGCACGCCTCCAAGTGGTGCCCGAGCGCCTCCCTCGTGATCCTAGCAAAGTCGATGGCCCTCCAGGAGAGAGCCCCGAGCCTTTCTCGAGGAGGGCGCCGGGCGCGCCTTCCTATGCGAGAGAAGGAGGCGCCCCCTGAATAGGCGCGGACCCTGAGGGGCCTGCCTCCCGAGGGGTCGGGCCAGGCGATGTCTTCTTCTTCTTAGGGGCAGCATCGAGAAGCCTCCCGCTCCTGTGATCTGGGTCTTCAATTGATGCGGCTTGGAAAGCACGCTCGAGAGAACACACGACGTCTCTCTCTTCACAGGGCACCGTGATGACTCCACCGCTTCCTGGCATCTTGAGGACATTGTAGCCGTGATGAGTCACGGCCAAGAACCTGGCCAGGGCTGGGTACCCGAGAATGGCATTGTACGGCAGACGAATGTTAGCAACGTCGAAGTCAATGAGCTCAATGCGGTAGTTGTCGCGCTTCTCGAAGGTAACAGGAAGGCGAACCTGCCCTATCAGAACCGTGGAACCATCAGTGACTCCTGAGAAAGGCTTGGTTGGCTGCAGCTGATTGTAGGGCACTTAGAGATTGTTGAACGTCTCGATAGATAGGACATTGAGCCGTGATCCGCCATTGATGAGGGTCCTGGTGACTTGCACATTGCTGATGATTGGGGAAGAAAGCATCGGGAGGACTTCGACCGTGGCCGCACACTTGAGCTAATCCACTGAGCTGAACGTGATAGCGCACGCTGAGCACCTGAGAGGGCATGTGGCCTCAAGCTTGGGGAGGACTGCATTCACTTCGCGAGCAAACTGCTTGAAGATGCGCTGAGAGGCCGGGGCTTGAGTGCCGCCCAAGATGCAAGCGATTGCGCGCGGCTCCTGGAAGCCTCCAGCCCCATCGTCCTGATGATGGTCTTCATTCCTCCTCGGCTGTGGTGGCAGAGGAGGGAGGCCCGCGTTGCCTTGTGGGCGATCCTCGCGAGGTTGATCCCTCCAACCCCCCTCGCGAGGTGGGTCCCTCCAACCTCCCTCACGAGGCTGGTCCTGCCAGCGGTCCTCGCGAGGTCAGTCGCGCCACCCTTGGCGAGGGCCGCGGTCTTCCCATTGTCCTCCACCTCTTCCTCCTCCTCGACCATAGCCCCGGTCACTGCACTCGGGGCGTCGGCCGGCACACACGTCCCGCACGGCCCTGAGCTCTTGGCATTCGTTGGTGTTGTGGGTGTGGAGGTCGTGGTACACGCAGTATCGGCTGCCCTTGGATGACTCAGGCTGATCCCTGCCTCGCTTGGTGTCCAGTTCTGCTGCAAGTACGACAGCCCCCTTGCGCTTTACGTCCTTGGCCTTGGGCTTCTTCTCTTCTGGGTCAGCAGCTGGCAGCTCGAGGAGGGAAAGGCGCCCTTCCTCAGCCCTAGCGCACTTGGTCGCCAAATTGAACAGCTCCAGGGAGGTGCACAGGTCCTCATGAATCACAAGCTCCTCCTTGATCTTGACGTCATGTACGCCGTCGGAGAAGGCTGAGATGATGGCCTCCTCAAACACGTTGGGGATCTTAAGGCGACCGCTGTTGAAACGCTGGATGAACTTCTGCAGGGTCTCTCCCGGCTGCTGCTTGATGCGGCACAAGTCGCTCATGGCCGAGGGCCGGTCGCGTGTGCCTTGAAAGTTGGCGATGAATCGGGTGTGCATCTCGTCCCAGGACGATATCGTGCCAGGAGCCAGGTTCAGGAGCCAGGTGCGGGCACCGTCCTTGAGCACCATGGGGAACCAGTTCGCCATGACCTTCTCGTCCCCGTTGGCGGCTTCGACGCCCAGCTCATAGAGCTGGAGGAACTCCTCAGGGTCAGCCGTGCCATCATAGCGCGGGGGCAGACCCGGCTTGAACATGCCCGGCCAGGCCATGCTGTGCAGCTTGGCAGTGAAGGCACGGCAACCTGCAGTGGCCGCGGGAGGCCTTGGGTGACGGATAGCTTGATCTTGGAAGTCTCTATGCGCTGCCGCCAGGTGCAGCGCGGGGTCTTGATGTGCTGGAGCATGAGCGCGTTCGCGCCCGGCTGGTGCGGGGAGCACACAGGCGGCTTCTTGGGGGCGAGGGATCTCTTGGCAACTCTTCTCTTATTGTGCTAGCGCCGGACGGAGTGGGTTCCGCCCAGGGGCCACGCGCCTTGGGGCCAAGGCGCCTTCTTGAGGGGGAGGCGGCTGAGGCGCTCCCGGAGCTTTGTCGCCCGCGCAGGACGGGGTGCGGTGCAGCGAGAGGGATGGCGCAGGGGAGCCCCCAGCGGCACTGACGAGCTCCGTGATGCGGGCGAGCCACTCGTTGTAGAGGTCATCGAGGAGGCGGTAGTGCAGGAGCTCCCGCGCCAGGAGCAGTGCGGCGTGCGCGTCCGCTGGAGCGCGACGGGCGTGGGATGAGGAGCCGACTGGAGTCAGCGACAGGGTGGCGGTGCGGCCTTCTCGCCACACCGAAGGGTGCAGGGACGATGCCTGCTGCTCGTTCCCCGCCGGGCCATGGCGGCGTTGACAGAAGGCGACGGGGAACGGCGGGGGCGCCCGCCGACGGGGGCCGTCTGGGCGACGCGGTGGCGAGAGCGGCCCGACGCTCGACGCGGGCTCTACGAGTGTCTGACATGGATGCGACGGACGGCGAAACACGAGGCGACGGAAGGCGGATTCCGGCACACCCCTACCTGGCGCGCCAAATGTCGGATTTCGGGTTCCGGCAGACACCTCCTGCCTACCCATGTCTCGACGCCTCGCAAGGATCGAAAACTACACGAAGAACAACACAAGGGACACGAGATTTATACTGGTTCAGGCCACCATTGCGGTGTAATACCCTACTCCAGTTTGTGGTGTGTGGATTGCCTCAGGGGCTGATGATGAACAATACGAGGAAGAACAGCCTCGCGAGGGTCTATTCTTGGCTGGAGCGATGAACTGCTAGGGGGAGTTCAGTCGCCTCCCTCTCTCTCTATCTCCTCCTTCACCCCCCCCCTGTCCTGTGGGTGGCTAGTCCTATTTATAGGCGGAGGCCCCAGGCCTCTTCCCAAATATTGAGCGGGAAGGGCAACAACAATCGGCCATTTTGAAGGGGAACATCTAGTACAGTTATCCTGACTAAAGTTGGTCCTCGCCTGCCAAAGACCCTCACGATGACGCCGGCTTGGGCTCCACGATGACCTCCGTTCTGCCGTCCTGCTGGTCTTGGTCTTGTTGCACCGAAATGGCTGCCTTTGCTTGATACTCTCGTCTGCGCTTGCTCCCTTTGCACCAAAGAGGAAACAAGGACTCTGCGTAGGCTGGCGCCCGCCTGGCCTCGGTCGTCATGGCTTGCGTCATGGGCACCTCGTGAGGTACCCCGCCTTGATCTCTCCACCTCCTCGCGAGCCAGCCTAACGAGGTTGTGCCCGAGGAAGCCTCCTGTCGTCCGCCCCACGAGGCTTGGACCCTCACGAAGGTCTTGAGTACGCGTTGATGAAGATGGGCCGTACTAGGCCACCCCTTGAGCCACGCCACAGGCCACAGGCAGGCAAGTCTGGGTACCCCCATTCCCAGAACGTCGACATTATTGATGTTGCTACCCCCGTCCATGAGTACCTTAGTGAATTTATATCCACCATCCTGAGGTGCAACCACCAAGGCTAACTGACCCGGATTATCAACCAGGAGGGGGTGATCTGCCCTGCTCCATACAACGGGCTGTTCTGACCACCTCAAATAACGGGGAACCGCCGGCTCAACAGAATTCATGACCCTCTTATGAATCTTCTGGTCACGTTTGCACAAGCTGGTGGTGAACACGTGATACTGCCCACTATTCAGCTGCTTTGGATGGCTTTGATAACCCAACTGCCGCTGATGTTGCCCCCCTTGACCAGACTGCTGTTGATTATAACCGCCTTGATGTCCCTGAAAGTCGAAGCTTGAACCTCCGCCCGGGCCATGAAAGCCACCAGCTCCTGAGCCGCCGCTCGACCCATGATTGCCATCAAACATGGTGGAATTCTTGAAAGCCTTCATGATCGCGCAATCTTTCCATAAGTGGGTGGCGGGTCGTTCCCGGGTGCCGTGTCTTGGGCAAGGCTCATTGAGTAGCTGCTCAAGAGATGGGCCTGACCCGCCAGATCTAGGGGCGGTTTTCCCTTACGTCTCTGATTATTACCCTGCGTATTGGCATTGGCCACAAACTCCGGGTTACCCTCCGCCTTACGCTTATTGCCTCCTTGATTCATCGGGTTATGCTGCTGGCCCTTTCCATTGCCGTTCTTCTTTCCCTTCCCTATCTTTTCCTCATCAGACGTGGGATCCTTGGTACTATCAGAGTCAGCGTATTTGACTAAAGCTGCCATCAGCGTACCCATATTGTTGCAGTCACGCTTAAGGCGCCCTAGTTTCTGTCTCAGCGGCTCAAAGCGGCAGTTCTTCTCCAACATAAGGACTGCCGAGCCAGCATCCATATTGTCAGACGAATGTATTATCTCCTTGACCCGGCGTACCCAGTGAGTCGTGGATTCACCCTCCTCCTGCTTACAATTTGTCAAGTCCACAACCGACATAGATTGCTTGCAAGTGTCCTTGAAGTTTTGGATGAAACGGGCCTTTAGCTCTACCCATGAATTAATGGAATTGGGTGGCAAGCCCTTTAACCAGGACCGGGCTGTTCCATCTAACATCATGGTGAAGTACTTAGCCATTGTTGCGTCGCTGACCTCCAACAGCTCCATGGCCATCTCATAACTTTCGATCCACGCTCCGGGCTGTAAGTCGGCCGTGTAATTCGGCACCTTTCGAGGTCCCTTAAAGTCCTTGGGCAGGCGTACATTACGCAGAGCCAGCACCAAACAAGGAACACCGCCGGTTCTAGTAGCCACTCCCGTTTCAACGGAAGTCGTCGGATACTCTGGGAAATCTTGATGAGCCATCCGTTGAACCGCTAGCTGAGTTGCCCGCTCGTTCTCCTGGCGTATTCGGTCTTGTACCAGGTTATAGCCACCGGGCTAGTTACGGCGCTGTGCATTGCTTGACAAAGCTTCTGACTCCATGTGCCTGCTGTAACTTGGACTCCGATTTTGACGAGGTGGTGCTAACCAAGGCGGAGGAGTTGAATGAATCTTGTCCCGGCTATAAGAATAAGTCTGTTGCTGAGCCAGGGCCGTCTGGACAAGTTCTCTGATCCTCCGGGTCTCCACCATTGTCGGATCATCACCATCCATCGGGAGAGCCGCCAAACGCGCCGATGTTGCGATTAAGTTCTCCATGGGGTTGGAAAAGTGACCCGGCGGTATCGGCATGTAACGGGGCGGTGCCATGTTCCCATGAGGAGGTGCCATCTCCCAAGGCTGAGCCGGTCTTCCAGTTCCGGCTGTCATAAACTGATTTGCATCTGGCGGGTTACTTGGGCCGGCTCCGGGTGTAGCAAAAAGATTATGAGGATCATAAACCAGAGGTAAACGGGACTGGGTTTTCTGATGTCTCCTCCTCATCACCTCGTTAGACGCGTTCAGGCTCATCGTGAGCTGGAAGGCCTTTGACTATAGCCGTTGTGCCCGTGCATCCAAAGCCGCTCGTTCTGTGGCTAACCTAGTGTCCTCAGCTGCCAAGGCCTCCTTGGCCCGAGCTATTTCCTCGCGCACCCATGCCACCTCTGCGTCATGCTCATCTTTATTTGCAGGAATAATCGTGGCGGTTAACAGGGCCGTAAGCTTATCCATGAGATCTATCAGCACCTGAGCCGGCGGGCGCATAAGGCCTCCTGCCCCGACTGCTTCTAACCCAGACGTTATTGCTGTAGCGGTTGTAGAGTTTTGGCCGGGTTGAGTCCTAGCCATGAAGACTCCTGCCCATCTTGGCGGCTCACAAGGGTCTGGAATATTGGGGCCATCGGAACAGCCCCCAAGCACACCATCTTCTACTTGATACAGCGAATCTGTTGAACCGACAGATGAATCACCGTCAGAGAGGACGGCCGTCTCACCACCATCTTCAGATCCTTCAGAAAGTTCCTCTCCACGGATGCAGCCCAGGAAGGCACGCTTCATGACAGGTTGAACTCGGGCAGGTCTCGCTCGCTGAGCCGTCTCGACGAGGTCGGTGCAGTTGTCCGGCTCAGGGCCCGGCTCACCGATCCGGCCGATGAAGACGTCGATTCCACCGAAGGGGACCCGGTACCCATACTCAATTGAGCCAGCGTCGGGGCCCCAGCCTATGTCGTTGATGTAAATCTTGCCGCGAGGACTCTTGGTCATCCGGCCCACTGCGTATCCCTTGAGCCCTTCGAAGTTGCCCTTCAAGAGCTCAAATCCACCGTGCGCTGGCCCCATGGTGGGCGCCAACTGTCGTGGAATTGTCACGTCAGATGTCCTAGTGAAAGGACTTAGTCGTGGAGCCATCGCAACTAGGAAGCTTGAAGGGGTTAATCAGGACAAGAGACACGAGAAGTTTATACTAGTTTGGCCCCTTACGGTGAAGGTAAGGCCTACGTCTAGTTGGGTTGGTATTGCTTGATATTTCGATGACCAGGGAGCGAGATATGCTATGCCCGGTTCTCGATGAGTTGTTTCTTGCCCTAAGCCGCCAGTGGGTCGTCCCCTTATATACACGGGTGGATGCCCTGCGGCCTATGGAGTCCCGGCCGGCTCATAGACAGTGTCCGGCTCGATGACTAGTTAAACCTACCTTATGTTACAAGTCATATCATCATGGCGGTTTACCACTATGGGCCTTAAGCCGCCTGTGGGTCTTAGACCCTTTATTGAACCGCCATCTTCATCCTAGGTCTTGGGCTTCTTTCTGATGAGTCTTCTTTGCGTAACCCGGCCCCTCCCCAACAAGTAGGAATTAAGCTTGGGAATGCTGATACGTCTCCAACGTATCAATAATTTAAGAAGCATTCATGCTATTTTATTATCTGTTTTGAATGATTACAGGCTTTATTATACACTTTTATATTACTTTTGGGACTAACCTATTAAGCGGAGGCCCAGCCCATATTGCTGTTTGATTGCCTGTTTCAGTATTTCGAGGAAAAGGAATATCAAACGGAGTCCAAACGGAGTGAAACCTTCGGCAGCGTTATTTTTGGGAAGAATATCATCCTGGAGACTTGGAGTTCACGTTAGAAGATCCTCGAGGAGTCCATGAGGTAGGGGGCACCCCCCCCCCCCTTACTGGGCGCGCCCCCCTCTCTCGTGGGCCCCTCAAGCACCTCCCGACCGACTTCTTTCGCTTATATAAGCCTACGCACCCTAAAAAACATCGACTATCAAGATAGATCGGGAGTTCCGCCGCCGCAAGCCTCTATAGCCACCAAAAACCTCTCGGGAGCCTGTTTCGGCACCCTGCCGGAGGGGGAACCCATCACCGGTGGCCATCTTCATCATCCCGGCTCTATCCATGACGAGGAGGGAGTAGTTCACCCTCGGGGATGAGGGTATGCACCAGTAGCTATGTGTTTGATCTCTCTCTCTCTCTCTCTCGTGTTCTCTCTATGGCACGATCTTGATGTATCGCGAGCTTTGATATTATAGTTGGATCTTAAGATTTTTCTCCCCCTCTACTCTCTTGTGATGAATTGAGTTTCCCTCTTGAAGTTATCTTATCAGATTGAGTCTTTTGTTTGAGAACACTTGATGTATGTCTTGTCGTGTTTATCTATGGTGACAATGGGATATCGCGTGCCACTTGATGTATGTTTTGGTGACCAAATTGTGGGTTCCTCCCATGAACCTATGCATAGGGGTTGGCACACGTTTTCTTGACTCTCCGGTAGAAACTTTGGGGAACTCTTTGAAGTACTTTGTGTTGGTTGGATGAATCTGAGATTGTGTGACGCATATCATATAATCATGCCCACGAATACTTGAGGTGACAATGGAGTATCTAGGTGACATTAGGGTTTTGGTTGATTTGTGTCTTAAGGTGTTATTCTAGTATGAACTCTATGATGGATTGAGGGGAAAGAATAGCTTTATGTTATTTTACTACGAACTCTTGAATAGATCGATCAAAAAGGATAACTTTGAGGTGGTTTCATACCCTACCATAATCTCTTCGTTTGTTCTCCGCTATTAGTGGCTTTGGAGTGACTCTTTGTTGCATGTTGAGGGATTGTTATATGATCTGTCTAGGTTATTATTGTTGAGAGAACTTGCACTAGTGAAAGTATGAACCCTATGCCTTGTTTCCTACCATTGCAATACCGTTTACGCTCACTTTTATCATTAGTTACCTTGCTGTTTTTCTATTTTCAGATTTCAAATACCTTTATCTACCATCCATATTGCACTTATATCTCCATCTCTTCGCCGAACTAGTGCACCTATACAATTTACCATTGTATTGGGTGTGTTGGGGACACAAGAGACTCTTTGTTATTTGGTTGCAGGGTTGTTTGAGAGATACCATCTTCATCCTACACCTCCCACTAATTGATAAACCTTAGGTCATCCACTTGAGGGAAATTTGCTACTGTCCTACAAACCTGTGCACTTGCAGGCCCAACAACGTCTACAAGAAGAAGGTTGTGTAGTAGACATCAAGTATGTAATACGAGCGGCGACCGAAGTCGAGGCTCTTAAGAAGGCGGTAGCCGAGGCTGAGAAGAAGGCGGTAGCCGAGGCTGAGAAGAAGGCGGTAGCCGAGGCTGAGAAGAAGGCGGCCAAGGAGCAGGCCACTCGTGAAAACCACGAGGCTCGGGTCATTGAAGTTCAAGAAGAGCTCCAAGAAGCCATAAAGAAGTGTCAGACCTTGGAGCAGAGTATAAAGGATCAAGAGTCAGAACTCACCAAGGCTCGTCATTGTGCACACGATGCCTAGGCTGAAGCCCAAGGCGCCTTCCAGGAAATCCAGGAGGCCTAAAAGATCACAGCGAATAAGCCCTTTATTATGCAGAGCGAATACGTGAAGGAAAGATTTCATTTACTGACTCGGATTCGGAGTTCTCCAGGGGTGTTTGCGGATCTGCCGCGCAGTGTGTCTGACGCCGAGCAATTCTACCGAGCCGAAGAGGGGAGCTCTGTTGAGAAGTTGTTCTAGTCGCAATATCTTGTGCCAGAATACCCAGCACCCTTTACTGATCAGCTGAAGCAGCTGGTTGAGATGCATAGGGCGGCCGAACTAGCCCTCAAGGATATGATTATCCAGCTATGGCCTGCCGAACCAATTCCCAGCAGCTACTTTAGACTCGTGAAGCGGCTGGTTAGTGCATGCCCTCGGCTTGACGCCATCAAGCAGTCGGTCTGCATCGAAGGTGCGCGAATGGCTTTTGCCCGCGCTAAGGTGCATTGGGAGAAGATGGATGCTGTGAAGCTGATGACCGAAGGACCGCCCGAAGGGAAAGAGCACCGCAAGCCCGAGTTGTATTATGACAGTGTCCTAGAGGGATCCCGCCTTGTGGCGGAGCAGTGTTCCAAGGATATTATATTCCCATGAATGTATGCATGTTATCCTATGTTGTAATATGAAACAAGGTTGTTATGTAAAATAAAGCTTGTTATTTGAACTATTACCTCCTGTGGGACCGTTTTTAAATTAATTCTGAGAGTTGGCCAGTCATCGGCTTCTGCCCCCACGTAGGAATTTCAGGGGTGTTCGGGATAAATCTAAACACTCTTTACTCTAGATTTTTGGTCCTTAAAGGAGGTGTTTAGCGCGACGAACTAGGCAATCGGACTATAAGGCTTTATCACCCTCACTTAGCCATAGGAGTTTGACAAAAGGAAGGTAGGCGTAGCCCTAGTGTTCAGAAGACCGAACTTGGGGTATTGTAAAACACCTGATCGGATAAAAACCGATTCGTCGCGCGATGCATTAGTTATCGCATAATGCAGAAGAAATCGTTAAAGATTTTGTGACCTCTCGAACAGCTGACCAGCTCTCGCCGCATCATGACAGACAGTTTTCGGCTTTCTCTATTGAGGTGCTCGTCCAAAAGAACCAAGACACTGTGGCACCCCGGCTCAGAGCATCAGGTTTACCATGCATTGCCAGCCCAGAGACATTGCCTTCTGGCAACACACAACATCTTGGTACAAAAAACAACCGCTTTATTGGTGCTAGCGATCAGAGTTTATATTACAACAGTTGGCGAGGCCAAGAGACACACATGGTGCAGCTGAACAATATGTACATTATTTAGTGAACATAAAGTGGCCTCGATCATGCCAACTACACGGCAGTGGAACAACGTCGTAGCGGAACTCCATAGCACAGGGACACCGATAAAAGTCCCTCGGACTAGCTTACCAACTGTGATCGCTCTTGGATCACAAACGTACCAACCTCAAGGTATCAACTAGAGACATCTCGTGATCCTTCCGGCGATCACAACCACGACCAATATTTGTTCTCAAACAGTGATCCTTCCGGCGATCACAACCACGACCAACACTTGGTCCAAATCAACATGATGGTCTTCCCGCCACCAACAATAGTGCAAAATTCATAACTTAGTGTGCAAGATTTATTAAACGTTAACCCATGGTGTGACCTACTTTTGAGCGTGTCCATAACCATGGACTCGGCTATCGATGGATTAATACACTCTGCAGAGGTAGCGCACTGGACCCAGACCACGGAACCCATGGCCTCACACTCCCATTCGGGTGGACTAACGACATTCCGACGAAACCCCTCCACTGCCATGACACTCTCCCGGCCACTCCGACTCACTCCCCATCGGGCTAGTCCTGGGTGGCCCCGTGTCTACCAAAGACACAATGACCACCATCGTGGCCAAACATAAACGATCGCACACGAG
The DNA here is from genome assembly GCF_002162155.2 of Triticum dicoccoides. NCBI lineage: Eukaryota > Viridiplantae > Streptophyta > Magnoliopsida > Poales > Poaceae > Triticum > Triticum dicoccoides. Next base: position 276,996,123 of record NC_041383.1, read on the forward strand.
GACCCGGTACCATAAACTCAACAACGGGCACACAAGGTTATGTCTGCTTACCGGGCTAGGGTACCGCACTCCCATAACCTTCCCTAGTTGGAGGCACCGACTAGAGGCGTGACAATGGAACGAATAAAGGCCGTCCCATACCAGCAAATGTGGTTGCACTAGGAAAACTCGATTCAGCGGCACCATGACCTGGTCAACAATGTATTCAAGTTGAGTTATTTTCAGGTTCAGCTTAAAGTGAAAATAACCAACGTCATAATGCCATGACATGCAACACTAACATATGCATCACATATCAGCAGAAATCACAGAGTCAACTATATCAACACTAAGCATCAACAACTCATGACACTTCTCTGGTCGAGATCAAACCTCACTTTAAACAGAATCTTTTCTAGCAAATTTATCATTTTTACTCATGCAAGAAAATAACTCCACTAATTATTTATGTCCATAACCATATTATCCTTTCATCACCCAAAAACTAAATCCTTGTTTCTTTACCAACTAAGTTCACTTCAAAATTTCTATAAATCAAGCATATTCACTTAAACAAGCATCTAACAGAATATAATTAACATATTAATGATTTAAGTGCATGGATGATCATTTGTTCAAGTAGAAAATCACAAATATTGTAATGGCACCATGAAAATGTTGTTGTGGCTTGCCTTAGTGCAGATGAGGTTCACAAGCCTCGTGGTGATCCTCAAGACAAGCCTGACCTTCTAAAAATATTTAAAAACGCAAAAAGAAATCATCAAGATACATTCTGAAATTCACCAGAAAATCTAGACAGCAGGGAAAAATCCCATCTTTGGTGAGCTGCTAGATTTTTGCACGAAGAACACAATGCACAAAGAATCAGTTCATTTGGACTTATGGTTAAAAAGTTTTGGCCGTTTGAAGTTCTCTGGATTTAATTAAAATTTGAATTTAAATAAACAGACTGGGCGGGGTGACGTCGAAGGCGTTAAGCCCCGGGGCTCCACCACTCGTACCGCTTCGCGCGCATACTGAGTGGCTGACTAGCAGGTCCAGCTAGTTAGGTGAGGTGGAGGGGGAGATGGAAACAGAGGGTGGCGAGGCTTCGCCGGAGCACACGCCGGCGGCGAGGGCTCCTTGGCCAAAACGAGAGGGAGGGATCGATAGAGGATAAGGAGGCACACCTGCCCGTACCCGTAGAATAGCTAGGGGTGGTCGGACGGCGCCGGAATCAGCCTCTCCAGCAGAGGCAGAGAGCAGCGGTCGCCGTAGGAGACAAATACGGCGGCGACCAGAGGCGACTCCAGGGTTTCCAACCGGGCGGAACGGCACCACCAAAGAGTGGCAGAGGCCCTGGAAGGGTTGCCCTGGCCTAGGAAGGGCTGGAGCTACAGAGACGACCCAAGGGGATCACCGGCGAGCTCGAGCTCGGGGACGGCGGCCCGCGGCCTGCCCGGCCGGGCTACAGCTTTCTACGGGCTTGTGGGGTGTGTGGGAGTGAAGGAGGGTGCTCGAGGAGGCTGGGGATGGCTCTATTTATAGCCGAGCATCGAGGGGGGTTCGGGCTCCGCTGGTGGACACCTGGTAGTGTTGCCCGGCAACGAACGGTGTCAGTGAGAGGGGGAGAAGAAGACGTAGCTCACGCGGGGACTGTTGGCGAACGGGAACGAGCACAGGGGCGAGAGGAAGACAATGAGCACAGTGCGCCGTGCACTGTGGCATTGGCCTGACCGTGCTCGTGCCCACTACGGTGAACTCCAACATCGGCGAGTGCCAGGGGGGAGTTAAGGGGGTCGAGACGATGATGGTGGCGCGGTTTGGCAGGCGGGGAAGCGAGCACGCGTGCAACAGAGCGCTCGGCGGCACACAGAGCACATCGGTTGCATGCTAGAACACCTGGACTAACGCGGTCACCGCATGAACTATGACCTCAGGCCGACCTAAGCCCAAACTTCATGTCTGGCGTGTTGTTCTTGGTAGTTTTGAATGTTACCACACCGGGGTTTGGTTTCAGGTGCAGTAGAAATGATTTCACACCCCTGGTAAGTTTCTAGACAGTAACTTTGAGAGCTTACTATGGTCAAACCACTGGGAGTTGAGGGCTGGGCTTTGGAGGCGAGCAATCATCTACTAAGGTGATGATACGCAAGAAAAATCAGCTACAAAGGAGCAAGTAAAATGGTAGTTGCTATAGAAACTACCATTTCTGTCCAGAACAGAAATTATTTTCTGTAGCCAAAATATTCCAAAAAGTCATGAAATATTTTTCCTCAGAAAGGTGCCCTAGGGTTCAAAGAATAATTGGGATTTTTCTCAGAATTTTATGGGCAAGAAAAATTGGGGTTGCTTTGGAGCATATTGAGCTAGCTAGGATTTAAGAGGGGAAAATGAATATGTTTCATTCAAGAAAAATATTCCAAATATTATCTTGAGGTGAACCAGAGATGGAATGATGGTTAGAGGGGTAGATGAAGCACTTGGGTGAAACCCCAGGGGTACCCAAGTGGTTAAGTCCATATGAAAAGATTCCAAAACTCCAGATTTCAAATTCAAACCAACTGAAAATCATGCAAAGAAGAGAGGGCAAAAACCAGGCTGTCACAGACACAATCGTAGTAGTTCTCCCTTTACTACCCTAGCCGATATAGCGAAACGTAAGGTAGCAAGCACAGGAGCCGGGAAACCCAACTGTTGACCAAAGACATGATTCAGAGCCAATGTATATAATGCTATAAGTTCGGGGTGCAAAACTGCACTGTAAAAGTGTTCGGACTTTCTTGCCGTGTTATGGGGTACAAATGGAGCCCCTGGTGAATTAAGGCGTACCAGAATGTACAGATGCAATTTATAATATATTAATAGACAAGGAAAAAATTATGTAATGAGCTGACGCTGCCAATTATTTTTCATTGTAATTTAATTAATACGTCAAGGCGTATGTGTACAAGTAGTACAATAAGCAAATAAGGCTATTTAGCATGCCATGACCAAGAGCGAGCTGCGTGCGGGTATTTTAAAACAGGTATGACGATCGTTAGAAGAGACCACATGTGTATTCCCGTGTACGTCCGAGCCCCTAGCTTTCTTGGCGTATCCGTCCCGCTACGGGTCCGATGAGCAAGTTTATCAGAAAAGGCCCCGAGAAGAGAAAAAACCTGAAAGAAAGAGAAAAGGTGAAGGCAGGCGGATCCAGGAGCGGTTGAGCCGCATTGTGGACCGCGGTTCAGCTGTGCCTCCGTCCATGCCCATGGTATTTTAAGTGCGTAGTTGTATGCGCGCGGCACGAATTTCACCGCTTTATTGGGGTTGGGACGAAGGCCGGATTGCTAGCTGATCTCTGGACGAGCCAGACAGTCCTGTTGCAGAGTATCTTGGACCCGCTTAACGGTGTCTGGGGGCTTTATTGACGAATTTAGGTTTTTCCTAAAAAGGCTATTCAGTACTTTTGCTGCAAGGGCCGCGGTGTGCTCCTCGGTATGGAGGGAGCGCTCCGTATTTCCATTGACTATTATAACACCGCGAGGTCTGGGCATCCTAAGCTTAACATAGGCATAGTGCGGCACAGCATTGAAACAAGCAAATGCGGTTCGTCCGAGCAGTGCGTGGTAACCACTGCGAAAGGGGACGATATCGAAGATTAATTCTTTGTTTCCGAAATTATCTGGGGATCTGAAGACCACCTCCAGTGTGACTGATCCCGTACAGCAGGACTCTACACCTTGTATGACACCTTTAAAGGTGGTTTTGGTGGGCTTGATCCTTGAGGGATCGATACCCATTTTACGCACTGTATCCTGATAGAGAAGGTTCAGGCTGCTACCACCGTCCATGAGGACGCGTGTGAGGTGGAATCCGTCAATGATAGGGTCAAGCACCAGTGCGGCTGAACCGTCATGACGGATACTGGTCGGATGGTCCCTTCGATCGAAGGTGATCGAACAGGAGGACCACGGGTTGTATTTTGGGGCGACTGGCTCCATCGTGTAGACGTCTCTTAGTGCGTGCTTTCGCTCTGTTTTGGGGGTATGGGTAGCATATACCATATTCACTGTTTTCACATGGGGAGGAAACTTCTTCTGTCCCCTTGTGTTTGATGGCCGGGATTCCTCATTGTCGTCGCTTTGCAATCCCTTTTCTCTGTTCTCGGTGTTTAACTTGCTGGCCCATTTAAAGATCGAACATCCTCTGTTGGTATGATTGGCTGGTTTATCGGCGGTGCCGTGGATTTGGCATGGACGATCGAGTATGCGGTCCAGACTGGACGGGACCAGATTATTTCTATTAAATGGCTTTTTCCGCTAACCGGACTTGGAGCCACTGAATCTGGCATTGACGGACATGACTTGGAGCCAGCTATCCTCGCCCGCGGAAAAGCGGGTCATGAGCGTCGTAAGGGCTGCCATGGTCTTCGGCTTCTCCTAGCCAAGGTGTCAGGCGAGCCACTTGTCGCGGATGTTATGCTTAAAGGCCTCTAGGGCTTCAGCATCCAGATAGTCGACGATTTGGTTCTTTTTAGTTAACAACCGAGTCCACAATTTCCTGGCTGACTCTCCGGGCTGTTGGATTATATGACTTAAGTCATCGGCATCCGGAGGTCGGACATAAGTACCCTGGAAGTTGTCAAGGAATGCATCTTCCAGGTTCTCCCAACTACCAATGGAGTTTTCTGGCAAACTATTCAACTAGTGCCTAGCTGGTCCCTTGAGTTTTAGCGGGAGATACTTGATGGCATGGAGATCATCACCGCGGGCCATATGTATATGGAGAAGAAAGTCCTCGATCCATACCGCGGGATTTGTTATTCCATCATATGATTCAATATTTATGGGTTTGAACCCTTCTAGGAATTCATGCTCCATTACTTCATTGGTGAAGCATAGGGGGCGTGCGGCGCCTCTGTGTCGGGCTACGTCGCGACGCAGCTCGAATGGAGCCGGCCTGCGGTATTCGGCCCGGACAGGTGTGTACGTGTTATGTCCGGCGTGGTGGTTGATACGTCTCCAACATATCTATAATTTTTGATTGTTCCATGCTATTATATTATCCCTTTTGGATGTTTATGGGCTTTATTTTACACATTTATATCATTTTTGGGACTAACCTACTAATCGGAGGCCCAGCCCGTATTGCTGTTTTTTTCCTATTTCAGTATTTTGAAGAAAAGGAATATCAAATGGAGTCCAAACGGAATGAAACCTTTGGGAGCGTGATTTTTGGAATGAACGTGATCCAGAGAACTTGGAGTGCAAGTCAAGCAGCAAACGGGGCGGCTAGAAGATAGTAGGGCGCGCCTCCCTGTCTCCTCGGCCCCTCGAGCGGCCACCGATGTACTTCTTCCTCCTATATATACCTACGTACCCTGAAAACATCCAGGGAGCCAACGAAACACAATTTCCACCACCGTAACCTTTTGTATCCGCGAGATCCCATCGTGGAGCCTTCGTCGGCGCTCTGCCGGAGGGGGAATCGACCATGGAGGGCTTCTACATCAACACCATAGCCCCTCCGATGAGTTGTGAGTAGTTTACCACAGACCTTCTGGTCCATAGTTATTAGCTAGATGGCTTCTTCTCTCTTTTTGGATCTCAATACAATGTTCTCCCCCTCTCTTGTGGAGATCTATTCGATGTAAACTCTTTTTGCGGTGTGTTTGTCGAGATCCGATGAATTGCGGGTTTATGATCAAGTTTATCTATGATAAATATTTGAATCTCCTCTGAATTCTTTTATGTATGATTGAGTTCTCTTTGCAAGTCTCTTCGAATTATCAGTTTGGTTTGGCCTACTAGATTGATCTTTCTTGCCATGGGAGAAGTGCTTAGCTTTGGGTTCAATCTTGCGGTGTCCTTACCCAGTGACAGAAAGGGTTGCAAGGCACGTATTGTATTGTTGCCATCGAGGATAAAAAGATGGGATTTATATCATATTGCTTGAGTTTATCCCTCTACATCATGTCATCTTTCTTAATGCGTTACTTTGTTTGTTCTTATGAACATAATACTCTAGATGCAGGCAGGAGTCGGTCGATGTGTGCAGTAATAGTAGTAGATGCAGGCAGGAGCCGGTCTACTTGTCACGGACGTGATGCCTATATACATGATCATGCCTAGATAATCTCATAATTATTCGCGTTTCTATCAATTGCTCGCCAGTAATTTGTTCACCCACTGTAATACTTATGCTATCTTGAGAGAAGCCACTAGTGAAACCTATGGCCCCCGGGTCTATCTTTTCTCATATAAGGTTTCAATCTACTTTTATTTGCATCTTTACTTTTTGCATCTATACTATAAAATACCAAAAATATATTTATCTTATCATACTATCTCTATCAGATCTCACTTTCGCAAGTGGCCGTGAAGGTATTGACAACCCCTTTATTGCGTTGGTTGCGAGTTCTTTGTTTGCTTGTGTAGGTGCGTGGGACTTTTGAGGAGCTCCTACTGGATTGATACCTTGGTTCTCAAAAACTGAGGGAAATACTTACGCTACTATTGCTGCATCACCCTTTCCACTTCAAGGAAAACCAACACAAGCTCAAGACGTAGCAAGAAGTATTTCTGGCGCCGTTGCCAGGGAGCTCTTCGCTCAAGTCAAGACATACCAAGTACCCATCACAAACTCATCTCCCTCGCATTTACATTATTTGCCATTTGCCTCTCATTTTCCTCTCCCCCACTTCACCCTTGTCGTTTTATTTTCCCTCTCTTTCCCAATCTTCTCCTCTCTTTTTCGCTTGCCTTTTTCCGTTTGCTTGTGTGTTGGATTAATTGTTGCCATGGCACAAGATAATACCAAATTGTGTGATTTCTCCAATACCAATAATAATGATTTCCTTAGTAATCTGATTGCTCCTCTTAATGATGTTGAGTCTTGTGAAATCAATACTGCTTTGCTGAATCTTGTTATGAAAGATCAATTCGCCGGCCTTCCTAGTGAAGATGCCGCTACTCATCTAAACAACTTTGTTGATTTGTGTGATATGCAAAAGAAGAAAGATACGGATAATGATATTGTTAAATTGAAGTTATTTCCGTTTTCACTTAGAGATCGTGCTAAAGTTTGGTTTTCGTCTTTGCCTAAAAATAGTATTGACTCTTGGAACAAGTGCAAAGATGCTTTTATCTCTAAGTATTTTCCTCCCGCTAAGATTATCACTCTTAGGAACGATATTATGAATTTTAAACAACTTGATCATGAGCATGTTGCCCAATCTTGGGAAAGAATGAAATTGATGATTCGCAATTGCCCTACTCATGGTTTGAATTTATGGATGATCATACAAAAAATGTATGCTGATTTGAACTTTGCTTCTAGAAATCTTTTAGATTCGGCCGCGGGAGGCACGTTTATGGAAATCACATTAGGAGATGCTACAATACTTCTTGATAATATTATGGCTAATTATTCTCAATGGCACACCGAAAGATCTTCTAGTAAAAAGGTGCATGCTATAGAAGAAATCAATGTTTTGAGTGGAAAGATGGACGAACTTATGAAGTTGTTTGCTACTAAAAATACTCCTCTTGATCCCAATGATATGCCTTTGTCTACTTTGATTGAGAATAATAATGAATCTATGGATGTGAATTTTGTTCGTAGGAATAGTTTTGGAAACAATGCTTATAGAGGAAACTTTAATTCTAGACCGTTCCCTAGCAATTCCTCTAATAATTATGGAAATTCCTACAATAACTCTTATGGTAATTTTAATAATATGCCCTCTGATTTTGAGAATAGTGTGAAAGAATTTATGATTTCTCAAAAGAATTTTAATGCCTTGCTTGAAGAAAAATTGCTCAAAGTTGATGATTTGGCTAGGAACATTGATAGACTTTCGCTTGATGTTGATTCTCTCAAACTTAGATCTTCTCCTCCTAAGCATGATATCAACGAGTCTCTAAAGCAATGAGAATTTCCATTGATGAGTGCAAGGAAACAACCGCTAGATTGCGTGCTAAGAAAGATTGCTTTGTAAAGGCGTGTTCTTCTTGTTTCAATGAAAATAATGATGAAGATCTTAAAGTTATTGATGTGTCTCCTATTAGATCTTTGTTTTGAAATATGAATCTTGGTAATAATGGGACTGAAGATGAGTCAACTTTAGTTAGAAGGCGTCCCAAGAATTCGGACTTTTTAGATCTTGATGCTAAATTTGGTAAAAGTGCGATTGGAGAGGTCATCACATTAAATAGCATTGAACCCACTATCTCGGATTTCAAGGAATTTTATTATGATAATTGTTCTTTAGAAGGTTGTATTTCCTTGTTGCAATCCGTTGTTAATTCTCCTCATGCTTATAGTCAAAATAAAGCTTTTACCAAACATATTGTTGATGCCTTAATGCAATCTTATGATGAAAAACTTAATTTGGAAGTTTCTATACCTAAAAAACTTAATGATGAGTGGGAACCTACTATAAAGATTAGAATTGGAGGTCATGAGTGTTTTGCTTTCTGTGATTTGGGTGCTAGTGTTTCCACGATTCCGAAAACTTTATGTGATATTCTAGGGTTCCATGATCTTGATGATTGCTCTTTAAACTTGCACCTTGCGGATTCTACCATTAAAAAGCCAATGGGAAGGATCAATGATGTTCTCATTGTTGCAAATAGAAATTTGGTGCCCGTAGATTTTATCGTTCTTGATATAGATTGCAATCTTTCTTGCCCTATTATTCTTGGTAGACCTTTCCTTAGAACAATTGGTGCGATTATTGATATGAAGGAAGGGAATATTAGATTCCAATTTCCATTAAAGAAAGGCATGGAGCACTTTCCAAGAAAGAAAGTCAAATTACCTTATGAATCTATCATGCGAGCTACTTATGAATTTAGTGCCAAAGATGGCACTACTTAGATCTATCTTCGCTTTTATGCCTAGCTAGGGGCGTTAAACGATAACGCTAGTTGGGAGGCAACCCAATTTTATTTGTGTTTTTTGTTTTTGTTCCTGTTTAGCAATAACTTTTGCATCTACCTTCTGTTTAGATGTGTTTTTATGTTTTAATTAGTGTTTGTGCCAAGTAGAACCTATAGGATAACCTATGATGATAGTTAATTTGATTCTGCTGAAAAACAGAAACTTTGCGCGCACGAAATTAGTTTTGTTAAATCACAGAAACGTGCTTTTGCGTTGATTATTTTTGCTGCCGATCAACAGACAAATTTTCCAGGACTTCCTATTTTTGTAGGATTTTTAGAGTTCCAGAAGTTTGCGTTAGTTACAGATTGCTACAGACTGTTCTATTTTTGACAGATTCTGTTTTTCGTGTGTTGTTTGCTTATTTTGATGCATCTATGGCTAGTAAAATAGTTTATAAACCATAGAGAAGTTGGAATACAGCAGGTTTAACACCAAAATAAATAAATAATGAGTTCATTACAGTACCTTTTGTGGTGGTTTTGTTTTCTTTCACTAACGGAGCTTATAAGATTTCATGTTGAGTTTTGTGTTGTGAAGTTTTCAAGTTTTCGGTAAAGCTTTGATGGACTATGTAATAAGGAGTGGCAAGAGACTAAGATTGGGGATTCCCATGGCACCCCAATATATTGAAGAATAGCCAAAAGCCTAAGCCTGGGGATGCCCCGGGAAGGCATCCCCTCTTTCGTCTTTGTTCATTGGTAACTTTACTTGGAGCTATACTTTTATTCGCCACATGATATGTGTTTTGCTTGGAGCGTCGTGTATTATATTAGTCTTTTATTTTTAGTTTACCACAATCATACTTGTTGTACACACCTTTTTGGAGAAGCCCACTTGATTAGAATTTGCTAGAATACTCTATGTGCTTCACTTATATCTTTTGAGCTTGATAGTTTTTGCTCTAGTGCTTCACTTATATCTTTTAGAGCACGGCGGTGGCTTAATTTTGAAGAAATGGCTAGTCTCTCATGCTTCACTTATATTATTTTGACAGTCTTTTAGAACAGCATGGTATTTGCTATGGTTACAAATTTGGTCCTAGAGTGATGAGCATCCTAGTTGGGAATAATAAAAACTATCATAGGAAGTGAATTCGATGCTATGATAAATTTGATGCTTGATAATTGTTTTGAGATATAAAGGTAGTAATGTTAGGGTCATGCTAGTGGGTAATTATGAAATTGAGAAATACTTGTGTTGAAGTTGGCAAGTCCCGTAGCATGCACGTATGGTAAAAGTTGTGTGACAAATTTGTTGCATGAGGTGCTCTTTTAATTGCCTTCCTTATGAGTGGAGGTCGGGATCGCGCGATGGTTAACTCCTAGCAACCCTTCCCCTAGGAGCATGCATAGTAGTACTTTGCTTAGAGGGCAAGTAGACTTTTGCAATAAGTATATGAGTTCTTTATGACTAATGTGAGGCCATGGATATACGCACACTCATCCTTCCACTTTGCTAGCCTCTATTACACCGCGCAACTTTCGCCGGTATCATGCACCCATTATTTACCTTCCTCAAAACAGCCACCATACCTACCTATTATGGCATTTCCATAGCCATTCTGAGATATATTGCCATGCAACTTTCCATCATTCCATTTATTATGACACACTTCATTATTGTCATATTGCTCTTTGCATGATCATGTAGTTGACATCGTATTTGTGGCAAAGCCACCTTCATAATTTTCATACATGTCGCTCTTGATTCATTGCATATACCGGTACACCATCGGGGGCATTCATATAGAGTAATATCTTGTTCTAGCTTTGAGTTGTAAATCAATAAAAGTACGGTGATCTTCATTATTAGAGCATTGTCCCAATGAGGAAGACTATGATTCCCCCACAAGTCGGGATGAGACTTCGGACTTTAAAAAAGAAAAAAAGGAGAAAAAGAAAAAAAAAAGGAGAAAGGCCAAAAAAAGGAAGGCCAAAGAAAAAAAAGAAAAAAAAGAAAAAAAAAGAAAATGAGAGAAAAAGATAGAAGGGACAATGCTACTATCTCTTTTTCCACACTTGTGCTTCAAAGTAGCACCATGATCTTCATGATAGAGAGTCTCTTATGTTGTCACTTTCATATACTAAGTGGGAATTTTTCATTATAGAACTTGGCTTGTATATTCCAATGATGGGCTTCCTCAAAATGCCCTAGGTCTTCTTGAGCAAGCAAGTTGGATGCACACCCAGTTAGTTTCTTTTGTTGAGCTTTCATATATTTTATAGCTCTAGTGCATCCGTTGCATGGCAATCCCTACTCACTCACATTGATATCTATTGATAGGCATCTCCATAGCCCGTTGATACGCCTAGTTGATGTGAGACTATCTTCTCCCTCTTTTTGTCCTCACAACCACCACCATTTACCACCATAGCGCTATGTCCATGGCTTGCGTTCATGTGTTGCGTAAGAGTTGAAAAAGCTGAAGCGCATTAAAAAGTATGAACCAATTGCTTGGCTGAAACCGGGGTTGTGCATGATGGGAGTATTTTGTGTAATGAAAATGAAGCATGGCCTAACTATATGATTTTGTAGGTATAAGCTTTCTTTGGCTATGTTATTTTGATAGGACATGATTATTTGTTAGTATGCTTCGAAGCATTATTATTTTTATATTTTATAAGCTTTTATCTTGAATCATTTGGATCCGAAAATTCATGCCACAATAAAGGAAAATACATTGAGAATTATGCTAGGCAGCATTCCACATCAAAAATTCTATTTTTATCATTTACCTACTCGAGGATGAGCAGGAATTAAGCTTGGGAATGCTTGATACGTCTCCAACGTATCTATAATTTTTTATTGTTCCATGCTATTATATTACCCCTTTTGGATGTTTATGGGCTTTATTTTACACATTTATATCATTTTTGGGACTAACCTACTAATCGGAGGCCCAGCCCGTATTGCTGTTTTTTTGCCTGTTTCAGTATTTCGAAGAAAAGGAATATCAAACGGAGTCCAAACGGAATGAAACCTTCGGGAACGTGATTTTTGGAACAAACCTGATCCGGAGAGCTTGGAGTGCAAGTCAAGCAGCAAACGAGGCGGCCAGGAGATAGGAGGGCACGCTCACCCCTCCTGGGCGCGGCCCCTGTCTCCTGGGCCCCTCGAGCGGCCACCGACGTACTTCTTCCTCCTATATATACCTACGTACCCCGAAAACATCCAAGGAGCCAACGAAACACAATTTGCACCACCGTAACCTTCTATATCCGCGAGATCCCATCTTGGAGCCTTCGTCGGTGCTCCGCCGGAGGGGGAATCGACCACGGAGGGCTTCTACATCAACACCATAGCCCCTCCGATGAGTTGTGAGTAGTTTACCACACACCTTCGGGTCCATAGTTATTAGCTAGATGGCTTCTTCTCTCTTTTTGGATCTCGATACAATGTTCTCCCCCTCTCTTGTGGAGATCTATTCGATGTAAACTCTTTTTGCGGTGTGTTTGTCGAGATCTGATGAATTGTGGGTTTATGATCAAGTTTATCTCTGAGAAATATTTGAATCTCCTCTGAATTCTTTTATGTATGATTGAGTTATCTTTGCAAGTCTCTTCGAATTATCAGTTTGGTTTGGCCTACTAGATTGATCTTTCTTGCCATGGGAGAAGTGCTTAGCTTTGGGTTCAATCTTGCGGTGTCCTTACCCAGTGACAGAAAGGGTTGCAAGGCACGTATTGTATTGTTGCCATCAAGGATAAAAAGATGGGGTTTATATCATATTGCTTGAGTTTATCCCTCTACATCATGTCATCTTTCTTAATGCGTTACTCTGTTCTTATGAACTTAATACTCTAGATGCTGGCAGGAGTCGGTCGATGTGTGGTGTAATACTAGTAGATGCAGGCAGGAGTCGGTCTACTTGTCACGGACGTGATGCCTATATACATGATCATGCCTAGATAATCTCATAATTATTCGCTTTTCTATCAATTGCTCGCCAGTAATTTGTTCACCCACCGTAATAATTATGCTATCTTGAGAGAAGCCACTAGTGAAACCTATGGCCCCCGGGTCTATCTTTTATCATCTAAGCTTTCAATCTACTTTTATTTGCCTCTTTAATTTTTGCATCTATATTATAAAAATACCAAAATATATTTATCTTATCATACTATCTCTATCAAATGTCACTTTTGCAAGTGGCCGTGAAGGGATTGACAACCCCTTTATTGCGTTGGTTGTGAGTTCTTTGTTTGTTTGTGTAGGTGCGTGGGAGTTTTGAGGAGCCTCCTACTAGATTGATACCTTGGTTCTCAAAAACTGAGGGAAATACTTACGCTACTATTGCTGCATCACCCTTTCCTCTTCAAGGAAAACCAACGCAAGCTCAAGACGTAGCAGTGGCCGGCGTTGTGCATTGGGGCGCACCCCCGTGATCCATAGATCAATCTGGTATGGCCTGCTCTGTTCTCCAAGTCGTACCGCAGGTCATGTGTGTTTCCCTGAGCTGCTGTGTTTCTGTTTGTTTGGTGACGTGGTGCCGACCGGTGTTCGAGCTGAATTGCCGCTTTGTCTTGACCACGTGGTGGTCGGTCAGCCGCATTATGTGCTGGTAGTGCTGGCTCCGGTGCCTCGTCATCAAATTGAGGTATAAATTTGCGCTTCGGGTATCTTTTGGTTGGGCGTTCGAGTCTGTATTCCTCGGCTGCCAGGACTTGGGTCCATCTATCGGTGAGCAGATCTTCATCAGCTCAAAGCTGTTGCTGCTTCTTCTTCAGGCTTTTTGTAGTCGCTATAAGCCGGCGTTTAAAACACTCCTGCTCAACGGGATCCTCTGGCACGATAAATTCTTCATCGCCGAGGCTCACCTCATCCTCGGAGAGAGGCATGTAGTTGCTGTCTTTCGAGTCGTCGTTCACGGCCTGTTCATCGGGGCTGGTTCGCCCATCTTCTTGTTCATTCTGTTCGAAACTTACCTTGGCGGGGTCTACGCTGTCTTCAGCATCGTACGGAGTGCTATGTGTCGGTAGTGCTATTTTTACCATGGCGTGATTTAGAGCGGCGCTGCTGACGTCGGCGCTTATACTGATCAGGAAGTTTGTCCTCAACTAGATCTTTTATATCATCGCCATTGTCTTCTTTTGGTGAATCCACCATGTATATATCGTATGAGGAGGTTGTTGTCCAGCGCCCTGTGGGCGGTGGTTCCTGCTCTTCTCCGGCATCGTCATCCATACCGCTGATGTCTTCAGAGTCGAAATCAAGCATGTCGGTCAAATCGTCGGTAGTGGCTATCAAATGGGTGGTGGGTGGGTAATGAAATTCATCGTCGTCCGCTTCCCACTAAAGCTGGACATAGTTTGGCCAAGAGTCTTCTGACAAGGAGAGAGACTTTATCGAGTTCCACACATCGCCTAAGGGTGAGTGTTGGAAGATGTCCGCGGAGCTGAACTCTAAGATCGGCGCTCGGTCGACAGGTGCGGATACACACGGTTTGGAGCCTATGGCCGGAGACGAGTCTGAGGTTCCGATGACACAGGCCTCATTAGAGGTTAGATCTGTCTTCGGCTCTAGCGCCACTGAGTCTGCGGCTTCCGTGGCGAGGTTGAGCTTCCCGTCCTCGGATGACATGCTCTTCTCTGCATCTAAGGCCAGTGCGGTTACAGGGCAATCTCCTGCACATAGTCTGATGACGGACCTAGGTCATGCTCATCGTAGCAGCAGGGTGCAGCTGTCATGGGCTCGAATCCATCGAGGATCAAGTCTCTGCAGATGTCGGCGGTGTAGTTCAAGCTTCCAAACCCGACCCGATGGCCAGGGCCATAACTGTCGATCTACTCTAGATGGCCACGCGAGTTGGCCCTCAGTGCGAAGCCGCCGAATACGAAAATCTGTCCGGGGCGAAAAATTTCACCCTGGACCGCGTCATTGTAGATTATTGAAGGAGCCATCAAGCCTTATGGTGACGACACAGTGGAACTCTCAATGAAAGCAACAATGTCGGTGTCAAAACCGGCGGATCTCGGGTAGGGGGTCCCGAACTGTGCGTCTAAGGCTAATGGTAACAGGAGGCGGGGGACACAATGTTTACCCAGGTTCGGGCCCTCTCGATGGAGGTAATGCCCTACTTCCTGCTTGATTGATCTTGATGATATGAGTATTACAAGAGTTGATCTACCACGAGATCGCAGAGGCTAAACCCTAGAAGCTAGCCTATGGTTATGGTTGTTGTTGTCCTACGGACTAAACCCTCCGGTTTATATAGACATTGGAGGGGGCTAGGGTTACACAAAGTCGGTTACAGAGGAAGGAATCTTCATATCCAAACCACCAAACTTGCTTTCCACACAAAGGAGAGTCCCACCCGGACACGGGACGATGTCTTCTATGTTGTACCTTCATAGTCCAACAGTCTGGCATATGCATATAGTCCGGCCGTCCGAGGACCCCTTAATCCAGGACTCCCTCACCTATGATGGAATTACTCACGCACGACGGTGAGCATCATGAAATTGGTGATGGAGGATGGTTGATGATGACGATGGCGATGAATCCCCATCTCCGGAGCCCCGAACAGACTCCAGATCAGCCCTCCAGAGAGAGATTAGGGCTTGGCGGCGGCTCCGTATCATAAAACGCAATGAAACTTTCTCTTTGACGTTTTCTCTGCAAAAGCAAATATATGGAGTTGGAGTTGAGATCGGTGGACGTCCAGGGGGGCCACAAGGCAGGGGGCGTGCCCTAGGGGGGACCACCCTCGTGGATAGGGTGTGGGCCCCCTGGTGCTAAT
Source organism: Triticum dicoccoides (assembly GCF_002162155.2). Classification (NCBI taxonomy): domain Eukaryota; kingdom Viridiplantae; phylum Streptophyta; class Magnoliopsida; order Poales; family Poaceae; genus Triticum; species Triticum dicoccoides. The sequence continues at coordinate 277,011,772 of NC_041383.1, forward strand.
TCTTTCGCCGGTATTTTTTGTTAATTCTGAAAAGTTGCTCCATGTAATTTCAGGTCAATCCGAGAACTTCTATTTCTTCACAAAAATAACACCATGGCAGTTCTGCTGAAAACAGCGTCAGTTCGGGTTAGTTCCATTCAAATCATGCAAGTTAGAGTCCAAAACAAGGGCAAAAGTGTTTGGAAAAGTATATACGATGGAGACGTAACACCCGTCGAGAAAATTTCGGACATCCATCACATTTACTGACGATATCCTCTACATCAGCATGAGCCATCAACCAATAAAACCCATGACAGAAAGCTCTGGCCACTAAAGATTTTGAGTCAGCGTGATAAACACAATCGCCTTCAAGAATCTCACGCAAGATCTCACAGCCCTCTTTGGGAGAAAAACAGTGCTGGAACACACCTGTTATGCTACATCGGTGTAACTCGCCATTGACAATAGTTGTAGACTCAGACTGCCAAGTTATCTACCTTGCCAAAGTTTGATTCTAAGGTAACTCGCCCGGGTCATATAAGCTAGGTGAGGCAGAGTCCAATCTGGAATAGCATGGAGAGCTGCCACCAATTCTGCCTCCGGGTCAGGAATAGCCAAATCCTTCTCAGCTGGTAATTTGACTGATGGATTTTGTAAGACATCAAGAAACACATTGGGAGGCACCGACTTATGTTAAGATCCAAGTCATCTCAAAGCATCAGCCGCCTCATTCTTCCTTCGATCCAGATGCTCCACCTGGTAACCCTTGAAGTGACCAGAAATGTTATCAACCGCCCGGCAATAAGCCTCCATGAGCGGGTCTTCGGAATCCCATGTGCCTGAAACTTGCTAAGCCACCAGGTCAGAGTCACCAAAGCACCTGACCCAGCTTAAATTCATCTCTTTGTCCATTCGAAGGCTGTGGAGTAAGGCCTCATATTCAGTTGTGTTATTAGTACAAGGAAACATCAGCCTTAAAACATAACAAAATTTGTCACCTCGTGGGGAAGTCAAAATAATTCGAGGCCCCGAGCCTTCCAGCTGCCTAGACCCATCAAAGTGGATCGTCCAATACGAGTTATCAGGCATTTCCTCAGGTGTCTGTAACTTTGTCCATTCATTGATGAAATCCACCAGAGCCTGAGATTCAATGGCTGTTCCTGGCACATACTTCAGACCATGAGGTCCGAGTTCTATTGCCCATTTAGCAACCCTACTTGTTGCCTCCCTGTTTTGAATAATGTATCCTAACGGGGTAGAACTGACCATAGTAATAGGATGACCAAGAAAATAATGTTTCATCTTGCGACTCGCCATGAACACTCCATATACCAATTTCTGCCAATGTGGGTATCGTTGTTTGGACTCAATCAACACCTCACTGACATAATAAGTCAGCCTCTAGACTGTGTACTCCTTACCCGTCTCCTTGCGCTCCATCACAATCACCACACTAACAACCTTACTATTAGCAACCACATACAGGAGCAAGGGTTCTTTCTCAATGGGAGCCACAAGGATGGGCGGCTCAGCTAATTGCTTTTTGAGCTCCTCAAATGCCTTATCAGCAGCATCACTCCAAAAAAATGATATGTTTTCTTCATCATCTGGTATAAAGGAATCGCCTTCTCGCCTAGGTAGCATATGAACTGGCCCAAGGCTGCAATACGACCAGCCAGGCGCTGGACGTCATTAACTCACGCCGACTTAGCCAATGAAGTAAAATCCTTAATTTTCCCCGGGTTAGCTTCAATACCTCTCTCTGAGACCAGAAAACCCAAGAGCTTGCTTGCAGGTACACCAAAAACTCACTTGGCTGGGTTAAGCATAATCTTATTGACCCGGAGATTGTCAAAAGTCTCCCATAGATCATCCAAGAGCATCTCCTTTTTCCTGGATTTAACCACAATATCATCCACATAAGCATGCACATTATGCCCAATTTGACTGTGAAAGCAATTCTGAACACAATGTTGATAAGTCGCCTGGGCACTCTTAAGCCCAAAAGGCATAGAGACATAGTAGAAAGATCCAAAAGGCGTGATGAAAGCCGTCTTCTCTTGGTCTTTAACTGCCATTTTGATCTAATGACAACCAGAATAAGCATCAAAGAAACAAAAGCTCTCACAACCCGCCATAGCATCAATAACATGGTCAATGCGAGGGAGAGCAAAGGGATCAGTTGGACAAGCCTTATGAAGATCAATGCAATCAACATACATATGCCAGGTGTCATTTTTCTTAAGTACCAACACCCAGTTAGCCAACCACTCAGGGTGAAACACTTCAATGATGAACCCAGCTGCCAAGAGTTGGCCACCTCTTCTCTAATACCCTTATGCCGCTCCTCATTGAAACGACGAAGGAACTGTTTAAACAGCCTAAATTTAGGAAACATTAAGAGTGTGCTCAGCGAATTCTCTCGGTACACTCGGCATGTCAAAAGGCTACCATGCAAAGATGTCCCAATTATCACGGATGAACTCGATGAGCGCGCTTTCCTATTTAGGATCCATGTTAGCCCCTGTTGTGAACTACTAAGGTGAGTTGCCAGGGACAAAGTCAAACTGCTTAGTATCATCAGCTGACTTAAACTTCAACAAAGGGTCTTGCTCTGTGGTGGGCTTCTTCAAATAGGTCATACCAGCTGGGTCAACATTATCCTTATAAAACTTAAGCTCCTTAGTAGCACAGGCTGATTTAGCACAGGAAGCATCTCCTTCCTCACATTCCAATGCAATTTTTCGATCACCATGGACAGTAATCGTGCCCTTACACCCTGGCATTTTAAGCTGCAAATGGACATGACAAGGTCGCGTCATAAACTTGGCATAAGCCGGCCGTCCAAACAAGGCATGATAAGGGCTCTGGATTTTAACCACTTGAAACCATAACGTCTCTGCTATTTAATCATAGTCATCGCCAAAAGCCACTTCCAAGGCAATCTTCCCCACTAGATATGCCGACTTACCAGGTACCACACCATGAAAGACTGTAGAAGACGGCATAAGCTCCTTATTAGTCAAATTCATTCGGCGAAAGGTATCATAATAAAGGATATTGATGCTGCTGCCACCATCCATGAGCACTTTAGTGAATTTTTAACCCCAAACTTGAGGGGCTACCACCAATGCTAGTTGACCCGGATTGTCAACCCGAGGCGGATGATCCTCTCGACTCCATGTGATTGGTTGCTCTGACCACCGCAAATATTGAGGTACCGCCGGCTCAATTGCACTGACCGCACATTTATGAACTTTCTGATCTCGTTTGCAAAGACTGGTGGTAAAAACATAATACTGACCCCCGTTGAGTTGCTTTGGATTGCTTTGGTACCCTGACTGCTGCTGCTGGTTACCCTAACCGGACTATTTGTTATAACCACCCTGGTTGCCATGTCCTTGATATCCAAAACTTGAGCCGCCACCGCCAAAGCTGGGCCCATGTGAGCCAGATTCTGGCCCACCAGGTGGGCCGTTATTGTTACAATGATTCTGGTGGAAGTTGGAATTCTTGTATTCTCACATAATGAAAGAATCCTTCCAAGCGTGAGCCGCTGGTTTATTAGGCAGACTATGTTTTGGGCAAGGTTCATTCACCTCAAGATTAAACCTCAGCCCTCCAAAGGCTTGCTTACCATTGCCACTATGGCGCTGGTTTTTATATCCAGTGTTGGCGCTAGCTACCAGATTTGACCCACCATCGGGTTGTCTACGCTTACCACTATTACCCTAGTTGTGACCATTATGCCCTGTCACGTTCTACTGCGGACCCTTACCATTACCACTCTTCTTTCCCTTGTAGGATTCTTCATCATCAAATCTGGGATCTTTGGTAGTGTCAGAGTCGGCATATTTGATAAGAGCCGCCATGAGCTCCCCCATGCCACTACAGTGACGCTTAAGCAGCCCAAGCTTCTGCTTGAGGGGGTAAAGTGACGATTCTTCTCCGGAATCAAAACAGCAGAGCCTGCCGCAATGCTATCCGATGAGTGGATAATAGCTGAGACCCGGTGAATCCAATGGTGGGCTGACTCATCCTCCCTCTGCACGCAGTTGTTCAGGTCAATAATCAATAGAGGTTGCTTACATGTTCCCTTAAAGTTCTGAATGAACCGCGCCTTCAACTCATCCCATGAATTGATGGAATTGGCAGATAATCGTTTCAAACCAGGTATGGGCCAGCCCATCCAACATCATGGTGAAGTACTTGTCACACATAGCATCATTAACATTCAGCATATCCATAGCCAGTTCGTAGCTTTCAATCCAAGCCTCAGGTGGAAGATCAGCTGTGTAGTTAAGCACCTTACGAGGACCCTTAAAATCCTTGGGTAAACATTCATTGCGTAGAGCCGGCACTATACACGGGACACCAATTATCCTAGAGGTCATCCCAGCTGCAACTGTTGCCGAAGGGTGCACCGGAGACTAATGATGAGCCCCCAATTGAGCCTCCAATTCCGCCTCACGACGGGCTCTAGCCTGATCCACAAGGGCCTGAGCATTATTATCATCACGGGGCGGGTTATGTTCACGGGGCGGGTCATCATTACGAGGCGGGTTATGACGCCATTTGATGGCCCACAAGTATATGGGGTCAATTGTAGCCTTTTCGATAAGTAAGAGTGTCGAACCCAACGAGGAGCAGAAGGAAATGACAAGTGGTTTTCAGCAAGGTATTGTCTGCAAGTGCTAAAATTGTAAGTAGCGGAGTAGTTTGATAGCAAGATAATTTGTAACAAGCAAGTAACGATAGTAGTAACAAAAGTGCAGCAAGGTAGCCCAATCCTTTTGAGTCAAAGGACACGCCAAAACTGTTTCTTATGATAAGCAAAGTGTTCTTGAGGGTACACGGGAATTTCATCTAGTCACTTTCATCATGTTGGCTTAATTCGTGTTCCGTACATTGATAATTTGATATGTGGGTGGACCGCTGCTTAGGTGTTGTTCTTACTTGAACAAACCACCTACTTATGATTAACCCTCTCGCAAGCATCCGCAAGTATGAGAAAAGTATTAAGAATAAATTCTAACCATAGCATTAAACTCTTGGATCCAATCGGTCCCTTACGGAATAGCGCATAAACTGGGTTTAAGCTTCTGTCACTCTCGCAACCCACCATCTAATAACTACTCCACAATGCATTCCCTTAGGCCCAAATATGGTGAAGTGTGATGTAGTTGATGTTCACATGACACCACTAAGAGAATGATAATATACATATCATCAAAATATCGAACACATATCAAGTTCACATGATTTCTCCCATGACCGCAAGAACGAAAGTAACTACTCACAAATGATAAACATGCTGAAGATCAGAGGGGTATTAAATAGCATAATGGATCTGAACATATAATCTTCCACCAAATAAACCATACACTAATCAACTACAAGATGTAATCAACACTACTAGTCACCCACAAGCACCAATCTATAGTTTTGATACAAAGATTGAACACAAGATATGAACTAGGGTTTGAGAGGAGTTGGTGTTGTGAAGATGTTGATGAATATATCCCTCCCCAAGATGGGAGAGTTGTTGGTGATGATGATGATGACGATGATTTCCCCCTCCGGGAGGAAAGTTCCCCCGACGGGATCGCTTCGCCGGAGGGCAAAAGTGATCCTGCCCAAGTTCTGCCTCGAGGCGGCGGCACTTCATCCTGAAAGTCCTCTCCTATTTTTTTCTAGGTCAAAATGACTTATATACCGGAAGATGGGCACCGGAGGTGGGCTGAGGAGGGCTGCACCCACCAGGGCGCGCCTAGGCCTCCCGGCATGCCCAAGTGGGTTGTGCCCACCTGGTGGCCCCCTTCTGGTACTTATTTGCTCCAATAATTCTTAAATATTCCATAAAAAATCCTCGGGAAGTTTTAGTTCATTTGGAGTTGTGCAGAATAGGTAGCTTGACGTAGCTTTTTCAGGTCCTGATTTCCAGCTGTCGGAATTCTCCCCCTTGGTGCATACCTTGCATATTATGAGAGAAAAGGCATTAGAATTACTCCAAAAAGCATGATTATACAATAAAACAACATAAATAGCAGTAGGAAAACATGATGCAAAACGGACGTATCACCGTTCACTGCTGGAAACTGTCGAGGACTTAATGCGCTGGCTATAGCATCGACTTAGGCGGGGAGTTGAATGAACACACTCACGGCTGTATGAATAAGCTGCCTGTTGTGCCACAGCCGTATGAAGAAGCTCCGCCATGTTCTAGGTCTCTATCGCCGCTGGAGACTCACCCTCGATCAGGGTAGCCGCCAGCCGTGTAGCCGCGGCTATCATGTCATCCACCGGGCTAGAATAATGGCCAGAGGGTGTTGGAACCCATTGAGGTGGGGTAAAATCCCTTCGAGGCGGGTTTGGCACATGAGGTTGAGCTGCCGCTCTGGTTCCTGGCACCTCAGCAGCTAGGGTTATGACGGGCGGGTTACTCGTTCCTGCCTCGGCATGTTAAAAAGATTTCGCCCCTCAAACTGCGAAGGAAGGCGGCTCTGGTGCCTCCTTGGAAAAATAGCATTGGATGCATTGTGATCTAGACTATGGCAAAAAGCTTCTGGTCTTATCCGCTGTGCTTCAGCCTCCATCGAGGCTTGCTCCATCGCCGTCCTGGCGTTCTCTGCAATAATAAAGTTGTTATTTATATTTCCTTATATCATGTAAAATGTTTATTATTCATGCTAGAATTGTATTAACTGGAAACTTAGTACATGTGTGAATACATAGACAAACAGAGTGTCACTAGTATGCCTCTACTTGACTAGCTCGTTGATCAAAGATGGTTAAAGTTTCCTAGCCATTGACATGAGTTGTCATTTGATGAACAGGATCACATCATTAGAGAATGATGTGATTGACATGACCCATCCATTAGCTTAGCACTATGATCGTTTAGTTTGTTGTTATTGCTTTCTTCATAACTTATACATGTTCCTATGACTATGAGATTATGCAAATCCCGAATGTCGGAGGAACACTTAGTGTGCTATCAAACGTCACAACGTAACTGGGTGATTATAAAGATGCTCTACAAGTGTCTCCGATGGTGTTTGTTGGGTTGCCATAGATCGAGATTAGGATTTCTCACTCCGTGTTTCGGAGAGGTATCTCTGGGCCCTCTCGATGATGTACATCACTATAAGCCTTGCAAGCAATGTGACTAATGAGTTAGTTGCGGGAAGATGCATTACGGAACGAGTAAAGAAACTTACCGGTAACGAGGTTGAACTAGGTATTGAGATACCGACGATCGAATCTCGGGCAAGTAACATACCGATGACAAAGGGAACAACATATGTTGTTATGCGGTTTGACCAATAAAGATCTTCGTAGAATATGTAGGAACCAATATGAGCATCCACGTTCCGCTATTGGTTATTGACCAGAAGTGAGTCTCTGTCATGTCTACATAGTTCTCAAACCCGTAGGGTCCGCACGCTTAACATTCAATGACGATCGGTATTATGAGTTTATGTGTTTTGATGTACCGAAGGTTGTTCAGCGTCCTGGATGTGATCACGGACATGACGAGGAGTCTCGAAATGGTCTAGACATAAAGATTGATATATTGGAAGGCTATGTTTGGACACAGGAAAGGTTCCGAGTGGTTCGTGCATTTTTCCGGAGTACCGGGAGGTTACCGGAACCGCCCGGGGAGTTAATGGGCCTTAATGGGCCATGGTGGAAGAGAGGAGGAGGCGGCCAAGGTGGGGGCGTGCTGTTAGATTTCGGGTTCTGGCAGACCCTTGAGGTTCGAACACTGGGGTGCGCACGGAGATTTCGCCCTCTACCTACCTGCTCCTCGCCAAATCGCTTGGATCTAAACTACGAAAGAGACAGCACAAGAGACACAGGGTTTATACTGGTTCAAGCCACCATTATGGTGTAATACCCTACTCCAGTGTGTGGTGTGGTGGATTGCCTCTTGGGCTGATGATGAACAATACAAGGAAGAACAGCCTGGCAAGGGTCTGTTCTTGACTGGTGCGACAAACTGCGAGGAGGAGTTCAGTCTCTCTCTCTTTCTCCCTCTATTCCAGACGTATGCCATATACTCGATCTCTCCCCTACCCTGGGGGTGGCTAGTCCTATTTATAGGCAAAGGCCCTGGGCCTCTTCCCAAATATTGAGCGGGAAGGGTGCCAACAATTGGCCATTTTGAAGGGGAACAGCGGGTACACTTATCCTGACTAAAGTTGGTCCTGGCCTATCAAAGGCTCTGGTGGTGATGCCTGCTTGAGCTCCACAATGACTTCCTCCGTGCCGTTGGGCTGGTCTTAGTCTTGTTGCACCGAAATGGATGCCTTTGCTTGATGCTCTTGCCTGCGCTTGCTCCCTTTGCACCAAAGAGGAAAGGAGGACACTACGCGGGCTGGCGCCCGACTCGCACCCTTGGTCGTCATGGCTTGCGTCACGGGCACCTCGCGAGGTACCCCACCTTGAACTCTCCGCCTCCTCGTGAGCCAGCCTGATGAGGCCGTGCCTGAGGAAGCTCCTTGTCGTCCGCCCTGCGAGGCTTGGCCCCTCGCGAGGGTCTTGAGCTTGTGTTGATGAAGATAGGCCGCGCTGGGGGCCCTTTGAGCCACACTGCAGGCCATAGGCAAGCAAGTCTGGGGACCCCCGTTCCCAGAACGCCGACAGTAGCCCCCGGACCCACTGCGCGCCCGGATTTGGCCGAGCAAAGATGCGAAAGGGCAAGTGCGAAGCGTCGCGGGCCCTAACAGCCTGCAGCCTTGGGCGTCGCGTGGCGGTTGATTGGACGTGGGCGGCACCGTTCCCCCACGCCTCCTTATTTTATGCCATGCTAGGCGGACTCATAGCCGCACACAGCTGCTCCCCTTTCCGCTGCTCGAGCGCTCTCTGTCCTTTCTCCTCTCGAACTCCAGTTTTCGCATCCAATCCAATCTCGAACCTTACCCCCCCTTCTTTGCCGTCATGGCTCCACCGAGGAAGGGAAGAGGGAAGAAGCCCATGCCGCCGCCTCGCTCATCGTCGTCGGCGGCCCCCGCCGTTGATCGGTCGATCATAATCAATCAAGAGGGCTTGAGCAAGGTCAGCTCGGCTCTGGCCACCATCTTCAACGAATGCGGGAGGACGACGGCCTGGCCCGCGTCCCGCTTCTCCATCGACAGGATTGCCACTGAGGTCTGATACTTCATTGATGCCCTGTGGTGGGACTGGTTCCCCCCTTTTCTGATTTCTTCAATGTCGTGCTCTCCCATTATCAGATCCACATGATGCATCTGGGTCCTGAATCCATTACTCTTCTTGCGGTTTTCGCCTTCGTTTGTGAGGCAATGATGGGCATCCTTCCTTCGGTTGCCTTGTTGCGCCACTTCTTCTCTCTGCGCCTTGTCGACCCCACCCAATGTTCGGGGTGCGTGAGCTTCGTCGCTGCGCCTGAGATAGCGGCTTTAGGAATTGACTTCAGTCTTCCTCCGCCCGCGCCTGGGTTTCGCGAGCGGTGGCTGTATGTGGACGTAGGGGTGCCCAACCCCCTGCTGATGGAGCCATCTTCGCCTATTGTCCCCAACTCAGGCTTGGGCCAAGAGACGCTCACGAGCCCCCGTCTCGCCTTCGTCTGGCGTCGCTTTGCGTTCTTGAGGGAGCTCGACGTGACGGCGCCCAAGGTGGTGAAGGAGTTCCTGCTACGCCGTGTTGCCCCTCGCCAACGCCATTCTCACTGAATGTGGGCCTTCAGCGGTCGTGGGGATCGTATGAGGCTCCAGGAAGAGGACCTCACGCCTGAAGCACTGAGGAAGGTGCTCTTGGTCTTGACTGGGGATCCTTCCCCCGGCGGCATCCGGCAAGGGGGGGCCTTGATGTACCTCTGCTCGAATAGAAGCAACTTTGTGAGTCAGATGGCCATCTTCGACGAATGGGGCCCGCGCCCTGCTGGCCTCCTGGGGCCTCGCGAGAACCCAGTGGTGGTGGTTGCCCTTGCAGTCGGCCAAGGCGACTCTTCCTCAAGTGGCGGAGCAGGGAGGCATGAGCCTTTGGAGGCCGAGGGTGCCCCGCCAAGGTGACAGCACTGGGCAGCGCTCATGAGGGAGCAGCCCCTGAGGCATGTGCTGCCGTAGCTGAAGGCAGCGAGTAGCCGCCCGCAGTGCCTGCGGCTGAGGCCCCCGAGGCCCCGGCTGCTCATCTTGGTGAGGCGACCGGCGGCGCGCATCAGGCAGATGCCCTCGACGCGGGTCGTCTTGGTGCTTCCTCCTCGTCACAGGCTGACCCCTGCGCTCAACTCTTGGGTCGCTTCCGCGTGGACTTTGAGGCCCTCCGGAAGAGGAGGGAGGCCCTGGGCGACGATTACCCCTGTCGCCTGCTGAAGCATAGGAAGTACTTCGCCATCGACGAGTAAGCCTTCTCCCTTCCCAGCTCCAGATTCTGCTGTTGCCTTTCCTGATCCTTGCTCCGTAGGGCCCTTCCTTCTGAGCTCACGGAGATGACTGAGGAGCCATCCCCCTCGCCTCTGCCCTCTCCACCGTCTTCGATCGCTCCGAGCAGTAGAGCCCTTGTCGTGAGGCCGGTTGGAGAGATGAACCATCCCGAGGTGCAATGTGGCCCTGTGCGCCTCGCGACCTTTCTTCGCGAGCCTTCTCATGGCATAGCCAGCCTGCCGTGGGCTTCTCGTCTGGTCGTGGACCATGATTGGCTGGGGCACTCCCCGCGCTCTTCACTCGGGGATGGGCTGGCTCCAGGTCGGGCTTCTGGCGAGGCGTGCCCGGTCGCCTCAGGGGTGCCAGCCCCCAGCCCCCTGCCTGGAGGGGGAGTGCTGATCCGCGCCCCCCGGCGCTCGCTTGGGGCAGATGAAGGTGTGGAAGACGTACTCGAGCGTGCCCGGGGGCGTCGCGCTCTTCGCCAAGGGTTTCTTCAGAGGGCGGCTGACGCGGTGAGCCTGCTTGGTGAAGAGCTCGCTGATGAGGATGCGCGCCTTGAGGCCGAGGGCCTGCGCCTGGTTGTAGAGAGGCGCGAGCTGGAGGCGGCTGTCACCCTCGCGCGCTGTCAGCACGATCTTGACGATGAGGAGGCCAAGGCGTCGCTGGCGGCCTCTCGGGAGGTCCGTTCTCGGGCTGTCGAGGAAGCCCGGGAAGCTGACCGCGGCGAGAGGCGATGGAGGAGCGGGCACGGGAACTCCTGGCCCGGTGCCACTCACTTGAGGAGCAGGTGGAGCTGCGCGAGGCAGCCCTCGCATCGATGAAGGTGGCTTCCGGCGACCCAGCGGAGCTCCAGAAGCGTGAGGAGGCGCTGACGCTGGAAGCCACCGAATGCGCACGCGAGTATGAACGCCTGGAGACAAGGGAGCGCTTGGTGACACGGGCGGAGGATGATGTCGCTGCGCGGGAAACCCGTGTCTCGGAGGAGGTCAGACGTTGGGTGACGACGGCGCGCTTGAACCTCGAGCGCGAGTTCGAGGAGAGGCTGGAGCTGATCCGGACCAAGGCTGAAGGTTGGACCACCGTCTTGAGGATCAAGCTGGAGGAGGCGACGCGGCAGGTTGATGCTTTGCGGGCCAAACTTGAGGTGGCGCAGGGGGAGTCAACTACTTCCCATGCCGAGGTGCTTCTTCTTCGCCAACGGGTGGACGAGGCTAAGGCCGTCGCGTGCCAGGATGCGGATGAGATACGTCAGCGGCGGCTCCTGGAACATGAGCACGCCCCCATGCTCACCACGCTTCGGGAAAGAGCCAACATGGCCTTGGGTAACATCTGCGAGGCGGCCGTTGGCGAGCCGCACGCCGTTAACTACGCTGGCAACCTTCAGTTCTTCACCGACATCGTGACGCAGCTGGAGGCGCGGTTGGTCAGGGCCAACAGGTAGGTGGAGGAGAGGAGCCGCGCCCTGCTCGGGCGCGCCTTTTCCCGCGTCTTCACCCATCTCCGGAACATGGATCCTCACTTCGACTTCGACGCCGCCATCGCCCCAGTCCCCCAGGCCGTCCGGGACGACCTGGCGTACTGGGTGGAAGACAACATGGACACTCTCGTCAAGGCCTTCGCTTAAGATAACGATGACGCGATCGTGGTCGCCGACGAGGGCGGCGTGGTGAACGGTCCTGACGCCGCTAACGACAACGCAGGGGGCGATGGCGAGGCCAGCGACACCAGCGACAGTTTGGGCGGTGCTCCTAAGGACGCATTGGGGGATTTATTTGACTGACCGCGCATTGCTTCTGTCTCCTTACCCTGCACGAATAGAACTCAGTCTTTTGACCTGATGGTTGTAAGAGCATTTTGGGACGGGGTGCCCCTCATGTACAACCTATGTTCAGCGTACTAGTGAATGCTACATCACCCATATGCCCGTGCCAAGTGGTTGGCTAGGTGACGAGCCGGCTGACTAGTTTACCTTTGCCCCGTGCGGGTCCTAAGATAACTCGTGGGAGGCCGTGGTGCCTCGAATGCCTCCTGATCAAATCTACAGGATCTGCAGTGAAAAACCTCCTGAGAGGGTATGTCGGCAGCAGTCTGGGCTGCACGCAAGCTAGGCCAGACCCGGCTCGCGAGGGGCTCACGAGGGGAGGCAGCTGCGGCGAGGTCATAACCGAAACGCGAGAGATTGCTCGAACGAGACTAAGCACCCCTTCCCTGAACACACAAAAATCTCAAATTCGAGTCCAACTTAAATCCAGCGGGGGAAAGCAACAACCAAGGGAAAAGCAATGAAAGCAGAAAAAGGCCGCGTCCGGCACATAGTCTAGTCTTGGACGTCTTCTCACCAGCGCGGAGCTAAGTGCTGCCACTGGGCATGGGAGGGAGCCCCAGGGCCTGAGGCCGGCACCCCTGAGACTCCGGGGTGTGTACAGCCCCACTCATTATTACGTGAGAGTGTCACGGGGCGGGGAGCTTCACAGGCACTGGGCCTTCTTCACAGGTACCGGCCTTGCTTCATATCGCCAGATGAGGGCCCCGCCTTGCGCCACTCTCTAGTGCCATCGATGACGACCGGAAACCAGGACGCCGCCGATGGGGTACAGCGGTCGCCAGCGGTTCCCCCGATGACCACGGGTCCTCCGCCAGGGCAGGCCCTGAGGCACCTCCCCAACGGAGGGCCTACCTCCTGGGAACGCCTTGCTCCGAACATCGCGGTGGTGATGTCGGATCCCGGCCCCTCTCCTGCAGCCCCCGACTCCCTCCTCCTGAGGGGTAGGAGACTGCGGGAGCGGGGCAGCTGCTCGCTGTGGCGACCTGCACCTCCTGTGACCCATGATTAGTGTATGCCTGCTCCTGAGGAATTAGTGGTACCCGATAATCATCGCTTCCAGCGTGGCCGGTGGGGCCGTCCCGGGGTTCCTGGAAGAGCTCAGCTTCTGGTGCCTCGTCCCCCCAGCTTGGGCTGAGGAGCGAGCCTTGTTTTCCCTCACGCGGGTGCCCTTGGTCCATCATGTGGGGCACGTACTCTTCTGGGGCCGTCATCCCGAAGGCCGCGCCATAGTGCTCGGCGTGCCATGCAGCTCTGCTTGATGTGCCAACCTGGGGGTGGTAGCGCGGCGGCCCACTGGGGCCGTGGGTCACGACGAGTCCTTCTTCGCTGGCGGGGAGCAGAGTCAGTGATGCCGCTGGCCCGGTGCTGACTGCTTCGCTGGTGTTGGAGTAGCCTTGGAGCCCGCGGGCGCGCGTGGGGCCCCCGCACGGGCCGCCCTGGGCCTGAGACAGGAGCTGAGTGCAGAAGGGGTGAGCCCCCGAGGCGGCGTAGCCCAGGAGCTCTGCCACCCGCTCTAGCAGCATGTTGCGGCCGCCTTCCATCAGCCTGCACTGCAGCAGCTCTCGGGCCACCGTGAGCACGGCCCTTGAGTTCGCCTGCTCCCGATGGGTGTACGGCGTCGTGGCCGCGGCGTGGTTGGAGGCCCTTGCTGCCGACCGCATCTGCCGTGGTGTGAGAGCTATCGGGGCCTGTCCGTGCCGCCCATGGCCCGCAGCGCCCTGCGGACCGCGAGCTGCCTGGGGCATGGGGTCGCCCGGGGCGAGCGGCTCTACGCGGGCGGGCCAAGCCGCCCAGGGATCAGGGTTGCCCGCCTGGTCGCCGGACATGGTGATGACGATGCGACGGGACGCGAAGTGGCAGAAGGCGGATCCTGACACACCCCTACCTGGCGCGCCAAATGTTGGATTTCGGGTACTGGCAGACCCTTGAGGTTCGAACACTGGGGTGCGCACGGAGATTTCACCCTCTACCTACCCGCTCCTCGCCGATTCGCTTGGATCTAAACTACGAATAAGACAGCACAAGAGACACAGGGTTTATACTGGTTCAGGCCACCATTGTGGTGTAATACCCTACTCCACTGTGTGGTGTGGTGGATTGCCTCTTGGGCTGATGATGAACAATACAAGGAAGAACAGCCTCACAAGGGTCTGTTCTTGACTGGTGCGACGAACTGCTAGGAGGAGTTCAGTCTCTCTCTCTCTCTCCCTCTATTCCAGACGTATGCCAGATACTCGATCTCTCCCCTACCCTGGGGGTGGCTAGTCCTATTTATTGGCAAAGGCCCTGGGCCTCTTCCCAAATATTGAGCGGGAAGGGCGCCAACAATTGGCCATTTTGAAGGGGAACAGCGGGTACACTTATCCTGACTAAAGTTGATCCTTGCCTGTCAAAGGCTCTGGTGGTGACGCCTGCTTGGGCTCCACAATGACTTCCTCCCTGCCATTGGGCTGGTCTTGGTCTTGTTGCACCGAAATGGATGCCCTTGCTTGATGCTCTCGCCTGCGCTTGCTCCCTTTGCACCAAAGAGGAAAGGAGGACACTGCGCAGGCTGGCGCCCGACTGGAGCCCTTGGTCGTCATGGCTTGCGTCATGGGCACCTCGCGAGGTACCCCGCCTTGAACTCTCCGCCTCCTCGTGAGCCAGCCTGATGAGGCCGTGCCTGAGGAAGCTCCTTGTCGTCCGCCCCGCAAGGCTTGGCCCCTCGCGAGGGTCTTGAGCTTGTGTTGATGAAGATGGGCCGCGCTCGGCCCCCTTTGGGCCACACCGCGGGCCGTAGGCAGGCAAGTCTGGGGACCCCCGTTCCTAGAACGCTGACACGAGCCCCCACCTCCCCACCCCAAGCCCAATCCGAATTGGGAAGGGGGCCGGCCCCCCTTTCCTTCTCTCCCTCTCCCTCTTCCTTCTTCTCCTACTCCAGCTAGGGAAGGGGGGAAACCTACTCCCACTAGGAGTAGGACTCCCCCCCTTGGGCGCGCAATAGAGAGGGCTCGCCCTCCCCTCCTCCACTCCTTTATATACGGGGGAGGGGAGCACCTCATAGACACACAAGTTGATTGTTTAGCCATGTTCGGTGCCCCCCTCCACAGATTTCCACATCGGTCATATCGTTGCAGTGCTTAGGTGAAGCCATGCATCGATAACTTCATCATAACCATCATCACGACGTGTGTCGTACCTTCGGTGCTAGGATCGGTCCAATTGTGCAGACGTACGACTACATAAACCGCATTGTCATAAAGCTTCCGCTTTCGGTCTATGAGGGTATGTAGACAACACTCTCCCCTCTCGTTGCTATGCATCACCTAGATAGATCTTGCGTGATCGTAGGAATTTTTTTGAAATTACTGCATTCCCCAACAGTGGCATCTGAGCCAGGTCTATGTGTAGATGTTATATGCACGAGTAGAACACAAAGAGTTGGGCGATAATAGTCATACTGCTTACCAGCATGTCATACTTTGATTCGGCGGTATTGTTGGATGAAGCGGCTCAGACCGACATTACGCGTACGCTTACGCGAGACTGGTTCTACCGACGTGCTTTGCACATAGGTGGCTAGTGAGTGTCTGTTTCTCCAACTTTAGTTGAATCAAGTGTGGCTACGCCCAGTCCTTGTTGAAGGTTAAAATATCACACTTGACGAATAATCATTGTGGTTTTGATGCGTAGGTAAGAACGGTTCTTTCTATGCCCATATCAACCACATAAAACTTGCAACAACAAAGTAGAGGATGTCTAACTTGTTTTTGCAGGGCATGTTGTGATGTGATATGGTCAAGATGTGATGATATATAAATTGTTGTATGAGATGATCATGTTTTGTAAAAGTTATCGGCAACTGGCAGGAGCCATATGGTTGTCGCTTTATTGTATGAAATGCAATCGCCATGTAATTGCTTTACTTTCTCACTAAGCAGTAGCGATAGTCGTAGAAGCAATAGTTGGCGAGACGATAACGATGCTTTGATGAAGATAAAGGTGTCAAGCCAGTGACGATGGTGATCATGACGGTGCTTTGGAGATGGAGATCAAAGGCACAAGATGATGATGGCCATATCATATCACTTATATTGATTGCGTGTGATGTTTATGCTTTATGCATCTTATTTTACTTAGTTCGGCGGTAGCATTATAAGATGATCCCTCACTAAATATCAAGGTGTAAGTGTTCTCCCTGAGTATGCACCGTTGCTAAAATTCATCATGCTGAGACACCACATGATGATCAGCTGTGATAAGCTCTACGTTCACATACAATGGGTGCAAGCCAGTTTTGCACACGCAGAATACTCGGGTTAAACTTGACGAGCCTAGCATATGCAGATATGGCCTCGGAACACTGAGATTGGAAGGTCGAGCGTGAATCATATAGTAGATATGATCAACATAGTGATGTTCACCATTGAAGACTACTCCATCTCACGTGATAGTATTTTGCATGTCTATGTTGTTGTAGATATATGGCCCGTGCTACTGTTCCGTTGAATTTTATTGTGTTCCTAGAGAAAGCTAAGTCGAAAGATGATGGTAGCAACTACACGGACTGGGTCCGTAACTTGAGGATTATCCTCATTGCCGCACAGAAGAATGACATCCTGGAAGCACCGCTCGGTGCCAGGCCTGCTGCAGATGCTACTGTTGACGTTAAGAACGTCTGGCAGAGCAAAGCTGATGACTACTCAATAGTTCAGTGTACCATGCTTTACGACTTAGAACTGGGACTTCAACGACATTTTGAACGTCACGGCGCATATGAGATGTTCCAGGAGTTGAGGTTAATATTTCAAGCAAATGCCCGGATTGAGAGATATGAAGTCTCCAATAAGTTCTATAGCTGCAAGATGGAGGAGAATAGTTCTGTCAGTGAACATATACTCAGAATGTCTGGGTACCACAACCACTTGACTCACCTGGGAGTTAATCTTCCTGATGATAGTGTCATTGACAGAGTTCTTCAATCACTGCCACCAAGCTACAAAACCTTCGTGATGAACTATAATAAGCAAGGGATGGATAAGACAATTCCTGAGGTCTTCGCAATGCTAAAAGTTGCGGAGGCAGAAATCAAGAAGGAGCATCAAGTGTTGATGGTCAACAAGACCACCAGTTTCAAGAAGAAGGGCAAAGGGAAGAAGGGGAACTTCAAGAAGAATGGCAAGCAAGTTGTCGCTCAAGTGAAGAAGCCCAAATCTGGACCTAAGCCCGAGACTGAGTGCTTCTACTTCAAAGGGACTGGTCACTGGAATCGAAACTGCCCCAAGTATTTGGCGGATAAGAAGGATGCCAAAGTGAAAGGTATATTTGATATACATGTTATTGATGTGTACTTAACTAATGCTCGCAATAGCGCCTAGGTATTTGATACTGGTTCTGTTGCTCATATTTGCAACTCGAAACAGGGGCCACGGATTAAGTGAAGATTGGCTAACGACGAGGTGACGATGCGCGTGGGAACTGGTTCCAAAGTCGATGTGATCGCGGTTGGCACGCTACCTCTACATCTACCTTCGGGATTAGTTTTAGACCTGAATAATTGTTATTTGGTGCCAGCGTTGAGTATGAACATTATATTTGAATCTTGTTTGATGCGAGATGGTTATTCATTTAAATTAGAGAATAATGGTTGTTCTATTTATATGAGTATTATCTTTTATGGTCATGCACCCTTGATGAGTGGTCTATTTTTATTGAATCTCGATAGTAGTGATACACATATTCATAGTATTGAAGCCAAAAGCTATAAGTTCAATAATGATGGTGCAACTTATTTGTGGCACTGCCATTTGGGTCATATTGGTGTAAAGTGCATGAAGAAACTCCATGCTGATGGACTTTAGGAATCACTTGATTATGAATCACTTGATACTTGCAAACCATGCCTCATGGGCAAGATGACTAAGACTCCGTTCTCCAGAACTATGGAGCAAGCAACGGACTTGTTGGAAATAATACATACTGATGTATGCGGTCCAATGAGTATTGATGATCGCGGCGGGTATCATTATTTTCTGACCTTCATAGATGATTTGAGCAGATATGGGTATATCTATTTGATGAAACATAGGTCTGAAACATTTGAAAAGTTCAAGGAATTTCAGAGTGAAGTAGAAAATCATCGTAACAAGAAAATTAAGTTTCTACTATCTGATCGTGGAGGAGAATATTTGAGTTACGAGTTTGGTCTTCATTTGAAACAATGCGGAATAGTTTCGCAACTCACGCCACCTGGAACACCACAGCGTAATGGTGTGTCCGAACATCGTAACTGCACTTTATTAGATATGGTGCGATCTATGATGTCTCTTACTGATTTACCGCTATCATTTTGGGGTTATGCATTAGAGACGGCATCATTCACGTTAAATAGGGCACCATCTAAATCGGTTGAGATGACGCCTTATGAATTGTGGTTCGGCAAGAAACCCAAGTTGACATTTCTGAAAGTTTGGGGCTGCAATGCTTATGTGAAAAAGCTTCAGCCTGATAAGCTCGAACCCAAATCGGAGAAATGTGTCTTCATAGGATACCCAAATGAGACTGTTGGGTACACCTTCTGTCACAGATCCGAAGGCAAGATATTCGTTGCTAAGAATGGATCCTTTCTAGAGAAGGAGTTTCTCTCGAAAGAAGTGAGTGGGAGGAAAGTAAAACTTGATGAGGTAATTGTACCTGCTCCTGAATTGGAAAGCAGTTCATCATAGAAATCAGTTCCAGTGATTCCTACACCAATTAGTGAGGAAGCTAATGATAGTGATCATGAAACTTCAGATCAAGTTACTACTGAACCTCGTAGGTCAACCAGAGTAATATCCACGCCAGAGTGGCACGGTAATCCTCTTCTAGACATCATGTTACTAGACCATAACGAACCTACGAACTATGAGGAACCGATGATGAGCCCAGATTCCGCGAAATGGCTTGAGGCCATGAAATCTGAGACGGGATCCATGTATGAGAACATAGTGTGGACTTTGGTTGACTTTCCCGATGATCGGCAAGCCATCAAGAATAAATGGATCTTCAAGAAGAAGACTGATGCTGATGGTAATGTTACTGTCTAGAAAGCTCGACTTGTTGCGAAAGGTTTTCGACAAGTTCAAGGAGTTCACTACGATGAGACTTTCTCACCCGTAGCGATGCTTAAGTTTGTCCAAATCATGTTAGCAAGTGCTGCATTTTATGATTATGAAATTTGGCAAATGGATGTCAAAACTGCATTCTTGAATGGATTTCTAGAAGAAGAGTTGTACATGATGCAACCAGAAGGTTTTGTCGATCCAAAGGATGCTAACAAAGTGTGCAAGCTCCAGAGATCCATTTACGGACTGGTGCAAACCTCTCGGAGTTGGAATAAACATTTTGATAGTGTGATCAAAGCATATGGTTTTATACAGACTTTTGGAGAAGCCTGTATTTACAAGAAAGTGAGTGGGATCTCTGTAGCATTTCTAATATTATATGTGGATGACATATTGTTGATTGGAAATGATATAGAATTTCTGGATAGCATAAAAAGATACTTGAATAAGAGTTTTTCAATGAAAGACCTCGGTGAAGCTGCTTATATATTAGGCATCAAGATCTATAGAGATAGATCAAAACGCTTAACTGGACTTTCACAAAGCACATACCTTGATACGATTTTGAAGAAGTTCAAAATGGATTAGTCAAAGAAAGGGTTCTTGCCTGTGTTACAAGGTGTGAAGTTGAGTGAGACTCAATGCCCGACCACTGCAGAAGATAGAGAGAAAATGAAAGTCATTCCCTATGCTTCAGCCATAGGTTCTATCATGTATGCAATGCTGTGTACCAGACCGGATGTGTGCCTTGCTATAAGTATAGTAGGGAGGTACCAAAGTAATCCAGGAGTGGATCACTGGACAGCAGTCAAGAACATCCTGAAATACCTGAAAAGGACAAAGGATATGTTTCTCGTTTGTGGAGGTGACAAAGAGCTCGACGTAAATGGTTATGTTGATGCAAGCTTTGACACTGATCCGGATGACTCGAAGTAACAAACCGTATACGTGTTTATATTGAATGGTGGAGTTATCAGTTGGTGGAGTTCTAAGCAGAGCGTTGTGGCGGGATCTACGTGTGAAGCGGAATACATAGCTGCTTCGGAAGCAGCAAATGAAGGAGTCTGGATGAAGGAGTTCATATCCGATCTAAGTGTCATACCTAGTGCATCGGGTCCAATGAAAATCTTTTGGGACAATACTGGAGCAATTGCCTAGGCTAAGGAATCCAGATTTCACAAGAGAACCAAGCACATCAAGAGACACTTCAATTCCACCCATCAACAGGTGTCGGAAGGGGACATAGAGATTTGCAAGATACATACGGATCAGAATGTTGCAGACCCGTTGACTAAGCCTCTCTCACGAGCAAAACATGATCAACACCAAGGCTCCATGGGTGTTAGAATCATTAAATGTAATCTAGATTATTGACTCTAGTGCAAGTGGGAGACTGAAGGAAATATGCCTTAGAGGCAATAATAAAGTTGTTATTTATATTTCCTTATATCATGATAAATGTTTATTATTCATGCTAGAATTGTATTAACCGGAAACTTAGTACATGTGTGAATACATAGACAAACAGAGTGTCACTAGTATGCCTCTACTTGACTAGATCGTTGATCAAAGATGGTTAAAGTTTCCTAGCTATTGACATGAGTTGTCATTTGATGAACGGGATCACATCATTAGAGAATGATCTGATTGACATGACCCATCCGTTAACTTAGCACTATGATCATTTAGTTTGTTGCTATTGCTTTCGTCAAAACTTATACATGTTCCAATGACCATGAGATTATGCAACTCCTGAATACCGGAGTAACACTTAGTGTGCTATCAAATGTCACAATGTAATCGGGTGATTATAAAGATGCTCTATAGGTGTGTCCGACGGTGTTTGTTGGGTTGGCATAGATCGCGATTAGGATTTGTCACTCCGTGTTTCGGAGAGGTATCTCTGGGCCCTCTCGGTGATGTACATCACTATAAGCCTTGCAAGCAATGTGACTAATGAGTTAGTTGCGGGATGATGCATTACGGAATGAGTAAAGAGACTTGCTGGTAACGAGATTGAACTAGGTATTGAGATACCGACGATCGAATCTCGGGCAAGTAACATACCGATGACAAAGGGAACAATGTATGTTGTTATGTGGTTTGACCGATAAAGATCTTCGTAGAATATGTAGGAACCAATATGAGCATCCAGGTTCCGCTATTGCTTATTGACCGGAAGTGAGTCTCGGTCATGTCTACATATTTCTCGAACCCGTAGGGTCCGCACGCTTAACGTTCGATGACGATCGGTATTCTGAGTTTATGAGTTTTGATGTACCGAAGGTTGTTCGGAGTCCCGGATGTGACCACGGACATGACGAGGTGTCTCGAAATGGTCGAGACATAAAGATTGATGTATTCGAAGGCTATGTTTGGACACCAGAAAGGTTCCGAGTGGTTCGGGCATTTTTTTTGGAGTACCGGGAGGTTACTGGAACCCCCCGGGGAGTTAACGGGCCTTAATGGGCCATGGTGGAAGAGAGGAGGACGCGGCCAAGGTGGGCCCCCCCAAGCCCAATCCGAATTGGGAAGGGGGTTGGGCCCCCTTTCCTTCTCTCCCTCTGACTAGAAAAAAAATACACTTCCGTGATGATACTTGTTTGTCACAGTAGGTCGCGTTTTTTGTCATGCATGTACATCCATGACAAATTTATGACAGAATCAAGATAGTCATACCTGTGTTCCATGACATTACCAAAATTATCATCACGGAAGTGTCCACTTCCATGACGATAAATCGCGTGTCACAGAAGTGCTTTCGTCAAGGGTGACCGACACGTGGCATCCACCATAACGGAACGCCGTTAAGCTATCGGGTCGGATTTTGGATCCGATAACCCGTTAACAGCCCCGACCAATGGGAAATTTCCACGTGTAAAATTATGATTGGCCGAAGGGAACACCTGTTAGCTCATTAGTGGGCCAGATGTCGCCCGTCCATTGGAGGAGACATGCCTATGGTACGTCGACACGTGGCTGGGCCCAACAGAGGCCCATATAGGTTAAAAAGGCCGGCCCAGTCAAAGGCCCGTAGAACTTAATCAGGTACTAGTGGGCCAGCCCAATAACAGCCTGCTTAATGAAGGCCCATTTACGGCCCGAAACCAGATCTGGCTCGTTAATTGTTCGCCCAATATTTGGGCCCATTTACGGCCCAAAGCCAGATCTGGCCCGTTAATTCTTCGCCCAATATTTGGGCCCATTTGCGGCCAGAAGCCAGATCTGGCCCATTAATTGTTCGCCGAATATTCGGGCCCAACTACAGCCCAGTGACTTTCGACCTGTTAGAGGCCTGATGTAGACATGGGCCCATTTCAGCCCGTTGTGACTTTCGGCCTGGGAATGGCCCGTGCTGTCCATGGGCCATATATGGTCCGACAGGACATCGGGCCCACTAACGTCCCGTGCTAAAGGTGGCAACAGTTAAGCCCAACGTCGCTTTGGGCCTGTTAAAGGCCTGTCGCGTAATTCGGCCCATTGATGCCTGTACTAAGCTTTCGGCCTCTTAAAGGCCCATGATATCAATGGGCCAACTAAGGCCCGAGGTATGTTTCGGCCTGGCAACGGCCCATGAGCTAACTGGGCCCATAACGGCTCGGTCTACATTTCGGCCTGCTGAAGGCCCGTTGACGACTAGTGAAAATTGAGGCCCAACATGCATTTTGGCCTGCTAAAGGCCAGTGGTTTCATCTCGGTCGTAACAGGCAAGTACAATATTCAGCCTGTTAATGGGCCAACGCTACCTGGGCCAAACTAAGCGCTGGGTCGACAAAGGCCCCAACTAAAATATAGGCCGGTGTAAGTTTGGGCCTGGCGCAATGTGTGAAGGCCCCAATCATTCGGGCCCAAGAAAGACGCAGGCCGGCCCAATTGTGGCCCGCTAAAAACCTGGCCCGTTAGAGTCGAATGTTTCGGCCCAGTCGACTACATCCAATTTTTTTCAGATGGCGAATGATGGCAGTAACTAGTAGGAATTAAGAACAAACCTACTCTATACAATAAAGAAATTACGGCATAGTAACTAAGAATAAACCTACACTATACAATAAAGGATTTAAGGTATATTACATCCACTGGGCATCGAAGTTCGCCACCAGTGATCATAAAGCGCAACGAAGAAGCAGATTACAAAATCTAGGCACCATTGCAGCGTAACAAAATAATACTGAACCGGGACCACTTCCAAGACAGTTCAAGAAAGGTTAGCCTTGCGGGGGAACTGCTGCGCAAGCTACTGAGCAAGGCTGTGAGACCGGCCTAGCATGTCGGTCATAGCTTCCAGGTGTAGCTGTTTAACGATGAGGTTCTCATTGGTGTTCTCCGCAATGTTTCTTAGAGATAGGACTTCAAGTCGAAGTTGAGTTGCAGAATGCCTTTCTGCTAGAACTTGGGACTGAAGAAGTCGAACTGATTCAGACAACGAATTCTGTAGAGCTTGTCTGACTGTTAGTCTCAAGTAACTTGAACACTGCATCAAGACAAGACTTTGGGGTTGTCTCGTTATCTTCAAGATGTTTTGCGTTCTTTGCTACAATATATGTTGGGTTTGTCTCACAGCCTTCGGCAGACTTGTGCATGCCATCAGGCATATCACCCTGAAACAAAGCAGAGAGATGACAGGTTTTGCACGTGTATAAACAAAGATGATAACTGTTCTGTCAATTCTATCCAATTTCAAATTAGAAAAAAAGAGTAAGTTCAAAATATCAATAGCATAATTTGGCATTGTTCATAATGCGGGGAGCTTCACCACACTACTGGATTACCATGTCAACATAACAAGCATAGATGAAGGGCAAAGAAAATCATTGTATCTATTTTGGATAAAGTGCATGGCATGTTGTTCATATCATCAGCCACATCAGTAAGATAAAATAGGAGATGACAAGGTGCAAACGTGGGCTGCTTAACCACACACTAGATTATAGATCCACAAAACCAAACATACATATAGGGAGTATTAAATAATGTGCATGGTATGAATAAGAAATTTGGTTTTACAAGTAAAACTTAGAACTTACGATTCTTATGAACATGCATTTTGGTAGAAACAGAAAACTAAACAGCAGTAAAAGATAGGGAGTATGAGAAAATTAAACAGCAGTTGAGGATAAAGGCTTTAGAAGGACTGACTTACATTAACAGTTAAGACCGGCATTATAATGCCCTTCTCCATGTCAAGGGAAGGATAACTCAAGAATTTCAGCACAAAATCTTCTTCATAAGCATTGCCTGTACTCTACATTTTGTAGAGAGTAATTATAGATATGATAATACTAGAAGGGATAGAGGATAATGAAGATAAGATGCAGATTGATGCTACATAATCAACTACCAATCCCTGGAAGTACAAGCCTTACAGGACAAAATGAACTGACAAGAGCAATGGGCTACACTTCTTCACTGGCATTGTCTGTGTATTCTACTTGTTGGTAAGATTAAATATAGATATGATCTTTTTTAGTAAATGGTGGGCGAGGGAGATAAGATGCAGAATGCTACAAAATGAACCAATCCCTCTTCCCATAATACAAGAGTGTTTTGAACACTGGTGTACTGTACAAAACGTTCTTATATTATGGGATTGAGGGAGTAGCTGTTAATGTAAGTACAGTGATAGACCACGTTCAGTCCTTACAAGAGGACTGCAGAGCTAAACCTCTTCAAAAGCATTGGGTTGATTCTAAATTTGTGTAAGAGTCCATACGGATCTTATAATGTCCACCCAATGGACGATTACGAGGCTAACATGTGCAGTGATGCTACATAATCAAACAACTATGAAAGTAAGTATGGTCATACAGGGCAAGAGGTACTCACAAGAGCAATGCAGTGTGCAGTATAGTTGCGAGATTCTGTGGTCCCTTGAGAACGAATGTTCTTCTGCTAACAGTTTTCGTACAAGTGAGACATTAAGGCAAATGCAGAAATGTAGTTCAAATTGTGATGTGATATCATAGACAGTACCTTACGCTGCAGCCGAGACCAATGTGTAACAAGATTATTCTAGTCACCGTCAGATAAATGTAGCACCGGAGACTTTACAGAAATTTCGTTCGGAGGCTTGCCATCAAAGTGCGCTTGCCTCAGGTAGGAACGATACTTCATCAACGAGTGCTTGAAAAGCGCGACCAACTCTTGCTCGTCATCACAATCCAGTTTGCTCCTCGCCTATTTAAAAGAATGAAATCTTGTGTCTTCTGTCAGCAGAAACATATGCAGTAATGACCATGAATAACATTAGTACATTACTTACGCGTAAGTTGCGGAGGAAGACTGGAAATTGTTTTGTGTCTGCGGTATAATCTTTCCATGAAGGAAAGATGCGCACAAAGTTCCTAACAACAACATAAGCTTCATCTTCTAAACAAGGAGGAAATGGAACATGGGTCCTATTTGCTGCAATTGGGGCTCTCTCTGGTTCGAAAAGGGATTTGGCAACTGGATTTGGTGTACTCTTTGCTGGAATGGGGGTTTTGCGTCGTACAGCTAGTGCTATGTCAACTGGCATAAGCATACTGTTTGCTGCAGTTGGGGTCTGCTGAGTTGGGGCATCAGAAATGACCAGTGTAGTAGGGCTAGAGTCTGCTAGAGTTGGGGTATTTTGTGGGTCAGGTGATATTGCAACTACACCTAATAGGCTATTTGATTTATCAGGTGCCACTACCTTTTCCAAATACTTTGCTTGTGCTCCTCCACGATCAGCAATCGTCTTCTTCCTTTTGAAAGTCTGATACACAAGAACAGCATTTGAATGAATAAATATGGTATGATGACAGATGGAATATGTACTGAAAATGGATAGCCAGGGCGTATTCACATACACGATGTGTAAACTAAGCTAATGGTAGTTCAACAAAGTATAAGCAATGCAAAGCATCAGTTGCAAGATATGTGCGAGCAATGTAACCTTGGAAAGTTAGAGCAAGTACCTTGATGGGTGAATAAGATAGGGCATCTTCCTCTGACTCCTCCACTAGGGAGCTACATTGACTTAGGTCTCCCTCTAGCTCAGAATCACTGTTAGGATCATATTCTGAGCATGAATCTGTAGATGGAGAGCGTTTGCATTGCGTTGCATCCAGACTTGATTTCAGTCCCTTAATGCCAAGTTTGAAAGCCATGGCATTGTTCTGCTTTATTCTTTTCATGCGCGCAAGCTCATAATCATTATGATGTTGTTCAGAATCTGAGATTCATGAAAACATAAAAAGTAGTCAGATTATCTATGGAATGCATTGCGGATTCAACTTGGAGAGTGTCTCCCTATAAACCCCTGCATATGCAAAGTTCACCTCCCCAACCGTGCTGACCAGACCACACACAAAAATACAAACCCCTTATGTCTCTATAACAGGCAGGCACACATTTCAAAACTGAAGTAGGAACATTAGAATCATATGAAATTCCTATTTGAACAAATAAACTAAGCAATTATGAGTGGCGTAATGTTTAGCTTCAAGGGTGGAGTGTTGGTAGTGCAACACAAAGCAAGTAGGCAGATTGTATTCCATGTAAAAGATCGAAACCTATGTAAAAGCTGGAAATGACACTTTCTTTCTATACAATGCAGTGTTCGTTACCCACACATGATGGAAGAGATCACATAGAGAAATACTATTCACTCATGTCTACGGTTCCAGTATTTAGAAACAGGGTGGTCCACCCTAAAAGAATATTGACAACAAATATGACAAGGCAAGCATAGATGTAGTGAATCAATAATTTACTTGTGACCTTATTAGGACAAGTATGCAGAATTGTAACTGAAGTAAGAGACCGTCCAAAATCTGAATGAAGAAGTTTGTCTAGCACTTATTGTTTGCAACTAATCGACGTGAATAATTGGATATTATATTGAATGAGTAAGAACGGACTGGGAAGGTAGGCACGACGGCGTGTCCGGGCAGCGGTGACGCTGTTGGGCGAGCGGCTCCTGGCCTCCTGCTAGTCCGGCGTCTCCTCCTAGAGTCATGCCGTCCGGGGACGGCAAGTCGCCGGTGAGGCAGGTGGCTGGGGGCGAGTAGAGATCGGAAGCGCGCAGCAGAACAGAGGGGAATCAAGGCATGGGACGACCCAAAATCCCAGGGTGGGCCGGCCCACCGTGGGCACCCTGTAGAGATACACACCCGAGCGGCGAACATGCATTTTCGAAACTAATTTAGGAACATTTAGCTGACAAATTAAACAACTCTATTTTAATAATATCAAATTCGTATTTGAACATCTAAGCTTGTTTAGCTTGATGGGTGGAGCAGTGTTATTATGACACGAAGCACGTATTTTGATCGTATAGTGATCATAAAAGGGGGAAACTCTAAGCATATTTTTTTAGCAAAAGAGGGTTCCCCCTCCGATTTCTATTAAAGAAACCACCACAGAACCAACATGATCAATTAAACCTTAAGCATGATCAATTAAACCGTATTATGGTTGTGCCATGGCAGATTTGAAGCTGCAAACTGGAGAAATGATATTTAGCATCCATTGTTTGCTTCGAACTAAGAACTAAATTCTAAGAGCTGAAAAGAAAGTAGAGTAACCAAGTTAAGATCTATTTTTTGGTTGAGATCAAAAAGTTGAGGAGATATGAAGTACCACCTCTCTTGCGGCGCCGTGTAGGCATTGGGGGTGCGATGGCTGTCGGTGCCGTTGAAGCAGATCTGCGACGGTAGACGGGTGCATCAGGGGATAAGTCCCGTTGCGGTGGAAGAGAAGGTCTTGTGAGCGGCCCCGACAAAGAGGACGACAGCGCCGATGAAGAGAGAGGACGCGATGCAAGGCTATTGGTCCGTCGTCGTGGATGAGAAACGTCCATCTCTAGCAGTGGAAGACGCGGTCTTGGTAGGCGCTCCGACATGCTGGAGGACGGTGGCGATGGATGTGGTGGAGGACGGCGGCGATGGATGGGGTGGCGGACGAAGGCTGGTGTGGGGATGGGGTGTTCTAGCGCGGACGGTGTATGAATGGGAAAATGGAGGGAGAGGTATGGGGAACCATGTCTGAAATATGGGAAAGTTACGAACTTAGCCCCCATTTAGAATTTGGACGTCTCGTCGGTTGGGGATAGAACAGTAATCTCGCATCTCGCCAATATTTGCCCAGAGCAATTTCGGGCGAGGAGAGGGTGGTTGGAGCCCATGGTTGGCACCCACGGTGTATGAACGGGGCTGACAGGTTAGGCGGTTGTGTCACGTTTGAGTGAAGTTACAAACCTGCCCCTATTGAAAATATTTGCCTACATCGATTTCGGCCGAGTCGAGTTTGTTTTGCCGCCCACCGTGTATGAATGGGGAATGGAGGGAGAAATAGAGGTCTTTCGGATGAGCTTGAATCAAATGTGTTTTTCCACCCATGTTTGACGCCCACCGTGTCGGAATGGGCTCAGAGGCGGTCGTGTCACGTCTAATTGAAGTTACTAACCTACCCCTATTTAGAGCAGTGGAAATCGGGCCGATGGATTGTCCGTGTAATGGGTAGACAATAATTTCCATCTCCCAAACACTTGGCTTCGGGCAGCCGACGTGGGAGTGGACATTTTGCTGCTTCTTTCGAATTTTGGGACAATAAGCATCCACGTTTACCCTGGCAACTAAATTCGAATCCACTTTGTATTCCTATATGAATCTTTATAAATCATTCTATGTGTTTTTATATATCTTTAAAAGGATGACAAAGATGTATTCCACTGTCATATATGAATATGGTTTACAAATGCAGATACTCAAATTCAGAAACTAGAATCCAGTTTAAGGTGAATTCGAATATTTGGAACACTTCATGTCCAACTCAAATGTCACACGCAGCATAATGTGTACTCCCATTTAGATATGTACACAAGCAATGTATCAAGATTCAAATACTGAGTCAATCAACCAAGAATGTACAGAACTAACAGACATATAAACACTTATAGATTATATGGATCAATAATATCAACTAACATACATAAGCTAGGCCACTGTACTTTTTTTGGCTACAACAGCATCCTTTTTTAGCCAGCATATTGGCCCTTTCCGATGCGTACCACTTATGGTCCATCTATACTACTACTATTGCTGAATGCACATTCAGCCCGATTGGCATATTTGTAGGTCTGGCACAACAATCCAAATGAAATGTCTCCGAGTCTTATCAATTAATACAAACTTGTGCTCAAATAAAATTACAAAACAAAAAAAAACAATTATTACATGATCTCTAAAACAAATGGTTTGATTGATTACATGAACAGACAACACAAAGGTTATTCAACTATGGAAAGAACATTTCACCTATGATTTACCAAATAGGAATTTAATTTCCTTTTTTCCTTCAGGACCTTAACAATCTGGTCAGTCTCAGCTTGCTTCGTTTTGAAATCCACCAAATATTTAATGGTTGTCTTGAGTACTGCTTGTGATTGTGCTATTTGCTTCCTCAACATGTCAACTTCATCTCTAAGTGCAGAAGCAGAATCTCTTTCTACCACTAGTTTAGCCTCTAGAGCATCAGCAGTTGGCAATTCATAATGCACGATTGGGCTGGTGCCACTGCTGTGGGATGATGCAACGTCCATGGGTACATTGCTCTTTGATCTTGGGCTAACCTGTTTTGCCATTAAAGTTCTGATCGGATTCAGAAAAGTTGAAGTTAACAAAACATCTCAACTGGGAGTTATAAAAGCAAACCAGTTAAACAAACAAGGAATTAAAGAGTTTCAATTGGATGCTGAAAAGTACAGTAGTTATTAACATCATTGTAACCCACTGTTGCAGCAGCAAAGCAGTTAAACAAACAAGTAGATATTTAAGTTAAGGCAAACAGGTAATTCTTAATAGTAAGTATCAAACGCATAGATAGGTGCAATCTACAATATGATTAACAGGCTATGCCATTATGTAATCAGTAGCAAACTAAATTAAGCCAAGCAACGTAATTGAACAATTTTGCAATAAGTGGCTAACTAAAATTCCGAGAAGCAGGTAACTGAACTTACGCTAGTTCTTTGTACATGCACACTGCAACTTCTTTTTCGCTTACAAGGTTGTACAAAGGAGTCCATGGCATCAATTGCTTGGATACGCAGTCCCAATACTTATTTCTTCCCACACTGCATGGGTAAGTCGAATGGTTAATCTGGTAAGATGGTGCATCCTTGATATGTTATATGAGGACGTGTAGTCAGACTAGTTGTAGCCAAACACATCACACTGGCTTTTACTATATATTTCATGCGATTACTTTTGGCATATCGAGATCTAAGCAATCTACAATAGGATGAAAAGACTGGCATCCTTCACATTATTGGCGAACTCAGTTCATAGAAAAAAGCAATTTAACCATTCTGTGGGTAAATCAAAAGTGGCACTGGAATATTTTTCACTATCCAATCATACACGCAAAAAGGGGCGACACCACCATAGGGGCTGGTATGGGCGGCCGCCTCAGGTGGCTAGAAAGTGTGCACCTAGTTTGAGTCGTCCAGGTTGGCCCACGCTAGTTTTCTTCGTCCCAATGCACGAGCAGGCAATGTAAAAAAATGAAGAAAAATGTTTCAATTTGGATGGGCGAATAACATAAGTGCAAGGCAGGCCCTATAGCAGGCTCACAGCCCATACGAGCGCCTCCCATAACGATCGACAGCAGGAAAAATCTCAATTCATTCGCTCCAGCCTCCAGACTGGTTCGCTCCTAACCTAGCCGCCGCTGGACCGACCGACACAGCACTTCCTCGTGCCCTCGTTGGAGGGCGATCGTCGGGCTTCAAGCGAACAGAAGGACAAGAAGATGAAGATCCAACCCTGGGTGTAGCCTACATGGGAGGCAGCGGCGGCAGCACGGGCATGGCATCGAGCTTGCGCAAACGGACAGTCGCAGCTTGCAAGAGTAGCATGTGCAACGAGTAGGTACATCACATCCCTGATTATATCTAATTCAACTCTTCAATTTCTGGCCAATAGTTAAACCTGACGGTGTTGTAAAACTGCTTGTATGTAGGGAATCTATGAGAAAATGAAACCAATTTCTACTTATTTTATAACTCCCCCAATCAATACTGAACTGACTGAATCTGATGTATCTAATCAAGTTTCTAGTGCAAACATACAAGCTCATGTTATTCTTGAGCCTGAAGTGTCTAATGAACAGACTGCTAATGAAGGATTTGATGCAAACATTTTACATGCTCCTGGTGATGAACATATAGTGTCTAATGAGGGATCTAATGCAAGCATTTTGCAAGCTCATTGAAGGATTTAGTGTCTAATGATGATCTACTATGTTGAGAGAGACAGAGATTTGCAGGCATTGATGACAAGCAAATTATAGTGCATTTTCATAGCTTGAGGAAACGTCGAGGCCATCTACCAGAAAGTCCCCGTATCATGACAACATAGCATAAATACTTTTCTAATCTGTTGTTTGAAACTATTGGCATACTTGTGCAGGATAGATATATTGATATGCAGTTTGCGCACTGGTTATACGTGCAATTACACTTCGTTATTTTCAGCCAGAGAACGAATAATTCAAGCAGGTACAGACCATGTTTGTAGTCCTTGTACACCATGTTGCATTTTGTGTTTTTTGGTGCTTGCATCATTTAGTGTTTATAATCTGAACTACTTTGGATCATTAGCTGGTTTTCAAAGTGCATGTAGCGTCACATTTCTCAAGTTATGTTGATTTCCGGAGTGCAAGTGCCTTCGTATTTTTTAAGTTAAATGTTCGCCCCTGGTAACTGGAATTCGTGGATCAGCCACTGCACACAAATCATACACGAATGGCAGTACGAATTAAATGAAATGCAGGGACTTACGCTAGTTCGTTGTACAGGCTCACTGCAGCTCTGCTTGCGCTTGGGATGTTCCAAGTACAAGTCCATGTTACCACTTGCTTGGATGTGCAGGCCTTGTGCTCCTTGCATTCCCCTCTGCATTTTTGACACGGCGAATGGTTGATCAAATAAGAGGAATCGACCTTGATGTTGTACCGGAGGACAGATACTTACAAGGTTATACGGGTGTGTAGGATGTGTACCAGATCCCGTAGCGCCGTCATGCTTCGCTAAAAAATGGATTTCCTTGTTTCAGATGATATCTCCAGAAGAAATAAGAGTTAAAGTCAGAGTTGCATATGCATGTAAGCTAAGAGAGCAGTGAAATGATATCCAAACATCATCGAAACAGTGCACAAGGGAGTGATGTGTGGATACCTAGTTCGGGCCGGCGTTTGGGCATGCTCGCCTAGCTAGAGTGCGGGTCACTTCAGAGCCGTTGAGGGTGATGCGCTGGCGTTGGCTGGCCACGCACGGATGCAGATCTTGAGTGGTAGCGGAGTGCTACGATGCGGTGGACAAGACCGTTGGTGAAGCCCCAACAGCCTTGGGGGGCAGAGGTGCGACGATGTGCTCGGTGAAGTAGCCCCGGTGAGCTGGGAGACGGCGTCGGTGAAGCGCACCTGATGCGGTGGAACTCGGTGTCTGTGAGGCACGTCGGTTGCAGCGGCCGACATTGTCGGTGGACCACCCGGTGCGGTGGACGAGGGCGTAGATGAGGTAGCTCCGGTGCGGTGGTGAAGCGCGACCGTCGTCTTCGTCATCGTCGTCCGGCACAGAGGTGGGGAACCATGGGGAAAGAGACGAGACGAGGGGCGATTCGAGGGATGGCGGCGAATTAGGGATTTGAGCAATCTGGGCGCGGAAGGGGACGGTGGAGAAGAGATTTTGCAGGGCTGGAATTGGGGCCGCCAGATATTTCAATTCAAAACATGGAAGGGCGAACTTATATTGCCGTCGTCCTTTTTTTGGGGGGAGGGGGTGGGTGTGGGTGGCTGGGTGCTACGCGTCCGTCCGACACAGGCGACCACCCCGACAGGACTATGCTTTGGTGCCTTAAGGCACCTACCTTTTTGTCCATGACATGTGGGCCCAACAGGTGGCTGGCCCACATGTCAGTCACCCAAGGGCAGTTGCCTTTAAGGCACCGAAGCAGCATCCACCCCGACACGACCCTAGTCTGCCTGGTGCGCCTACATTTGAGAATGCACACGAATCTTCTTTCATTTGCAAATGAATCTGTATGTATTACCATGCCTGTGTTTTCCTTGCAATAATTAGTCATTCGAAACGAGATACTCCATTCGGTCACTTTTGTAAGTCGTTTCAAACAACTTAAAATGAACTGTTTTGCACATTGTCTGAAATGTCTTCAAGGTCTTATAAAAGTGAACAGAGGGAGTACTATAAATTAATTAATGAGGAGTTATTTGAAAAAAAATTGAAACGGTACCCATGCTAACGTGGATTAGAGTGTGTCACATAATTAGTTATTTGAATTAGAGTGTGTGTCACGTAGTTAGTTATTTGAATTAGAGTGTGTGTCACGTAGCGATCTCCAATCCTAACGTGGATTTCGCGTTTCACTGTATCCACGCTACTTTTTTAATACAAATTCATATGTATATGATGAACACCATGGTAGTGAGAAATTTT
This sequence comes from Triticum dicoccoides, assembly GCF_002162155.2. Classification (NCBI taxonomy): domain Eukaryota; kingdom Viridiplantae; phylum Streptophyta; class Magnoliopsida; order Poales; family Poaceae; genus Triticum; species Triticum dicoccoides. The sequence goes on from NC_041383.1 coordinate 277,045,522, forward strand.
TTGGATGGATTCAAACATATGACCTACAAAATAGCACAACAAATTGAGTCAATGTCAACTTTTCAAAACTTAGTATGGCATGAATTCGAAATAATTACCCGTATGCCTGGTCCTCGGTTCAAATCTTACAATGTACACCGAATTGAAACATCGATATTAAGTCTCGTACAATGTACATTCAAATGTTGTTTTTAGCCCCCCACCCCCCCCCCACCCCCCGCGTGCACAAACGCTACATACTTCCTGTATCGTTCAATCTTCCTCTCCTAACCACCTTAGCAAGCTATCAGTTTCCAACACACGTTCATTCTTTCTCTCCATGTTTCGATCTCTAAGTCTCTCAACTACACAACTCCTTTTTCCACTCCTGTTACCAAATGTATTTAC
>NC_041383.1:277046187-277062703 GCF_002162155.2 Triticum dicoccoides
CCTCTCATGCTAAATACATGCATTGCCTATCTAGCCCCCCAACCTCTCTTGCGCACGCACGCACGTTGTATATCTAGGTCACTCCCTCGAGACTGTCTCACTGTTTCTTCCGCAAGGCGGGCCACACTCGCTCAATCTCGGTCTCTTTATCTGAGTCTCGTTTAACCTCGTTTTCTTTCACACACAAATGATATATCTCCCTGTTCGGGCCTCGATCGACACACTCTATACTCTCTCACGCAGATTGTCTATCTAGGTCAGTCCATCCAAGCCGCCGCCACTCTTTCGACCTCATGGTGGGCCACGCTCACTCAATCTCTCTCTCTATATATATATATATCCGTATGTCTCGATTGACCTCGCTCTTTCTTGGACAAAAACGATATATCACCATGTTTGAGCCCAATTCGACCTATTCACATTGTATACTCTCTCACACACATCGTCTATCTAGGTCACTCTCTCCAACCCTTCTCACTCTTTCGATCGCACGGCCCCTATGTGATCGGTTGACCTTGCTTCCTCCCACGCACAAAATATATCTACACATTTGTGACTGGATCATCTCTCAGGCTCTATCTTACAGCCCTCACCCTTACCAAAAGCTCAATCGGACAATATCTCTCCGGAGCATATATATTTGTTCAATGAATGTCGGACCACACTCACTTTGTCTCTCTATCTATATGTCTCTTGATTGACCTCGCTTTCTCACACCGTATCTTCCATGCGTTGAAGCTACTACCTCTCCATCCCTCGCAAAGCCGGAGCTATTTACATTGCGAGGGGCACTCCAACCTTGGATTAATTTGTGTAGGCATTTATTCCGGTCGGTTTAGATTATATTTTCGTAGCATTCGGCCCACAACTACTCCAAACACCGTTGCAACCCGCTCAACTCCCCTAGTTGATTTCCCTCTGGCTCGGTCATCGCTCTCTCGTACGTCCTTTCTCGCCTTCAACGTCGCACCATGGTATTATTGAAAAAATTATGTTGTTCTCTTTAATTATTATAAATAAGCTACAGAACTACATACCGATAGTCCACTTGGAATGGAACAAATTTCGACCCACAAATTAAAGTGGTACAAACTACACACTGAGGGGCCCACATGTCATGAAACAAATTTGGACCCATATACAAATTAAACAATAAAGGACGAGGATCGAACATGCGACCGGGCCTTCAAGCCGCACGTCAATAGGCAACATACGTAGAATAGCAATGTTTGTTGTACCCCCTTTTTCACATAATGTTTTTATATTACCACAACCTAATTAATGGATAACATGTAATATTATTTTTAGTACTATTCGCCTTCACTTACTGGTGGGTTCCATGTGTGCTCTCTCTCTCTCTCCTCCCCTTCTGCGTTTAGACGCACAGGCAAACAGGAAGAACTCGCGGGCGTTGTTGCCGTTGACCATATCTGGACGCGTTCACAAGTCACGACATCAGTTTCACGTACTAGCAGCACTAGTCAGTGTGTACATGCAATGCACGTTAATTTGTAAGTATATTAAGTGCATGCGGATATTAACTACTAGGATATTATTTGCGTGTTGTCATGTGATTAGCACTATTTTTGGCATGAAATTAACTGCACGCTAACCGTGTTGAGCGCTCGACATTGAAGCAGTCTAGTTCGTTGGATGACAAGGAATACATGTGGCTTGATGACGTTTTATATTTAATTTGATACGGCTCTAGAAGAACATTCAATCGGTCAAAGCATACATTTCGTTCAGTCTGACTCCGACTTTAAATTATACGACGATCGATATAAAAGAAACGGAAATGATAAACGTTCGGATTTTAAGCATGGCAATCCGAACGATTTTCATGGCAAATTTAGATTACGCGGCGATGGCAGGGGCGTCTCGCGGTGGGAAGCGGCTCCCCTGTCGTGCTCTATGTGTCGTCGGGCCACTGACCGACAGCGACGGCGGCGTCTTGCGCCGTTGTTGGCGTACTCCTGGACGTTTGCCTAGCTTCAAGGAAGGTCACTTTGGAGCGAGTCAATTGGCAGGAGGAGGCGACTGGCGTTGGTGCAAGGAAGCGGTCGATGATGGCCATCCATGCCGCTGAGGGGGGAACTGGCACCCGCGCAGGGACAGTCGCTGTCAACGGCTCGGCGGAGACATTCGTGTGCACGGGCACCGGCACGGGCGCACACGTTAGTGCACATGCAGGCGCAGGCGCTGGCAGGTGCACGGGCACCGGCATGGGCATGCGCGTCAGTGCACGCACAGGCGCATGCGCTGGCAGGTGCACGGGCGCATGAAAGTCGGCGGGGACCTCGTGGAACCCTGTGGCATCAAGCTCGGCGACAATGTGCGGCTCCCAGCCCATCAATGCCACGGGGATGGGCGTTGGCGCAGTCGGGGCGACGGGAGCCGGAACAGGAGCAGGGACAGGCGCGGCGTCTTCCCGCAAGGCTAGTTCAAGCTCGTCCCAAAGCGCCTTATGTTCTTGAGACTCCGACTAGGTGTCTTCCTCATGAAACTGGAACACTAAGTGCAGACCATCGTGATGCGGCATGGTGTATGTTTAGGTCAGGCTAGTTGGAGGTAGACGACAGGAGAATCGGAGAGGAAGAGAGAGGATTGTAGCAATACCCGGTAGTGCGGGGTTGATTTTAAATTGCGGCGCCGGCAACATTAAAAGCGGGAGCAGTTGGGACGATGGTGGGCGGCGGAGCCTGGTCAAAGGGCTCGCCTCCCAGTGAGTCTGCATAGCGGTCTGCTCGCACGCCTCCCTGACAGCCGGCGCAGCGGTCAGCTCACATGCCTCCCGTCGACTCACACGCTTGCTGGGACGGCACCTGCCGATGAGAAGCGGGGACTCGTGGCGGCACGTAAACACCCACAATTTCAATAGTGAAAGCGTTCGCCTTAACTTGACAGGTCTTTGTTCCAAAATACCTTGGCTCTTCATTTGTGCAACTTGTCATAAGCAGCTTGTCTCGAATTGAAGAAAAAACTTACGAAGTAATGTTTGTGCCATATCACGTGACCATGCTCAGTTTCAAGAATTTATGCTCACTTTTGGATTTTCTGAAATTTAAGATCCAGGATTCGAAACAATATCATAGCCTGCATCATGCAATAAATTTTCAAGGCGTACATCTGTCCTGTTGTATTTCTTAAGAATGGATTTGGTCAAACATTTTGCTTAGTTAAACCTCCTTTCCGGTTTATAGGGCTCAATTCAAAAACCTCACCAACCAAGGTAGATGGTGAGTGGTGGAACAATTGTTGTAGTTTGCAAAACCACTCAATTAATGCGCTTGTTTTCCTCAAAAATTGCGTTTACGAATGCATTAATTGCAATGCATGCATGCATAAAGTATATGCATTGGTCAATTTTCTCTTAATTCTTGCATGTAATGATTTATTGCACCTTGAAATCTGAACATGTGATGGGGAACAACCAAATTGAGACTTATAAAATGGGAAAACTAAAATTTTGAGATAAGCCCTATAAACCGGAAAGGAGGGGGTAAAAGGATAATCCCTGCGTACCAGTGCATTGCCTGATATATTAACTCAAGTACTAGGCACGAATAAACGGGCTCAATTCTGTGCTCATCCTGGTGTAGTAGTAGTAGTAGTACTAGGCAATGCAGTTGACGGGTGACCTTGACGAGCAGCGACCGAGGGAATTGAACCGTGCTCGGCATGGAAGGTAACATTGTCTAGTTACTAAAGCATCCCTCCGTTGTTCATCGGTAGTCATTATGGACCGGGGACATGAGGGGAATTTCCTAGGGCTGGAATTCTGGCCGCCAGATATTTCGACTTGAAACGCTGAGGCTCGACTGGTTGGGTTTGCCTAATGTGCGTACCACGCACGCCACCGAAGGACACGAGCCCATTTTTTATAGGATCAACACGAGCCAAGGTCTGGCTGGTACGCCATTGGGTCCTACCATTCGAGAATACGAAAGGAACCTTTTAAATTGCCGAACGAATCTATGTGTATTACAATACCCGTATTTTCCTTGCAAATACTAATCTCAACGTGGAGCTCTGTTTAGGGTTGTTTAGATTATATTTGTCCCCACCCTCCCAACCACCGATTGGTTGTGCACGCCCCACCCCTCCTCCCCGGGAGAATATCATGTGCCCCCATACCTTAGATGCTATATGCCGATACGAGTTGCTTGGAGCTTGTAGATCTGAGATATAGCAGCTGACATGATGTGTCTTAATTTTTTTGCAGGAAACCTTGATGAGTTTGAGAATTGCACACAATTTGTACAAAAACTACTTAGATGCCCTTTGATCCCCGACCTCGAAGCTCGTATCACCGTAGCATCTAAGATGAAGGAGGACATCATATTCTCCTGTATGTAAAAATATCATGTGCTACCACACCTTAGATGCTTTGGTGATACAAGCTCTTCGGAGGCGTTGGATTTGTGACCCAACACCTCCACGGTGGTTCAAATGGTTTTTTGCAGAAAAGCCCCAAAAGAGTTCGGCCACTGCTTACAAGCACAAAGACTGCTCATATACCATTTGATCTCAGATCAAACGACCTCCAAGCTCGTATCACCGTAGCATCCAAGCTGCGATAGCACCTTATGTTTTCTCGCATGGGAGAGTATGAGGTGCTCCCGCACCATAGATTCTATGGTGATACGAGTTCACTGAGATCTAACAGCCCACAGTAGGAGGTTTGAATGTTTTTGCAATATACGACTGATAGAGTTTGGGAAATGCGCAGAAAGTACAAGTACTATGCATGTGCCATCTGATCACTGATCATATGACCTAGATGCTCATATCACCATAGCGGGTAATTAAGCTACGGGGAGCACCTAATATGAGCACCGAGGAGCCGTTGGATCGAAGATGCAGCGGCACACACGAGGCCTGAATGTTTTATTTGCAAAAAAAACCTTCGGAGAGTTTGGAAATTGCGCATAATCACAAAGACTACTCCCAAGCCATTGGATCTCACTTCCAACGGTGTAAAAACTCGTACCACCATAGTATCTAAGCTGCAGGGTGGATGTGATATTCTATGCCGCTATCATTCTTGTTCGTAAACTTGCAAAATACGTGTAACTCGTGCCGTTACTTGTCTAACCGCGCAAAGTGTTTGTTCAAAAAAAAAACATCCTACACTGAAATATCGGAACAACACACAGGGGTCACACTTGTCATTAATCAAATTTGGACCTAAAACTAACAAATCTGAAAGACGAGATTCGAACTGGCAACCTGGACTACAAAGCGTAAGTCGATAGCCTGAAAAAACGAGCGGTTGTTGGCTTTGTCCCATAACTTGATTTTATACAGTACTTGCGTTGAGTAGAGTAGAGGGAGTGCCTTGTCAACACGTGCATGACCATTGTCTCACTTACTGGTGGGTCCCAGGTCTGCGATCTCAATCTCTCTTCTCTCCATCGTCTAACCTTTGCACGGGCACACACGAAGAGCGGCGCTAGCTTGCCGTGGTGTTATTACAACTAAAAAAATCTTGGAAAATAGAAGAATCGCCTAGAACAAGAGACGTTGTGGCTCGTCGAGACGGAGTTGACCGTGCCACGTTTGCATGATGAAGCTGTGTGGCTAGTGGGGTGTTTTCGACCGACTGGCTGGGTCCCGAGGTCGAACCATAGGTACTACGTCTGATACAGTATATTTTTACACGCACATTTTTCCTCCGTGCCGAGACGTGGCACACCCTACCGCGCGGTTTCGGGGTCCTCCCGGGTGGTGCACGCATATATTCTTCCTGACGTGGGACGCCCTACCGTGCGTTTTCTGGGTCCTCCTCGGTCGTAGCGCCGAAGCAAGTAAATGAGTCATCAAATCACGAAAGACCACCTTTCCCGCCGAGTACATCAGTGAAGCACCGTGGCTAGCTAGTTGGGCTAGTTCGACCGATTAGCTAGGCCGCCGCCATATTTGTTTTTTCACCCCTTTTTTTATCTACTTGCCGGAAGGTAAATTTAAATATCCACCGCGGCGTTGCTCTGGTGTTTGGGTGCGGCAGGATTTTTAATTTTTTGATAGACGGGAGCAGGCGCGGCAGGATTTTTAATTTTTTGATTGATGGGGGCAGGCGCGGTAGCAAATAGTCATGATGACTCCGCCTGTAAAAACCCACTGCTCCCTGATGTGAGAAGTCATCGACTAGTGTTTTACCGTGGTGAAAACCAAAAGATTCCCCGCTCCTCGGCTGGCTCTCTCCGCCTTCCCGTAGATTGCATTGCCTTTCAGCCGTTTCGCCCCCTTTGCTTCCTCTCCCCATTGCTTCTACCTGGTGCCATGGCGGCGCAGCAGATCACGGAGTCCGAGGTGAGGCGCCTAACACAGGAGCTCCATGCCAAGGATGCGGAGATCAGGGCCAAGGACGTGGAGCTCTGTGAGCTCAAGGAGGATAGGAGTGCCATGCTCCTCCGTTATGTGCGGGAGTTCACGGAGCTTCAAAAGCGGCAGGCGTCCACCACAAAGATGCTCGAGGCGTCGGCGGTGTTGCTGCAGAAAGCGGGAGATATGATAGGCCATCAGGGGAGCCGGCTGGAGTGCGAGCGGGCCGATCGTGATGAGGTCCAGGATCGCCTCAGCCACTTGGTGAACCAAGTTGCCATGCACGTGTTGCGGCTACGCGATGCCTACCGTCGTGCCAGCGCGACGATGCCGGCCGTCGGGCTAAACCCATTCGACCACCCGGTCGACTTCAACGAGCTGCGGCTTCCTGACCTGGTCTCCTTCTTCACCTATATCTCCGAGGAGCTGAGCCGTCTCCGCGCGATGGTGGGGCTGAGCTGGACAAGGAGGGGATGCGGGCTGCCATCGTTGTTGCCGGGCAAATCCTTTCAGGGCTCCGTCACTGGAATCCATTCGTGCCATTGGACGCCGTCTTTGACGAGATGGCTCCCGTCGACCGGGAGCGAGCTCTGCAGGCGGTTGCACCCTGCATCACCAATGCCGTGCGCCTCGAGAAGCAGAGGGACTTCGGTGGTGTTTAGGCGCCCTCTGCATGGGCATGTCCATGTCTCGGCGCAACATGACTGTTGGATCAAACTCAAACGATGCAGATCAGTCACTGTAGCACAAAGCGTGTGGGTGTGTTTAGTTGCATTCTCATCTCAGTATAGTTGTTTCCTCTCCGTGTATTTTTGTCAACCTACTAGTGTGGACTCATGCACCCTTCATGGTTCATGCACTCTGCCAAACAACCAAAAGCGGGTCGAGAAGGGAACTTTTGCTCCCATCCCGTGCACCCTTCATACACCCTGTCTAACACTATAGGATGTGCTTCATATGGTTCATGTTTCATGGAGTACTGTAGCACCGTACTCTCCGTGCGTTGTGGACCTAGTTCTGTTAACATTGATCTCACCGTTCATTCTTGACCGGACAGTCGAAAAAGCGGTACTATGTTACATATAGGAGTAGTTGACATGCGCACAACATCATTTGTTATCGTCATATCTTACTACACTAGCAACAAGATTGTGTAGTACTGACGTATGAACCACTGTACATGCCTAGTAGTAGGAGCACTGTGTATGTTCAAGTGGTTGCCGTGTTTCGCACTCCTCCGTCATAAGAGTGGAAACGCTTGCTGTAATCATTTTTTTTCTTCAGAATGAAAAACAGTGGGCATGCTCTACCGTGTGGATCCTCCTCCAGTCATGCACTAAATTACTCACTTTCGCCGACGTGTGGGACAGCCAGCACCTGGGTCCACCAGCCATGCACTAAATTACTCCGTAGTAGAGTGACGGTAGACTACCCCGATCGAACCGCCGCAGTAATGCCCAATGAGCCGTTAAATCACAAAACCACCTCCTTTCCAGCAGTAAGTTGGACGGACGAAGCAACCATCATTTCACTCTTCTCTCTCAGCTTCCTCTCTTGAAGAAAACCCCCACTCGCTTCACTTCTCCCTCATCTCGTTCCTCCTTTCACTCTTCTCTCTCAGCTTTCTCTCTTGGATGGACGTCGGAGCACCGGCCGACATGATGTCTATGGCCCTGGCCAAAACCATCGAGGCTCATGGTATGAAGAAGCGCAAGCACCCCGCCGAGACTACCGCCGACAAGCTCAAAGCCATCGCCCTGTCCAAGCCCCCCTCTCCGGGATCCCTCATTAAGCAAGTCCAGGTAATGTCTCTTGTTGACGATCTTTTTCTCGATCTTGATCGTGTTTTTTCATCTAACATGCAGTACTAGTACTGGTAGTACAACTTTCTGGGTGATCTTGCATGTGATTTTAGTGTGCCAAATGACAGTTGTAAATTCCTCTTTTGACCAAAACATGCGAGAGGTTGACACTGATTTCAACTACTCCCTCTGTCCCAAATTTCTTGTCTTAGATTTGTCTAGATACAAATGTATCTAATACTAAAATGTGACTTTGATACATTCGTATCTAGACAAATCTAACACAAGAATTTTGGGACGGAGGGAGTACTTTATGAACATCAATGCTACCTTTTAAGAGGGTATATTTGCCTCAGTAACTTGTGTTATGGATATTGCATGTAATCCCTCTGCTCTCATGCCTTTGAAGACATGTTCTAGTGTCTTTGTTCACTCATTTCTGTGTGTATATGTAGTCATATATGGAGTATAATATCGAAAATCATCTTATATTTCTGAACGGAGGTAGTAATGAAATATGGTTTCTGTTTGAATTAGAACCAGGTCCGCGGTGGAGATGAAGTTCTCAAAGTCATGCCGTGTGAACTGGAAGACCTGATGATGAGTTCTACTGCTGAACTATCCAGCTGTTGTGTCCTTGTCGCCATGTGTCCCGAACTAGTGTTTTCCTGTAGCATTGTTGTCAGGCGTGTTCTCGAGGCTGTACTTGACCACAACAATTTCCTGGTTGTGCCTTCGATTACAAAGGGTGTGGTTCTTGTAAAGCTTCCCAACAAATCTGATGCGGCATGTCTTCATCATCATGTTTATGAATGGAAAGACCACTCTGTTAGGTTCTCCAAGGTTGACAAGATGGTGATGGTGCATGTAGACATCTCACACGAAGTCCATGGCCTAGTTAGTTATGCTGGGTTCATCCCGTAGGTCGGTGGCCACAAATAGTCTGCAGAGTTTAGTTAGTGCAACTTTGCTTGTCTGTAGTAAGTACTATTGTTCAGTACTTGATTTCTGTTTGTGAACCCTATATTGTTTATTAGTACTGCCGCTTTTGGTGTGTGGTCAGTCCTGAGAACGGTCTATGTTAATGTCTGTCCACTCAATTCAGTCTGTACATTTTGAAGTATCCAGATCATATTTTTTGTGAGGACGGTTTATCAATTATGGTTACACTCCAATATTTGTATGCATTGCAGGGTTTATCGCACCCACCAGGATTTCCAGTCCCATGGATGTTCGGCCCATACGATTTGTCACAACCTTTGGACTGTCCTGCTTGTGGGAGTAGGCAGGGCCCCTGCATGCCACGCGTAGTTGGACGATCAATCTTTTGTTTAGTACTTCAACATAGTGATTTCCTGGTAAGGATTCACTCATGTCACATCAAGTAAATCTTATTAATTTACTGCCTAAATCTTATTTATTTAATGTCGTGTTTTCTTTCTTTTCCTGTAATTTTATGATGCAGGTTTTGCCATGTGACATTCATCACAGAATAAACCGTTTGGTTTGCTCTACGATGGCTATTTTTGCAGGTTTCGCTTCTTATGTCGTGTCAGTAATGAAGGCACTGTCCATCACTTACATTACTGGAAAAATTGGATCACTCTGTTGTGTGAGTACAAGATGAATCCCTATGATGAACTGCAGTTTGGTTTAACAGAAACGCAACAATTAGTTCTTCTCGCATTTAAAAGAAATGAAGAAAAAAACTGGATCACGGTCACGGATCCTAGTCAAGTTAGAAAGCTGATCATAGCAGACCAGACACGATCGCCGCTGTCTCACACAGATCGAGCACCGGCAGTTGCTCTAGCACTGACAGTGGCAGCAGCTCAGTCTGATCCAGCTGAGGATTGGGCACCGACCGCGTCAGCGGATCAGTCTGATCTACCGGAGGATCGGGCATCGACACCGGCACCAGCTCTACAAGGAGCACCATCTCCGGCAGCAACAGCGGCTTCGGCACCTGCACCAACACTTGCACTTGCATTTGGTCCGGCCCGTGCAGTTGCATCGGCAACATACTGGGTTGCAGTTCGCACTTCATATACCAAAGTCCTTACAAAAACCGACATGTCCACCTTCTTGGTAAGCATTGGCCGCCCAAGTGCTTCGTTCTTTTTTCTTTCCATGTTGTTTCACATGATTCACTGTGTTGATCTAACTGTTTGGGTATGTCTTCTTGTTTGCAAACAGAGAATTCCTAGAGCAACGAGGGAGTCGTTCAACAATCCGGGCGACCGCAGCCAAGTTTCTCTTACCATGCGTAGCCTTGGCGTGAATGAACCTGCTCAATATACCATAAGTACAAAGGATGGTCGCATGATGATTGATGCTAAAGGATGGTCAAGGTTCAAATCTAAATCATATCTTGCGGTAGGGGATGATGTCAAAATCGAACTTTCTCGGCAAGGAGAGCTGGTCCAAATCAACTTTGAAATTCTTCAGTAGCAGCACGCAACTGCCGAACTGATCTATCCTCTGAGAGATTTTGATGTAATAATCTGGCACGGTGAAACAAGTGTCCTGTGTGTATAAGTAGTACGACATTATTATTTATCACATGGTATATCATTGATAGAATTGCAACTCTGATTGCTGGTTAGGAACTGTCATTCGATTTCATTCCAACAGCTGTCGTGCTTTATTTAATTTTGTGTATTCGCCTTGCGACAACATCTAAAACCAGTGCAGTACCGATTGCTTGCAATATGAAAAGCGCTGAGGTAGAACACATGGGCCCCCAAACATGCAGGGTCGGCCTACGGCCCAAAGTCCAGAACGTGAGCCTATCTGAGTATTATATTCTCAACTGAACCCCCATAAAAGCTGAACCCCCATAATGCCCGTGCGTTGCAGAGGGAGTATATTTCTCGGCAAGGTGAGCCTGTGATATAAAAGATTTGTATATTTCTTTACAGAGGGAGTATCTCTCGGTCAAAATATATATTTATGTGTAACTAGTTACTCCTGTCTTTCGACTTCCTTTCGCTGATATGTGGGGCAACCGGCAACGGGGTCCACGTGCCATATGCACAAATTAGAGTGCACAACTTCACGGTAGACACACCCCGGTCGTAGCGCCGCGGTAATGCCCAATGAGCCGTCAAATCACAACCCCCCCCCTTTCTAGCTTTAGCAGTAAGCTGGACGAACGAAGCGGCGATATTTCACTAGGCCTGAATCCCCTTCTCCCTCGTCTGCTTGTTCAGAGAAAACCCCCGCTCGGCGATTGCATAGGGTTTTGTCATGGAGAACCAGGTACGAATTCTTCATCCATCCCCGATAAATCCAAGTCCCTTGGTCGCAGGTAATCCTAGGATGGCAGCCGCCGCCGTTGATGCATTTTTCTTCGTATTGAATCTAGTGTGTTTCAGTTGCAGTGCCCAAAGTGCGAGTACCCTACAGATTTCTGCGCCCACGGCGAGACGCCACACTTGTTCCTTCTCATCCTACCACAGCATTTTGAAACGCGCACAGTATGTTCCTAGAATCCTCTTCTCTATCCGGGAGGGTGGGGGTTTTTTGAACATGTTGTGTTCTCATATTATTTTTCCGGCAGTATATTATTTGCTCTACCAGAACACACGTACTCAAGATGCTCGGCCTTGCCATAACTGAATACACTAGTTTAATGGTCACAGTGAAGACAATCCATGGATATTACTTCCGAGTTGGGTTCATGAACCAAGAAGATCGCTGCTTTTTTATGGCCGAACTTGGATAAACTTTCTCAAGTGTTAAAGACTGAAAGTTGGCGCACGAATGTTGATGGAAATAGCAGAACCTGGTCTCATCTTCACTGCGATCTTCCACCCCGACGTTGTTCCAATTGTTCATCCATGTTAGTTTTGTATCTGGTTCTTGATTGTTGCCTCGATTACTTCTTAATCCACCTATTCTGTCTAACTAATCACAATTTAACTTTAGAAGTAGCAACGAATCTCTCACGAAGATGCTACTTCTAACTAATATTTTCTTATAATTGGTGGCACATGTAGGTTTTTTCAGAGTTAAGCAGTCTGCTCGTTTGTTACTCTGTAATAACTCGGATGTTACTAATGGCACTGAAATTGACTGGATCGACATCCACAAGTTCCTACACTTTATTGATCGTCTTGAGGTCCTTGTGGGGCGTTTCAGTGGTGGAAGGCCACGTGGGATATGTGTGCCACTGCTGCACTCGTTGAACAGGTCCAACTGTGTCGAGAAACTTATGGCATGAGCTATTTTCTGTTATATATGTTGTTCATAAACTATTGCTTATACATAGTTTTACAGTTGTGATCTTCTTGAAACAGGAACTGCCGAGTTCCATTGTTCCTATACAGATGCCTGACCATGGTCGGGTCAGACTTGCGCTTGGTCCAAGCATGATGTTTATGTCGACCTACTCAATTCCCCTTGGAGGTGAAAAGATACTTATTCGTGGGTGGTCTCAAATAATGAAGGCCCTTCCATCTTGGAGAATAGGACAGAATATTATGTTCATGTTTTTCCATGGCTCTAAAGCGAATATCCTGTTTATTGACCATGTTGCGAGATGAAGCCGCTTTCAGAAGGTTGTGGATGTGCGGGGTGGCGCCTGGACCTTGTCCTGGGGCTTGGCGGCCCCACCCTTGGTTAACTGTAGGCAAAGTAGCACTGCTCGAGGCGTGCTTTGTACGGTTGAACCTGTATAAGTACTCATACTGCTTTCAGCTTTGGTTGTTAAGTGCCCCTGCTAGTTTCAGTTAAGGTTGTTAAGTACTCCTGCTTCTATTACAATTTGTCGTGTTTCTTCAGTCCTATCTTCCTCCAGCCGCCAAAACCAAACCAGCGCCAGCGAGGCCGCCTGCTTCCGCCTCCCATGACTGGCTGCGCCTCAGCGCACGCATCACCGCCCCACCGTCTCCTAAATCGTTAACGCCAACGTCCTCCGCGCTCTTTGGTGCGCTCGCCGCGGCGCCGCCCTCTCGCGTTGTTAACATGGTCAACAAACAACAGGAATCGGCAGAAGTACGTGGAGAGGATGACAGTAGGGGCCCACCACGTCAGCGTATGGAAAAATAAAATGCTTCCTCCTAGTGTTTTCCTGACATCTGGGACCCACGACATTGTGAGCGTATATAGTCAATAGACAAGAGAACAGCACAAGATCGGCTGACACCTGGGATGTAGCTACTCGGGCAGTATTTTTTTTGTTTGGTATTGTTGAGACGGAGTAGGGTTCGAACTGGGCTGTGGCCCGTCTAGCCCAGGCTTATATTTTATGTTCACCATGTGACCAGCCCAGCTATTTTTTCTTTGTGAAAATGAGCCCAATTTATTTTTTCTGAAGAATACCCAATCCAGGCCTACTTATTTTTCTACGCCCTGATGGGCTGCAACTCTTTCAAGACGCCAGCAAATCTTGAAAGTAATATGAAATGGGTTGTAAATATAAAAACAGATGACAAATTGGCAATTACTTTATAATTTCTGATTTTTTTCACAGTTTCAGATTCCTATTTCACTGGGCATTAACCTAATTTAAATATATATTCAAAGTACTTTAAATCTGCCTCAACATTTCGGTATTAAAAATAGTTTGGAACCCACAAAAATATGCGAAATTGGCCCTGGCCAACCAAAAAAACGACTGCAATAAATTGCATAAGAAGTTGCCATGAGCTATATATAAATTATTAAAAAAAGAGGGAGTGGTCTGACTTGTGGGCCAGTTTAGCTGACGCGTATGCAAGATTTTTTTAGTTATTATATACTACCTCAACAAATGATTCTAGCAGACGTAACCGTTGGATGTCAATCCAATGGCCGTCGTGTTTCTTCAATCTCTGATCTTCTTGCTCCAGCCACCAAAGCAGCGCCGGCGGGACCGCCTCCCGCCTCCTGTGGCCGGCTGTGCTACCGCGCAGGCCTCAGCGCCCCCTACTACTCCCGCCGTTGGCCAGGGCATCCCTCTACTCACCTACACCCCCTGTTATTCTGCGGCGACGGCAGCCTCACACCGCAGCCAAACCGGTGAACCCTCGTACTCCTCTCCGCGCGGGCTTCCACTGCCGCGTCTTCCCCGGCTTCGCGTCGTCCCCTTCCTAGGCCTCGCCGTCTCCACCGCCGTGGTGCTCTCGGCGCGGCGTGGTCAATGTGGTCAACGACCGACTTCCATCAGAAGAGTACTGTATGTGGAGAGGCTGACAGCTGGGTCCACAGCAGCCGCAAGGAAGTGCCTCCTTATTACACGGAAAATAATTATTCCTCCACCTGACAGCAGGGACCCACCGGATGGGCCACTAGTATTTTGCGAAAAAACATTTCCCCCTGACTGCTGGGACCCACAGGACGGGCCACCGTATTTCCGAAAAAAACGTTCCCCTCGCTGTCAGCTCGGACCCACCGGAAGTGCCTCCTTATTATGCACAAAAAATGAATACCCCCCTGCTAGCTGGGACCAACCTTGGTGGGAGGCTGACTTGTGGGCCTACTAAGTTGACTGGGACGGAGGCCTTTGTCAACTTTAGTCAATATATGAAGGATTCTAGCTCCAGTGACCGTACGATGTCCATCCAACGGCCATAGTGCTTCTTCAACCTCTGGTCTTCTTGCTCCAGCCGCCCAAAGCAGCGCCGGTCATGCCGCCTGCTCCTATCGCACGTGGCCGGCTGTGATGCCGCGGAGGCCTCACCGCCCCCTACTACTCCCACCGCTGGCCAGGCCATCCCTCTATGCACCCACACCCCATGTTATTCTGCGGCGACGGCAACCTCACACCGCAGCCGAACGAGTGAACCCTCATACTCCTCTATGTGTGGGCATCCACTGCCGCGTCTTCCCCGGCTCCGCGTCGTCCCCTTCCTAGGCCTTGCCGTCGTCCACCGCCATGGTGCTCTCGGCGCGACGTGGTCAACGTGGTCAAGGAATGGCTTCCATCGGACGTGGACTGTACATGGAGAGGCTGACAGCTGGGTCCACGGCCGCAGCAAGGAAGTGCCTCCTTATTACGCGCAAAATAATTATTCCTCCACCTGACAGCGGGGACCCACCGGACGGGCCACCGTATTTTGCGAAAAAAACGTCCCCCCTGTCTGCTGGGACCCACCAGCTACATCTTCGCACGCAAGAAAGTGCGTCTGAAAAAAAACGATTTGCCCCCCTGACTGCTGGGACCCACCAGCTACATCTTCGCACGCAAGGAAGTGCGTCAGGGCAAAAAAAATGAATCACCCCATGACTGCTGGGACCCACCAGCTACATCTTCGCACGCAAGGAAGTGCGTCCGGGCAAAAAAAACAAAAAAACGATTCGCCCCCCTGACTGCTGGGACCCACCGGCTACATCTTCGCAGGCAAGAAAGTGCCTGACAGTCAGGACCCACCTGGTCGAAGCATACGTAGCGTTGTCATTCTGGTCGCGAACGTGTACGTACATACTGGTCGATGTAGAGGCGCGCACGTGTCGTAGTAGAGGCGCGCACGTAGCATGTACACGTACGTACAGCAGCGAGGGTGCAAGAAAGAAAATACGGCCACGTACGTACATACGGGCAGCGTCTCGAACGCCTACTCGCGCATACGTACGGCCAGGGCTTGTGTACATGGCTAGGTCGGAACGAAGAAACAGCGTCGTCATCGTGTTCATGGGGAGGCAACGGAATGCGTCGTGTTCATGGGGAGGCAACAGAATGCATCGTGTTCATCGGGAGGCAATGGAACGCGTGGGAGCCAACCGGCTGGGTCGGAACGGAATGCGTGGTCATGTTCATCGGGAGGCCTTGTATGGAACAGGCGATGGAAACGAGGCCTGGCGTACCGCACAATGGAGGAAACGGACCTCCTACGTTTGGAACGGGGTCCTGTTGATCGGGAGGGGTGTGGCGTACCGCAAAACGGAGGAAACAGACCTCCTACGGTCGAAACGGGGGTCCTGTTGATCGGGAGGGGTGTGGCGTACCGCAAAACGGACGAAACGGACCTCCTACGGTCGAAACGGGGTTCCTGTTGATCGGGAGGGGTGTGGCGTACCGCAAAATAGACGAAACGGACTTGTGTTGGAGCGCTACGGTCGAAACGGGGGTCCTGATCATCGGGAGGGGTGTGGCGTACCGCAAAACGGGACTCCACGGGATACTGTTCGTCTGCACCATCGACCTCCTCCAGCCTCCACGGGCTACCATTGACCTCCTCCAGCCTCCATGGGCTCCTGTTCATCCAGCCTCCACCGCGCGCTACTCCACCGGCTACTATTCAACCACCCCTCCACCGTCTACTATTCATCCAGCCCTCCACCATCTACTATTCATCCAACCCTCCACACCACGGGGTCCTGTTCAACCACCCCTCCACGGCCACCCCTCCATCGTCTACTATTCATCCAACCCTCCACACCACAGGGTCCTGTTCATCCAGAGG
>NC_041383.1:277062915-277066067 GCF_002162155.2 Triticum dicoccoides
TCATCCCAGAGGCAGCATCGATCGGCTTCAGTTAGCAGCAGTAGCGAAGGAATCGCTCCATAGGGTTCAGTTAACAGCCATCGATCGACCGATCGGGTTCAGTAACGTGTAGCCTGCAGTGCAATCGCTCGGGTTCAGTTAGAGCCCAACGCCTCGCTCGGGTTCAGTTAGAGCCAACACCTCGCACACATGCGCGTACGTGTACGAGAGAAATGCGCATCGCTCTCCCAACGTAACCGGCAACTCCCCGAAATTTTTCTCCCCCTCGCTTCTACCATGGTTTTTTCCGTCATGGATGGCCCAAAGAATGTCATGCAGCTGCGTCTCCGGCCCGCCCAGGACGAAAAGCCCATTTTCTTTCATGATTTTTTGTCATAGAAGTAGGAGCCCACCACATCTATGATGATACCGGGTTTTGTCACAATTATCGTCATAGAAGTTTCATATGTATGACAGGAAAAAAATTCGTTCGGCCCAAAATGTCACGGATGTGTCTTTTTTTTGTAGTGTCTCCTCTTCCTTCTTCTCCTACTACAACTAGGGAAGGGGGAAACCTACTCCTACTGGGAGTAGGATTCCCCCCTTGGGTGCCTCATAGAGAGGGACGGCCCTCCCCTCCTCCACTCCTTTATATACGGGGGAGGGGGCACCCCATAGACACACAAGTTGATTGTTTAGCCGTGTGCGGTGCCCCCTCCATAGATTTCCAGCTCGGTCATATCCTTGTAGTGCTTAGGCGAAGCCCTGCGCCGATAACTTCATCTTGATCGTCATCACGCCGTCGTGCTAACGAAATCTCCCTCGACCTGAGGTTGGATCTAGAGTTCGTGGGACGTCACCGAGTTGGACATGTGCAGATCGCGGAGGTGCCGTACCTTCGGTGCTAGGATCGGTCGGATCGTGAAGGCGTATGACTACATCAACCGCGTTGTCATAATGCTTCCACTTTCGGTCTACGAGGGTATGTAGACAACACTCTCCCCTCTCGTTGCTATGCATCACCTAGATAGATCTTGCGTGATCGTAGGAATTTTTTTGAAATTACTGCGTTCCCCAACAGTGAATTCCGCCAAAGGGAACCCGGTACCCGTACTCGATTGAGTTGGCATCGAGGGCCCAGCCGGCATCGTCAATGTAGATCTTGCCGCAGCGACTCTTGGTCATCCGGCCCACTGTGTATCCCTTGATCCCTGAGAAGTTGCCCTTAAAGAACTCTAAACCACCGTGCTCTGGCCCCACAGTGGGCGCCAACTGTCGTGAATTTAACACGGCAGATGCCCTTGCAAAAGGACATAGGAGTGGAGCCATCTCAACATAGGTTAGCTTAAAGGGGTTGAATAGGACAAAGGACACGAGGTTTACCCAGGTTCAGCCCCTCTCAATGAGGTAAAAGCCTACTCATGCTCTTGTTTCGTATTGCTTGGGTATCGATTACAAGGGAGCGATCACGCGTGATCTGGCTCTCGATTGGTTGTTTCTTGAGTTAACCCGCTGCCGGATCTCACCTTTATATACATAGGTTGAGGCCCCATGGCTTACAAGAGTCTGAGCTGGATCACACAACGTGACCAGCTCAGTTTCTAAATCATCATGCCTTACCAAGCAAGTCATCATTGGGCGGCCTGCACTTTTAGCTCTTAGGTCGTCTCTAAGCCCACCTCTTAAGCCGTTGTATTCTTGCTTCACTTTCTTGGGCTTTCTTCATATTAAATCTCCAATGGTGTAACCCAACCCCTCCTGGGCGGGTCACACCTCGAGGTTATATCCCCAACAAAATGGGAGGAGGTTTTGATCATGACTCAATTGCTCAAGTGCTTAGTGATATTGCTCCAAAACCCTCAAATATTTCTCCACTTCCATCTTATCCAAAAGCCTAAAGTTGATCTCGGTCCCACCAAAAAGCTCTTATTTGGACCCACCGAGATTATTATATTGTTGGAAATATGCCCTAGAGGCAATAATAAAGTGGTTATTATTATATTCCATGTTCATGATAATCGTTTATTATGCATGCTATAATTGTATTGACTGGAAACTCAAATACATGTGTGTATACATAAACAACAACATGTCCCTAGTGAGCCTCTACCAGACAAGCTCATTGATCAAAGATGGCCATGGTTTCCTGGCCATAGACATGAGTTGTAATGATAACAGAATCACATCATTAGGAGAATGATGTGATGGACAAGACCCAAACTATAAACATAGCATATGATCATATCAAGTTTATTGCTATCATTATTTGCATGTCAAGTATATGTTCCTACGACCATGAGATCATGCAACTCACTAACACCGGAGGAGTACCTTGTGTGTATCAAATGTCACAACATAACTGGGTGACTATAAAGGTGCTCTACAGGTATCTCCGAGGGTGTCTGTTGAGTTGTCATGGATCAAGACTGGGATTTGTCACTCCGTATGACAGAGAGTATCTCAGGGCCCACTCGGTAATACAGCAACACAATGAGCTTGCAAGCAATGTGACTAATGAGTTAGCCATGGGATCTTGTATTACCGAACAAGTAAAGAGACTTGCCGGTAACAAGATTGAAGTCGGTATGGCGATACCGACGATTGAATCTCGGGCAAGTAACATACCAATGGACAAAGGGAACAACATACAGGATTATCTGAATCCTTCACATCAAGGTTCGGCCGATAAAGATCTTCATAGAATATGTAGGAACCAATATGGACATCCAGGCCCCGCTATTGGTTATTGACCGTAGAGGTGTCTCGTTCATGTCTATGTAATTCTCGAACCCGCGGGGTCTACACACTTAACGTTTGGTGACGATACAAGTATAGTTGAGTTGTTATGGTGGTGACCAAAGGTTGTGCGGAGTCCCGGATGAGATCCCAAACATGACGAGGAACTCCGGAGTGGTTCGCAAGTGAAGATTGATATATAGGATGAAGGGTATCGGAGTCCATAAGTGTTCCAGGGGGTATCGGGTTATCACCGGAAGACGAAAAGGGTTTAGGGAGGCCCCGACAAGTGTTGGGGGGGCTTGTGGGCCAAAGGAAGGGGCACACCATCCCACAAGGGGCTGGCCGCACCCCCCTCACCCCATCCCATGCGGCCAAGGGTGGGGGAGCCCACCTAGGGTAGGCGCCCCACCTGGCTTGGGGGGCAAGCCACCCTA
>NC_041383.1:277066380-277131963 GCF_002162155.2 Triticum dicoccoides
CCCGCCTCCTAGGAGAAACCCTAGGGAGCCCACCCCTCCTCCCTCCCCCCTATATATAGAGGGGTAGAGGGAGAGCAGCCACACCAATTCGTGCCACGACATTGCCCTTCCTGTCCCTCGTAGTCCATTTCCGTGAGGCTTGACGAAGCCCTACTGAGATTTCTCCACCACCACCGCCTCCACGTCGTGAGTTCATGGACGGATCGTGATTGGATCGCGAAGATGTTCAACTAGATCAACCACGCTTCCGGTTAGCAATCTACTAGGTTATGTAGATGCAATCTCTCCTCTCGTAGATGTTCATCTCCTAGATTGATCTTGGTGAGCATAGGAAAATTTTTGTTTCCCATGCAACGTTCCCAAACACATATACACTACCATATGCCAAACCCTAATACTTTGGTGCAATCGAAATGGATCACGGTCTCATCGAGATGGCCTGACCAAGTTTCTGTGATGAAGTTGCTTCATTTCAGAATAACCGAGATGTGCTACCCATTTTGCATCATGCTTTTATGTTGATATTTATTGCATTATGGGTTGTTATTACACATTATGGTACAATACTTATGCCTTTTCTCTCTTATTTTACAAGGTTTACACAAAGAGGGAGAATGTCGGCAGCTGGAATCCTCGACTGGTAAGGAGAAAACCTGAGAGACCTATTCTGCACAACTTCAAAAGTCCTAAAAATTTATGGAGAATTATTTTGGAATATATAAAAAATATTGGGCGAAGAAAATATAAAAGGGGACCCACTAGGTGGCCACAAGCCTGGGGGGCGCTCCCTACCCCCCTGGGCGTGCCCCTAGGGCTTGTGGGCCCCCAGGTAGGTCTCCGGTGCCCATCTTCTGCTGAAGGGTTTTTTACCTGGAAAAATCATAAGGAAGCTTTCGGGACGAAGCGCCGCTGTCTCGAGGCGGAACCTAGGCAGAAGCAATCTAGGGCTCCAGCGGAGCTGTTCTACTGGGGAAACTTCTCCATCAACATGTTCACCAGCACCATCTCCTCTCAAACCCTAGTTCATCTCTTGTACTCGATCTTTCTCTCAAAACCTCATATTGGTACCTGTGGGTTGCTAGTAGTGTTCATTACTCCTTGTAGTTGATGCTAGTTGGTTTATTCACTGAATATCATATGTTCAGTTCCTTAATGGTATTAAATACCCCTCTGATCTTGAACATGAATATGCTTTGTGAGTAGTTACGTTTGTTCCTGAGGACATGGGAGAAGTCTTGTTATAAGTAATCATGTAAATTTGGTATTCGTTCGATATTTTGATGAGATGTATGTTGTCTTTCCTCTAGTGGTGTTACGTAAACGTCGACTGCATGACACTTCACCATGATTTGGGCCTATGGGAAGGCATTGGGAAGTAATAATTAGATGATGGGTTGCTAGAGTGACAGAAGCTTAAACCCTAGTTTATCTATTGCTTCGTAAGGGGCTGATTTGGATCCACATGTTTCATGCCATGGTTAGATTTATCTTAATTCTTCTTTCGTAGTTGCGGATGCTTGCGAGAGAGGTTAATCATAAGTGGGAGGCTTGTCCAAGTAAGGATAACACCTAAGCACCAGCCCACCCACATATCAAATTATCAAAGTAATGAACGTGAATCATATGAGCATGATAAAAACTAACTTGACAACAATTCACATGTGTCCTGGAGCGCTTTGCTTTATATAAGAGTTCGTCCAGACTTATTCTTTGCTACAAAAATGATTGGGCCAGCTTGCTGCACCTTTTTGCACTTGTTACTTGTTACCCGTTACGAATTATCTTATCACAAAACTATCTATTACCGATAATTTCAATGCTTGCAGAAAATACCTTGCTGAAAACCGCTTGTCATTTCCTTCAGCTCCTTGTTAGGTTCGACACTCTTACTTATTGAAAGGACTACGGTAGATCCCCTATACTTGTGGGTCATCAAGACTCTTTCTGGCGCCATTGCTGGGGAGTGAAGCGCCTTTGGTGAGTGGAACTTGGTAAGGAAAAATGTACATTATGTGCTGAAATTTACTGTCACTTGTCACTATGGAAAATAATCGTTTGAGGGGCTTGTTCGGGGCATCTTCACCCCTACCGAAAGAACAAAGATTTGCTCTTCAACCTACTGAACCAACTGAAAATACTTATTATGAAATTCCTTTGGGTATGATAGAGAAACTGCTAGCTAATCCTTATGCAAGAGATGGAACATTACATCCTGATATGCATCTAATCTATGTGGATGAAGTTTGTGGATTATTTAAGCTTGCAGGTTTGCCCGAGGATGATGTCAAGAAGAAGGTCTTCCATTTATCTTTGAAGGGAAAGGCATTACATGGTATAGGATATGTGATGATATTGGATCTTGGAATTACAACCGACTGAAATTGGAATTTCATCAGAAGTTTTATCCTATGCATCTGGTTCATCGTGATCGGAATTATATATATATAATTTTTGGCCTCGTGAAGGAGAAAGTATCGCTCAAGCTTGGGGGAGGCTTAATTTCTCCAAATTTTGTAGACAACCCCGTGATAAAGAATTTCCTAATAAAGATGAAATTATTGGTCTTGCTTCTATTGCTATGCCTCCTACTGATCCTTTAGAACAATATTTGCTAGACCATGAAAATGATGTGTTCGTGAATGAAAGAAAGGAATTAGATGAGATTTTCTTTAAACAAATGCCAGTTTTGAAACACAATTTGCCTGTCGAGACTCTTGGAGACCCTCTACAACCAAAGAGTGATCCTATGTTTGATCTTAAACAATTACCTGATACTTTGAAATATTCTTATCTTGATGGAAAAAAGATATATCCTCTTATTATTAGTGCTAACCTTTCAGAGCATGAAGAAAAGAAATTATTGTAAACTCTGAGGAAGCATCGTGTCGCTATAGGATACACTCTCGATGATCTTAAGGGCATTAGTCCCACTCTATGTCAGCACAAAATTAATATGGAACTTGATTCTAAACCATTTGTTGATCATCAATGATAGTTGACTCCAAAAATGAAAGAAGTTGTAAGAAATGAAATACTAAAGCTTCTGGAAGCAGGTATAACTCATCCTATTGCTGATAGTAGATGGGTAAGTCATGTTCCCTAATAAGGGAGGTATTATTATTGTGCCTAATGATAAAAATGAATTGATTCTGCAAACAATTGTCACAGGTTATAGGATGGTAATTGATTTTAGAAAATTAAATAGAGCTACTATGAAAGATCATTATCCTTTACCTTTTATTGATCAAATGCTAGAAAGACTATCCAAACATACACACTTTTGCATTCTAGATGGTTATTCTGGTTTTTCTCAAATACCTATGTCACAACAGGATCAAGAAAAAACTACTTTTACTTGCCCTTTCGGTACCTTTGCTTATAGACGTATGCCTTTTGGTTTATGCAATGCACCTGCTACTTTCAAACAAGTATGACTGCTATATTCTCTGTTTTTTGTGAAAAGATTGTTGAGGTTTTCATGGATGATTTCTCCATTTACGGAACTTCTTTTGATGATTTTGTAAGCAACCTTGATCGAGTTTTGCAGAGATGTGAAGAAACTAATCTTGTCTTGAATAGGGAGAAGTGCCACTTTATGGTTAATGAAGGTATTGTCTTGCAGCATAAAATTTTCAAAAGAGGTATTGAAGTTGATAAAGCTAAAGTTGATGCTATTGAAAAAATGTCGTGTCCTAAAGATATCAAAGGTATAAGAAGTTTCCTTGGTCATGTTGGTTCCTATAGGAGATTTTTTAAAGACTTCTCAAGAATTTCTAGGCCTCTTACTAATCTCTTGTAAAAAGATGTTCCATTTGTTTTTGATGATGACTCTGTAGAAGCATTTGAAATACTTAAGAAGCCTTAATTTCTTCACCTATTGTTCAACCACCTGATTGGAACCTACCCTTTGAAATTATGTGTGATGCTAGCGATTATGTTGTTGGTGCTATTGTAGGACAAAGAGTTGATAAGAAATTAAATGTTATCCATTGTGCTAGTAAAACTCTAAAGAGTGCTTAAAGAAATTATGCTATTACTGAAAAGGAATTTCTAGCAGTTGTGTTTGCTTGTGATAAGTTCAGATCTTATATTGTTGATTCCAAAGTTACTGTTCACACTAATCATGCTACTATTAAATATCTTATGGAAAAGAAAGATGCTAAACCTAGACTCATTAAGTGGGTTCTCTTGCTACAAGAATTTAATTTGCATATTATTGATAGAAAGGGAGCTGAGAACCCTGTAGCAGACAACTTGTCTAGGTTAGAAAATATACTTGATGACCCATTACCTATTGAGGATAGCTTTCCTGATGAACAATTAGCTGTCATAAATGCTTCTTGTAGTACTCCATGGTATGTTGATTATGCTAATTATATTGTTGCTAAATTTATACCACCTAGGTTCACATACCAACAAAAGAAAAAGTGTTTCTATGATTTAAGACATTACTTCTGAGATGACCCACATCCTTATAAAGGAGTAGATTGTGTTATTAGACATTGTGTATATGAGCATGAACAAGAATAGATCCTACGCGAGTGTCACTCTGAGGCCTATGGAGGGCACCATGCTAGTGATAGAACTGCACACAAGGTATTACAATCTGGTTTTTATTGGCCTATTCTTTTCAGAGATGCTCGTAAGTTTGTCTTGTGATGAATGTAAAAGAATTGGAAACATTAGTAGACGTCGGGAAATGCCTATGAACTATTCACTTGTTATTGGACCATTTGATGTTTGGGGATTTGATTATATGGGACCTTTTCCTTCCTCTAATGGGTATACACATATTTTGGTTGTTGTTGATTATGTTACTAAGTGGGTAGAATCTATTCCAGCTAGTAGTGCTAATCATAACACCTCCATTAAAATGCTTAAAGAAGTTATTTTCCCGAGGCTTTGAGTCCCTAGATATTTAATGACAGATGGTGGTTCACACTTTATTCATGGTGCTTTCTGAAAATTGCTTGCTAAGTATGATGTTAACCATAGAATTGCATCTCCATATCATCCTCAGTCTAGTGGTCAAGTAGAACTGAGTAATAGAGAGATAAAATTGATCTTGCAAAAGACTGATAATAGATCTAGAAAGAATTGGTCTAAGAAACTTGATGATGCATTATGGGCTTATAGAACTGCTTATAAAAATTCTATGGGTATGTCTCCATATAAAATGGTTTATGGAAAAGCATGTCACTTACCTCTTGAATTAGAACATAAAGCATATTGGAAATTAAAGAACTCAATTATGATTTCAAACTTTTCGATGAGAAGAGGCTATTTGACATTACCTCACTTGATGAATGGAGAACCCAAGCTTATGAAAATGCTAAGTTGTTTAAAGAAAAAGTTACAAGATGGTGTGACAAAAGGATACAAAAGTGTGAATTTAATGTAGGTGACCATGTCTTGCCATACAATTCTCATTTAAGATTTTTTGCAGGTAAACTTATCACTAAATGGGAAGGGCCTTACATTATCGAGGAGGTTTATCGCTCCGGCGCCATCAAAATCAACAATGCCGAAGGCAATAACCCGAAGGTGGTTGATGTCTACTACACAACTTGTTCTTGTAGACTCATGTTGGGCCTCCAAGCGCAGATTT
The DNA here is from genome assembly GCF_002162155.2 of Triticum dicoccoides. Taxonomy (NCBI): domain Eukaryota; kingdom Viridiplantae; phylum Streptophyta; class Magnoliopsida; order Poales; family Poaceae; genus Triticum; species Triticum dicoccoides. The sequence continues at coordinate 277,071,989 of NC_041383.1, forward strand.
TCGTAGGACAGTAGCAATTTTCCCTCAAAAGGATGACCTAAGTTTTATCAATCCGTGGGAGGCGTAAGATGAAGATGGTCTCTCTCAAACAACCTTGCAACCAAATAACAAAGAGTCTCTTGTGTCCCCAAAACAACAAGTACAATGGTAAATTGTATAGGTGCACTAGTTCGGCAAAGAGATGGTGACACAAGTGTAATATGGATAGTAGATATTGATTTTTGTAAGAGGAACAATAAAAAACAGCAAGGTAGAAATTGATAAAATGGAGCACAAACGGCATTGCAATGCCTGAAAATGAGGCCTAGGGTTCGTACTTTTGCTACTGCAATCTCTCAACAATGCTAATCTAATTGGATCATATAACCATTCCTCAACGTGTGCTGAAGAATCACTCCAAAGTTCTTATCTAGCGGAGAACATAAGAAGAAATTGTTTGTAGGGTACGAAACCACCTTAAAGCTATTCTTTCCATTCATTCTATTCAAGAGTTCGTACTAAAATAACGCTAAGTTATTCTTTTCGTTCGATCTATCCAATAGTTCGTACTAAAATAACACCATATGATACGCATCAACCAACTCTAATGTCACCTAGATACTCCAATGTCACCACGAGTATCCATGAGTTAATTACATGATACGCATCAAAAAATTCAGATTCATAATACTCAATCCAACACAAAGAACCTCAAAGAGTGCCCCAAGATTTCTACTGAAGAAACAAAGACGAGAATGTGCATCAACCCCTATGCATAGGTTACCCCAATGTCACATCGGGAATCTGCGAATTGAGTGCCAAAACACATATCAAGTGAATCAATGTGATACCCCACTATCACCACGGGTACTCATAGCAATACATACATCAACTGTTCTAAAATCCATAAAAGCATTCAATCCGATAAGAATGAAATCTTAAAGGGAAAACTCATTTCACAACAAGATAGAGAGGGGAAAACACCATAAGATCCAACTATATTAACAAAGCCCGTGATGCATCAAGATCATGCCATCAAGAACACGAGAGAGAGGGAGATTAACCACATAGCTATTGGTACAAACCCTCAGCCTCGAGGGTGGACTACTCCCTCCTCATCATGGAGACCATAGGGATGACGAAGATGGCCACCGGTGATGATTTCCCCCTCCGACAGGGTGCCGGAATGGGGTCTATATTGGTTTTTTGTGGCTACAAAGGCTTGAGGTGGCGGAACTTCTGATCTCTCGACTCCCCTAGGGTTTTCAGAATATTTGGGAATTTATAGGGTGAAGAGGCGGTGCGGGGGGGCAGGCGCGCCCAGGTGGGTTATGCCCCCCTCGAGCACCCCTCTAGTACTTCTTTGGCCCAAGTTGTGTCTTCTGGTCCATAAAATTTCTCCAAAAAGTTTTCTGTGTTTGGACTCCATTTGGTATTGATTTTCTGCGATGTGAGAAACAAGCAAAAAATAGCAACTAGTAGTCGGCACTATGTCAATAGGTTAGTCCCAAAAAATGATATAAAGTTGCTATAAAATGATTGTAAAACATCCAAGAATGATAATATAACAGCATGAATAGTTCATAAATTATAGATACATAGGAGACGTATCAGCATCCCCAAGCTTAATCCCTACTCGTCCTCGAGTAGGTAAATGATAAAAGAAATAATTTATGAAGTGTGAATGCTAGCAAAGTGCACAAGTTTGATCAATGATAATTTCAATCACTTTTCCTAGCATCATAACAGCAATTCTTTCTCATAAAACTTATCATGTTAAAGTAGAAACCTATTTAAATATTAAGATTCAAACAATGAATTCTCTTGAAACTCAACGACCTATATTCTTAGTCACCAAACAATTGCAATTCAACTTATTCAACAGAGTCTAAGTAAGACCTCCACATACTCAATCATCATATAGACTTCCATGATTGCTAGTACTCAAAGCATATTCTTAGAACAAATGGCATCCATCGAACACAAAGAAAGATAGGGGCTTAATGTTTCGCCTCCCAACTCATTTATCATAGAGATAATTGTCAACAATAATAGATCATGATCAAATATATTTGACTGTTCACATGTGCCTAGATCTTTCCCCATCACATGGTGCTTGCCAACTAGAGAATAATTGAGGTTGAAATGAGAATGCATTCTATTGACACTTTCATAAAAGTAAATACTGAAAAGTAAAAGATAGGCCATGCACAGAGGGAAGCAGAGGTTGTCATGCACTTCTTATTTGGATGCCCAAGCTCCTAATGCAAAGGAACGTCACGTTATATTGCCCCTTATGATAGCAACCTTTATTATGTAGTCCATCTCTTTTATTACTTTGCCATCACAAGTTCGTACAATACTCAATTTTCCGTTACAAGAAAAGATCAAACATATTTAGGAGCAATTTTTATTGCTTTATGCACCGATGACAACTTACTTGAAGGATCTTATTAAATCCATAGGTAGGTATGGTGGACACTCATGTCAAGAAACTGGGTTTAAGGGTTTTTGGATGCACAAGTAGTATCTCTACTTAGTACGAATTTTTGGCTAGCAAAAGATTCTAGGCAAACACCATATGTTGGAGGATCCATGACAATATAACTTCTATGCAAATATACACAACCATAACTCATTACGTTGTCTTCCTTGTCCAACTTCAACTAATTTGCTCAAGTTTTAAAATAATTAATGGGTATTCACAATCATAGAAGATTTCAAAGATAATATATTTGTATGTGAAAGTTCTCTTCCTTATCTAATCATTCATAAATTGCTTGTATGACCAATATTGTGATTGTCAAGCTTCAAAAGATTTCACTTTCTAAACCCAATGTGAAGCTACTACTATGCATGATATGACCTTATAATTTCAAATTCATGATATTCAGTTCATTCAACAATTTACTCTTAGGATATAAGTGAAGCACAAGAGTAAATGACAAACTACTCCAAAAATATATAAGTGAAGATTAAGTGAGTACTTAAGTAAATGGGTAGAATTGTGGACTCTCTCTTATTTAAAAAATTTCAGATCTAAGTATCTTATTAAAACAGCAAGCAAAACAAAAAAATGATATTCTAAGAATAGCACACATCATGTGAAGAAGCAAAATCTTAGGCTCAACCGATACTAATCGATAATTGTTGAAGAAGAAAGGTGGGATGCCTACTAGGGCATCCCCAAGCTTAGGTGCTTGAGACTTATTGGAATATTATCTTGGGATGCCTTGGGCATCCCCAAGCTTGAGCTTTTGTGTCTCCATAATTCCTTTTATATCACGGTTACCCTAAATCTTAAAAACTTCATCCACACAGAACTCACTCGTGAGATAAGTTCGTATAAATCAATGCAAAACCTTATTATTCTCTACTTTAGAAAATCACTAAAATTATTATTTAACATTTCATACTAAATGCCTCTGCATATTTAATAGTCCTATCCTCAAATAGAATCATTAAACAAGCAAACATATGCAAACAATGCAAACATAACAACAACCTGTCAAAACACTACAGTCTGTAAAGGATGCAAGAATATCAACACTTTTTTAACTCCAAATTTTTTGAAAATTTACCACACCGTAGAAAATTTATTATAGCTTACTGTGTAAAATTTCAAGATTTTATCACGTTCTGACATTTTTTTCGAAACTCAGACATTGACAGCAACCTATAGACTTGCAAAATAAGCATGGTGAAGGCTATCCTTGACACTTTTATTGGAATAAAAGATGCAAAACATTTTCTAAATAGCAGCAAGCAAATGCAAATAAAAAAATGACACTCCAAGAAAAACAGATATCATGTGAAGAATGAAAATATAGCTCCAAGTGAGGTTACCGATAATATTGGAGATGAAAGAGGGGATGTCTTCCGGGGCATCCCCAAGCTTAGTTGCTTGGATATTCTTTGAATATTACCTTGGGGTTGCCTTGGGCATCCCCAAGCTTAGGGTCTTGTCACTCCTTGTTCTCCTCATATCTATATCTCACCCAAAACTTGAAAACTTCAAACACATAAAACTTAACGGGACTTCATGAGATAGGTTAGTATGATAAAGAGCAAACCATTCACTTTGGTACTGTCAAAGACAAGATTCGTAATTGTTCTCACATGATGCCTACTGTACCTTATCATTTCCACAATTTATATTGAGCAATATAAGCCATAGAAACTAGAAAACAAGCAAACTATGCATCAAAAACAGAATCTGTCAAAAACAGAACAATCTATAGTAATTTGTACTCTAACCATACTTGTGCTACTCCAAAAATTCTGAAAAATTAGGATAACGTAGGTAATTTGTATATCAATCATATTTAAACATGCATATCAAAATCATGTTCCAGTGAATTTTCAAAATTCCTGGACTGAGCACAAAAGCTTCTGTTTTTGCACAGAATCAAGTCAACTATCATACATACTATCCCAAAGACTTTACTTGGCACTTTATTGAAACAAAAGTTATAAAACATTATTAATAAAGTATCTTAATCATGTAAACACACAAAAATAGTAGGGGTAAATGTTGGGTTGTCTCCCAACTAGCGCTTTTCTTTAATGCATTTTTAGCTAGGCATGATGATTTCAATGATGCTCACATAAAAGTAAAGAATTGAAACATATGGGAGCATCATGAAGCATATGACTAGCACAATTAAGTCTAACCCACTTCCTATGAATAGAGATTTTTTGAGCAAATAATTTATGGGAACAAGAATCAACTAGCATAGGAAGGCAAAACAAGTGCAACTTAAAAACTTTCAACACATAGAGAGGAAACTTGATATTAGTGAGAAGCCTACAAGCATATGTTCCTCTCTCATAATAATTTTAAGTGGAATCATGAATGAATTAAACAATATAGCTATCACATAAAACATTCTTTTCATGATCCACAAGCATAGAAATTTTATTACTCTCCACATAAGCAAATTTATTCTCATGAACAGTAGTGGGAGCAAACTCAACAAAATAACTATCATGTGACACTTGATTGGCATAACCAAATTGAAAATTAAAATCATGATGACAAGTTTCATAGTTAACATTACTCTTTATAACATACATGTCATCACCATAGTCATCATAGATAGCAACTTTGTTGTCATAGTCAATTGAAACCTCTTCGAAAATAGTGGATTCATCATTAAATAAAGTCCTGACCTCTCCAAATCCACTTCATAAATATTACAATAAGATTCAACACCCTCCAAAATAGTGGGATCATTAGTACCTAGAGTTGACACTCCTCCAAACCCACTTTCATCAATATAATCATCATAAATAGCAGTCATGCAATCATCATAATAAATATTCTCATCAAAACATGGGGGACTAAAAATATCATCTTCATCAAACATAGCGTCCCCAAGCTTATGGCTTTGCATATCACTAGCAACATGGATATTCAAAGAGTTCATACCAACAACATTTCAATCATGCTCATCATTCAAAGATTTTTTGTCAAACATTTTATAGAATTCTTCTTCTATCAATTCAGCACAATTTTCCTTTCCATCAACATTATAAAGACGAATAATATTAGGCCACCTCAATTCCATTTTTATGTAGTTTTCTTTTATAAACCCAACCCATGGTAAACAAGAAACTAAAAATTCAATTGGAAGATCTAAAGATATACCTTCAAGCACTCACCTCCCCGGCAATGGCGCCAGAAAAGGGCTTCATGTATACTACACAACTTGTTCTTGTAGACTCGTTTTGGTCCTCGAAGCGCAGAGTTTTGTAGGGCAGTAGCAAATTTCTCTCAAGTGGATGACCTAAGGTTTATCAATCCGTGGGAGGCATAGGATGAAGATGGTCTCTCTCAAACAACCCCGCAACTAAATAACAAAGAGTCTCTTGTGTCCCCGACACACCAAATACAATGGTAAATTGTATAGGTGCACTAGTTCGGTGAAGAGATGGTGATACAAGTGTAATATGGATAGTAGATATTGATTTTTGTAATAGGAACAACAAAAAACAGCAAGGTAGCAATTGATAAAATGGAGCACAAATGGTATGGCAAAGCTTGAGAATGAGGCATAGGGTTCGTACTTTTGCTAGTGCAATCTCTCAACAATGCTAATCTAATTGGATCATATAACCATCCCTCAATGTCTGATGAAGAATCACTCCAAAGTTCTTATCTAGCGGAGAACATAAGAAGAAATTGATTGTAGGGTACGAAACCACCTTAAAGCTATTCTTTCCGTTCGATCTATTCAAGAGTTCATACTAAAATAATGCAAAGTTATTCGTTTTGTTTGATCTATCCAAGAGTTCATACTAAAATAACACCATATGATACTCATCAACCAACTCTAATGTCACCTAGTGATGACCCACAAGTATAGGGGATCTGTCGTAGTCCTTTCGATAAGTAAGAGTGTCGAACCCAACGAGGAGCAGAAGGAAATGATAAGCGGTTTTCAGCAAGGTATTCTCTGCAAGTACTGAAATAAGTGGTAACAGATAGTTTTGTGATAGGATAAATTGTAACGAGTAACAAGTAACAAAAGTAAGTAAAGTGCAGCAAGGTGGCCCAATCCTTTTTGTAGCAAAGGACAAGCCTGGACAAACTCTTATAATAGGAAAAGCACTCCCGAGGACACATGGGAATATCGTCAAGCTAGTTTTCATCACGCTCATATGATTCGCGTTCTATACTTTGATAATTTGATATGTGGGTGGACTGGTGCTTGGGTACTGCCCTTACTTGGACAAGCATCCCACTTATGATTAACCTCTATTGCAAGCATCCGCAACTACAACAAAAGTATTAAGGTAAACCTAACCATAGCATGAAACATATGGATCCAAATCAGCCCCTTATGAAGCAACGCATAAACTAGGTTTAAGCTTCTGTCACTCTAGCAACCCATCATCTACTTATTACTTCCCAATGCCTTCCTCTAGGCCCAAATAATGGTGAAGTGTTATGTAGTCGACGTTCACATAACACCACTAGAGGTTAGACAACATACATCTTATCAAAATATCAAACGAATACCAAATTCACATGACTACTAATAGCAAGACTTCTCCCTTCTCCTCAGGAACAAACGTAATTACTCACAAAGCATATTCATGTTCATAATTAGAGGGGTAATAATGTGCAAAAAGGATCTGAACATATGATCTTCCACCAAATAAACCAACTAGCATCAACTACAAGGATTAATCAACACTACTAGCAACCTACTAGCACCAATCCCGAACTTGGAGACAAGAATTGGATACAAGAGATGAACTAGGGTTTGGAGATGAGATGGTGCTGGTGAAGATGTTGATGGATATTGCCCTCTCCCGATGAGAGGAGCGTTGGTGATGACGATGGTGATGATTTCCCCCTCCCGGAGGGAAGTGTCCCCGGCAGAACAGCTCTGCCGGAGCCCTAGATTGGTTCCGCCAAGGTTTCGCCTCGTGGCGGCGGAATCTCGTCCCGAAAGGTTCTCTTCTATTTTTTTCTCATCGAAAGACTTCATATGGGAGAAGATGGGCGTCGGAGAGCCACCAGGGGGCCCACGAGGTAGGGGGCGCGCCCAGGGGAGCGCGCCCCCACCCTTGTGAGCAGGGTGTGGGGCCCCTGGCCTTCATCTTTGCCGATGATTTTTCTTTATTTATTTTAAGGTATTTCATGGAGTTTCAGGACTTTTGGAGTTGCACAGAATAGTCCTTCAAGATTTGCTCCTTTTCCAGCCCAGAATTCCAGCTGCCGGCATTCTCCCTCTTCATGTAAACCTTGTAAAATAAGAGAGAATAGCCATAAGTATTGTGACATAACGTGAAATAACAGCCCATAATGCAATAAATATTGACATGAAAGCATGATGCAAAATGGACGTATCAACTCCCCAAGCTTAGACCTTGCTTGTCCTCAAGCGAAAAGCCGATAACAATAAATATGTCCTCACGTTTAAAGGTAGAGGCGTCGATAAAAATAAAATACGGACCTGAAGGCATCATGATTATTTCATAACAGCGACATATATAGATTTTGTCATATGATTACTCATGTTCAAGTGATGATCTTCTCACAAAGCCAAAATATGAATCAGAAACCTTATTGGGCACCAACAATTAAAATCTCAGTCATTGAAGCAATTGCAATTTGTCATAACATCGGAAAGAGTCTATGTCAGAGCTTAAAAGCAAGTCGACATACTCAACTATCACTTAGTCCTTCATAATTGCTAACACTCACGCGATACTTGTGGTTACGGAGTTTAATTCGGACACAAAGAAAGATAGGGGCTTATAGTTTTGCCCCACAACTTTTTATTTCAAGGGTAATGTCAACAATAATAATTCACGCTCCCCCACATCCAATTAGATATATATATCATGTTCTTTCCAACATGCTGAGCTTGCCAAAGGATAAAATGAAAAAGGAAAGGTGAATATCACCGTGACTCTAGCATAAGGTAGAGGATAATAATAAAAGATAGGCCCTTCGCAGAGGGAAGCAGAGGTTGTCATGCGCGTTTAGGGTTGATGCACAAAATCTTAATGCAAAAGAACGTCACTTTATATTGCCCCTTGTATGTGAACCTTTATTATGCAGTCCCTCACTTTTATTGCGTCCACAACAAGTTCGTACAAAGTTTATTTTATCCGCACTAATAAGTCATGCATATTTAGAGAGCAATTTTTATTGCTTGCACCGATGACAACTTACTTGAAGGATCTTACTCAATCCATAGGTAGATATGGTGGACTCTCATGGCAAAACTGGTTTTAAGGGTATTTGGAAGCACAAGTAGTATTTCTACTTAGTGATGAGAATTGGCTAGCATGAGGGGGAAAGGCAAGCTCAACACGGTAGAGGAATCATGACAACATACTTTATCTCAGATATAAGAAAACATAACTCATTATGTTGTCTTCCTTGTCCAACCTCAACTCTTTAGCATGTCATATTTTAATGAGTGCTCCCAATCATAAAAGATGTCAATGATAATATATGTATATGTGAAACCTCTCTTTCCTTATTACTTCCTATTAATTGCAACGATGACCAAAGCTATATTTGCAAACTCCCAACAACTTTTAATCATCATACTTTTTCTATGTGGAGTCATTACTTTCAATAAGATCAATATGAACTATTTGATTCTTTTTATTCTTTTTCTTCTAATCATCCAAGATCATGGCAAAATACTCAAGCCCTTGACTCAACACTAATCTTTATTATATAGCTCACGGACTCGATTACAAAGAAGGATTATAAAGCAAAACTCAAAACTAGATCATGCCATCAAGATACTACTAATAGGATCAAACTAAGAAAAACGGTAAAGATAGGAGTTGTGATGGTGATACGATACAAGGGCACCTCCCCCAAGCTTGGCAGTTGCCAAGGGGAGTGCCCATACCCATGTGATTATGTCCTCGGAGGTGATGGAGGTGGTGATGATGACGGTGGATAATCGCGCATCGAGCGTAAAAGTTCCTCCAACTTGCGGATAATATTCTTGAGCCCAGCAATATGATCCTTCAACAAAATATTCTCCTATGTAAGATACTTGTTTTGTATGCGCTAACTCAATCATCTTGAAGGCTTCAAGCTCTGTTGGAGTGAAAAGGTTGGGTAAAGGTTGAGGGATGTCTTCTTCTTTCACCACCGGAGCTTGAACCTCCATGGCCTTCTTGATCCCTTCATCCTTGTTGACTTATTTTGGTTACTCTCTTTTCAACTCTATCTTCAATAGCCAAGCATCCTTGTCTTCATTGTTGGCGGAGGGAGAAGTCATGGTGCTCTAGACCTGTCAAAAAAACAGCTCGAAACAAGAACAGGAGAGATTTGCGTGATACGAGAGTCAAAACCTTCGGGAGTATATATAATGAATTTTTACCAACCAAAATACGTAGCGTGCAAGGAGACGGAGTCTCGAAGGCACACAAGGTGCTCACGAGGTAGGGGGGCGCGCCCAGGGGGGTAGGGCGCGCCCTCCACCCTCGTGGAGGCCTCGTGTCCTCCCCAGACTGCTATTTATTTTTCTATTTTTTCTAAATATTCCAAAACGGAGAAATATTGCCTTAAAAATTGTTTTGGAGTCGGTTTACTTACCATACCACATACCTATTCCTTTTCGGAGTCTGGAACGTTCTGGAAAGTGTCCTTTATGTATTCGTCCGGGGTTATGGTTTCAATAACATTAGTTTCAACATTTATGGGATTACCTGAAATATAGTGTTTGATCCTTTGACTGTTTACCACCTTCGGATTTGTGCCTGCGAAGTTGTTGATTTTTATGGCACCGGAACGATAGACCTCCTCGATAACGTAAGGACCTTCCCATTTGGAGAGAAGTTTTCCTGCAAAAAATCTTAAACGAGAGTTGTATAGCAATACATAATCACCTACATTAAACACACGTTTTTGTATCCTTTTGTCATGCCACCTTTTAACTTTTTCTTTAAACAACTTGGCATTTTCATAAGCTTGGGTTCTCCATTTATCAAGTGAGCTAATATCAAATAACCTCTTCTCACCGGCAAGTTTGAAATCATAGTTGAGCTCTTTAATAGCCCAATATGCCTTATGTTCTAATTCAAGAGGTAAGTGACATGCTTTTCCATAAACCATTTTATACGGAGACATACCCATAGGATTTTTGTAAGCAGTTCTATAGGCCCATAATGCATCATTCAGTTTCTTGGACCAATTCTTTCTAGACCTATTGACAGTCTTTTGCAAAATTAATTTGAGCTCTCTATTGCTCAATTCTACCTGACCACTAGACTGCGGGTGATATGGAGATGCAATTCTATGATTAATGTCGTATTTAGCAAGAATCTTACGGAAAGCACCCTGAATAAAGTGTCACCCGCCATCAGTCATTAAGTATCTAGGGACTCCAAACCTCGGAAAAATAACTTCCTTAAGCATTTTAATAGAAGTGTTATGATCAGCACTACTAGTTGGAATAGCTTCTACCCACTTAGTAACGTAATCAACAGCAACTAAAATATGAGTGTAACCATTAGAGGCAGGAAAAGGTCCCATATAATCAAAGCCCCAAACATCAAATGGCTCAATAACAAGTGAATAATTCATAGGCATTTCTTGACGTCTACTAATATTACCAATTCTTTGACATTCATCGCAAGATAAAACAAACTTACGGGCATCCTTGAAGAGAGTAGGCCAATAAAAACCGGATTGCAATACCTTATGTGCAGTTCTATCTCCAGCGTGATGTCCTCCATAAGCCTCGGAGTGACACTTGCGTAGGATCTGTTCCTGTTCATGCTCAGGTACACAAAGTCTAATAACACCATCTACTCCTTCTTTATAAAGATGTGGGTCATCCCAAAAGTAATGTCGCAAGTCATAGAAAAACTTTTTCTTTTGCTGGTATGTGAAGCTAGGTGGTATAAATTTAGCAACAATATAATTAGCATAATCAGCATACCATGGAGTGCTACGAGAAGTACTTATGACATTCAATTGTTCATCAGGAAAGCTATCATCAATAGGTAGTGGGTCATCAAGAACATTCTCTAACCTAGATAAATTGTCTGCAACGGGGTTCTTAGCTCCTTTTCTATCAACGATATGCAAATCAAACTCTTGGAGCAAGAGAACCCATCTAATAAGTCTAGGTTTTGCATCTTTCTTTTCCATAAGATATTTAATAGCAGCATGATCTGTGTGAATAGTTACTCTAGAATCAACAATATAGGGTCTGAATTTATCACAAGCAAATACAACCGCTAAAAGTTCATTTTCGGTAGTAGCATAGTTTCTTTGAGCATTATCTAGAGTCTTACTAGCATAATGGATAACATTCAATTTCTTATCAACTCTTTGCCCTAGAACAGCACCTACAGCATAATCACTAGCATCACACATAATTTCAAAGGGTAAATTCCAATCAGGTGGCTGAACAACAGCTGCAGAGACTAATGCTTTCTTAAGTATTTCAAATGCTTCTACACAATCATCATCAAAGACAAATGGTACATCTTTTTGTAATAAATTAGTCAGAGGCCGGGAGATTTTTGAGAAGTCTTTAATGAACCTCCTATAAAATCTGGCATGACCAAGGAAACTTCTTATACCTTTGATGTCCTTGGGATACTGCATCTTTTCAATAGCATCAACCTTGGCTTTATCAACTTCAATACCTCTTTCAGAAACTTTGTGCCCCAAGATAATACCTTCATTAACCATAAAGTGGCACTTTTCCCAATTCAAGACAAGATTAGTTTCTTCACATCTCTGCAAAACTCGAGCAAGATTGCTCAAGCAATCATCAAAAGAGGAACCATAGACAGAAAAGTCGTCCATGAAAACCTCACAAATTTTCTCACAAAAGTCAGAGAATATAGCCATCATGCATCTTTGAAAGGTAGCAGGTGCATTACATAAACCAAAAGGCATACGTCTATAAGCAAAAGTACCAAAAGGGCATGTAAAAGTAGTCTTTGATTGATCTTTAGCCGACACAGGTATTTGAGAAAAAACAGAATAACCATCTAGAAAGCAATAATGTGTATGTTTGCATAATCTTTCTAGCATTTAATCAATAAAAGGTAAGGGGTAATGATCTTTCTTAGTAGCCTTATTTAATTTGCGGAAATCAATTACCATCCTATAACCTGTGATAATCCTTTGCGGAATCAATTCATCTTTATCATTAGGTACAATAGTAATACCTCCCTTCTTAGGGACACAATGGACAGGACTTACCCACTGACTATCAGCAACGGGATAAATTATACCTGCCTCCAGAAGCTTGAGTATTTCTTTTCTTACCACTTCTTTCATTTTAGGAATCAAACATCGTTGAGGATCACGCACTGGTTTAGCATCTGCTTCCAAATTTATTTTATGTTGACATAGAGTGGGACTGATGCCCTTAAGATCATCCATAGTATATCCAATAGCGGCACGATGCTCCTTCAGAGTTTTCAATAATCTTTCTTCTTCATGCTCTGAAAGGTTAGCGCTAATAATGACAGGATATATTTTCTTTTCATCAAGATAAGCATATTTAAGATTATCAGGCAATGGTTTAAGCTCAAACACGGGATCACCCTTGGGTGGAGGAGGATCCCCTAGGATTTCAACAGGCAAATTGTGTTGCAGAATAGGTTCCTGTTTAAAGAATACTTCATCTATTTCCCTTCTTTCATGCATGAACATATCATTTTCATGGTCTAGCAAATAGTGTTCTAAAGGATCACTAGGAGGTACAGCAATAGAAGCAAGACCAATAATTTCATCCTTACTAGGCAATTCTTCCTCACGATGTTGTTTACTAAATTTAGAGAAATTAAACTCATGAACCATATCATCCAAGCCAACAGTAACAACATTCTTTTCGCAATCTATCTTAGCATTAACAGTACGCAAGAAGGGTCTACCAAATATAATGCGACAAAAGCTATCTTGTGGAGAACCAAGAACAAGAAAATCAGCGGGATATTTGGTTTTCCCACACAAGACTTCAACATCTCTAACAATTCCCATTGGAGATATAGTATCTCTATTGGCAAGTTTAATTGTAACATCAATTTCCTCTAACTCAGCAGGTGCAATCTCATGCATAATCTCTTCGTATAAGCCAATGGGTATAACACTAGCACTAGAACCCATATCACATAAGCCATGATAACAATGATCTCCTATTTTAACAGAAATAACATGCATGCCTACCACAGGTCTATGTTTATCTCTATCACAGGGTTTAGCAATTCTAGCAGTTTCACCAGTGAATTGAATAACATGCCCATCAATATTATCAGACAAGAGATCTTTAACAATAGCAATATTGGGTTCTACTTTGACTTGCTCATGAGGTGTATAAGTCCTAGTATTGATTTTACGAACAACAGTTGAAGCTTTAGCATGATCCTTCATTCTAACAGGGAAAGGTGGTTTCTCAACAAAAGAAGTAGGAACAATAGGATCATTATAAGTGACAATCTTTTCTTCAACTTTAATAGGTGCAGCTACTTTTACTTATATGGGAGGATGATATTTAAACACTTCTTCTTGGGGAGATCAACATAAGTAGCAAAAGATTCACAAAAAGGAGCTACTATCTCAGAGTCAAGTCCATATTTAGTGCTAAACTTACGGAAAATATCGGTACCCATAAAAGATTTAACACAATCAAACTTAAGTGTCATACCTGACTCCTTACTTTCGTCGAGGTCCCAATCTTCAGAATTGCGTTTAATTCTATCCAATAAATTCCATCCAAATTCAATAGACTTCATCATAAAAGAGCCAGCGCAAGAAGTATCGAGCATGTTGCGATTATTATCAGAAAGCCGAGCATAAAAATTATGGAGAATTGTCAATTTTGAGAGCTCATGATTGGGGCATGAATATAACATTGATTTAAGCCTCCCCCAAGCTTGAGCGATGCTTTCTCCTTCTCGAGGCCAAAAATTATATATATAATTGCGATCATGATGAACAAGATGCATAGGGTAATACTTTTGATGAAATTCCAATTTCACTCTTTTATAGTTCCATGATCTCGTATCATCACATAGCCTATACCATGTCAATGCGTCTCCCTCCAAAGATAAAGGGAAAGCCTTCTTCTTAACAACATCATCGGGTATACCTGCAAGCTTAAATAGTCCACAAATATCATCCACAAAGCGTAGATGTTCGTCAGGATGCTTTGTTCCATCTCCTGCAAAAGTGTTAGCTAGCAGTTTTTCAATCATACCCGAAGGAATCTGAAAAGCAGTTTCATTTTCAATAGATTCAGTAGGTTCATTAGGTTGAGGAGAAACTCTTGGCTCAACCGGACGGGGTGAAGATACCCCGAACAAGCCCCTCAAACAATTACTTTCCATAGTAACAAGTGACAGAAAATTTCAGCACACTAAATAAATTTTTTCCTTACCAAATTCCACCTACCAAAGGCGCTTCACTCCCCGGCAACGGCGCCAGAAAAGAGTCTTGATGACCCACAAGTATAGGGGATCTATTGTAGTCCTTTCAATAAGTAAGAGTGTCGAACCCAACGAGGAGCAGAAGGAAATGATAAGCGGTTTTCAGCAAGCTATTCTCTGCAAGTAGTGAAATAAGTGGTAACAGATAGTTTTGTGATGGGATAAATTGTAACGAGTAACAAGTAACAAAAGTAAATAAAGTGCAGCAAGTTGGCCCAATCCTTTTTGTAGCAAAGGACAAGTGTCGGTGTCAAAACCGGCGGATCTCGGGTAGGGGGTCCCGAACTGTGCATCTAGGCGGATGGTAATAGGAGACAAGGGACACGATGTTTTTACCCAGGTTCGGGCCCTCTCGATGGAGGTAAAACCCTACTCCTGCTTGATTGATATTGATGATATGGGTAGTAGAAGAGTGGATCTACCACGAGATCAAGGAGGCTAAACCCTAGAAGCTAGCCTATGGTATGATTGTTGTTGTGTCCTATGGACTAAAACCCTCCGGTTTATATAGACACCGGAGAGGGCTAGGGTTACACAGAGTCAGTTACAATGGTAGGAGATCTACATATCCGAATCGCCAAGCTTGCCTTCCACACCAAGGAAAGTCCCATCCGGACACGGGACAAAGTCTTCAATCTTGTATCTTCATAGTCTTGGAGTCCGGCCGATGATGATAGTTCGGCTATCCGGACACCCCCTAGTCCGGGACTCCCTCAGTAGCCCCTGAACCAGGCTTCAATGACAATTAGTCCAGTGCGCATATTGTCTTTGGCGTTGCATGGCGGGTTCTCCCCCAAATTCCATGTGCTTGCCGAAGAGTGTCCGGCTTCTTTATAAATGGCGCGCTCCTTGGCTTCCACGTCCAATAATGGCCCTCTTCCACGTGTCGTATGAATACGAAAAGCCAGGGTATTTTTATGTTTCACCCCCTAGCTGCGCGAATAAGCTGCCTATAAGAGGAGCAAGGATCTAGATCCGAATCACACCATCCTCCTTCCGCGAGTACTCATCGAAGCGCCTCTGACAAAAATCCACTCCATCATGGACAGTCGACGCGGCTCCTCCTCTCGCGCTCCCAGCCCTCAGCCCGGAGATTGGAGGAGATGTTCAGTCCCGCATAGCGAGCTAGTGATGCTCCAGGCCGAGGGATACCTTCCCCCAGCCTTTATGGTTCCGGTTCGAGCCGGACTGGCCACCTACAAGGGTGGGAAGCAGGCGGAGAGCGTCCCCAATCCCTCCAAAGGAGAGCGGGTATGCTTCGTCCCTTATCTGATAAGAGGACTTGGATTTCCCATACATCCGTTTCTTCGGGGGCTCCTGGAGTTCTATGGACTCCAGCTTCACCACCTTACACCTGCCTCCATATTGCACATCGCGGGCTTTGTAGCCCTTTGCGAGCTGTTCTTGGGCATCGAGCCCCATTTTGCGCTGTGGAAGAGATTGTTTTGCCTCGTACCCCGTTCTCACGAGGGGTCGATATATCAAGTGGGCGGAGCCGAAATATGGCGCATCCCTGGGACCGGATATCTATCCGGAACCCTGAAGAAGGCGTCCAAAGACTGGCCTTCAGAATGGTTTTATATGGAAGACGCCCCGCTGCCGGACCCAGTTCAGATCGGCCTCCCGGAGTTCAGCAACGCTCCTCTGAAGAAACGCCTGAGTTGGCGCCCGCGGAGCCCTCAACGGGAAGATGATAGGAGCGTCCAATATCTGATGGGCCGGATAAGGTTACTGGCCTATTCCGGATTGACCATGATTGGAGTCATGGCCACGTGCATTATGCGAGGGGTGCAGCCGCTACAATATAGGGGCCACCCCATGTGGGATTTCAACGGGGAGAATGACGCCACCCGTCATGGCCGCAAGGGGCCGGGATCGGCTGCCGATCTGGTGAAGATCCTGTCCGGCTTGTACAAGGGGGAGAAGGAGGACTTCCTCCGCACGAGTCCATTGAATGGATTCTCCATGAATAACCCTCGGAGCTGGGTAAGCGGACGTTTATCTATCTGATCCGTGCTTTCAAAGTTAAGTGTCTTACTTTAAGATTTCGATGCAGGAACTGCGTCGGGATGTGGAGGGCATACAAATCCCGACTCCACAACCCGAGGATCCGGGAAGATCCCTTGATCCGGCCTTCGGAGAGGATCCGGACATAGAGGTGGAGCTGATTGACGGGGTGTTCCACCAACTTAGCATGGACAATGCTCTAGTCGCCATTACGGTTGACTACCCCGGTTTATCTCCGGCTTCCCAGGTACTTATGACCGGAGTCATGTCACCATTACTTCATCCGTGCTTATTTCTGACCACCGTATACCAACAGTGTCTCGCAGGAGGTGCCTTCCAGGCGGGAAGCCGAACCCGCGGCGGCTAACCGACAAGGGTCAGTTCGGCCCAGCAGGCGGAATAGGAGTGCGGCACAAATCGAAACATCGCCGCAACGGTATGGCGCACCACCGTATTTAAGGGAAAGATTCCTGGGAGGTATATTAACTCTCATGATTTTTCTAGGAGAAAGAGCGCTCGCCGGACTGTGCCCGGAGAGGTTGACAATCAAGCCTCCACCAGCCAGGCTCCAATGCCTGGTCCGGAGGGGGAGGCGAACACAAGGCGTGAGCCGGATGCTCCTCCAACGGAGGATGCCGACAGGCTGTCCGCCACCAGGTCTGAGGTGGAAAGCGCCATGAATCATAGGCGCCGCCGGACAGTTCTTCGTGACGCGTGTTTCTCCCCGAAGGCGTTGAATGCCTTTAATGCGGGGGACGCGCACCTCCGTGCCGCTCAAGATGGTCTAACCAGAGCCACGGAGCAGTATGTGAAAGACATACGGGTGAGAAATTTTAATAGTTATATATGCCAGTAGCCCCCGAGACTTAAAATAGTTAGAATAACTGATTTAAGGATCATTTGTTATGCAGGATCTTACGGAGAAGAATACCCACCTGTCCCAGGAGCTTCAAGGGTGCAATGCCCAACTTGAGGTCGCACTAGCCGCTGCAGGAGGAGCCACAGAGACCCCCTCTGGTAATATATACTTTCGAAAAGATAAGTCATTTCTGAAGTGCGGCGTGCGCGTAGGTCTGACAATAATATTGCAAAGGGTGCTGGACTAGATCTGGACAAGCAACATCTGCTGCGCCAGCTGAAGGCTGGCGAGAAGGTGCTTATGAGGGTGCAGCAGGAGAGGAACAAACTCCAAGATGCCAACACCCAGCTGGGAGAAGAACTAAAAGATGTTCGGGTCCAGCTGTCTGACTCCGTAAAGGAGAATCGGCGGCTTCGTCGCGGCATTTACAGTAAGTGCTTGAGCAAACTCTTTTGAAAAGAAGAGTTCGGCGAGGAAGTTGACTGACATAAATGTGTCTGTAGGTGTGCTCACTGGTCGTCCGGCGGAGGAGATGCCTGGTTCCACGGGTGACCTTCTTCCCGAGCTGCTGCACTTGCACGAACGTGTTCGGCAGGCGATGAGCGGCGTCGTCCAGGCCTTATGGCCGTCCGTCTCCCTACCCGAGGGGCTTGGAGGGCTTGCTGAGAAGCTTCAGGGAGCACGGTAGCGCTTCCGTCTGTGGAAGATATCGGCCTGCCGTCAAGGCGCCAGGGAGGCCTGGGCCATGGTGAAGACACGGTACACGAAGGCTGATCCAAACCACATGGCCGATGTCGGACCTGTGGGGCCCAATGGGAAGGAGATCCCTGTGAGCCTAATGTACGGCCAAGTAGAGTTGACCGCGAAATATTCCCATCGGGACTGTAAACTAGACAGCCTGTTAGATGGGATTGAGGAGGAGTACAATCAGTCAATTTGACGATGTAATTTAAAATGACATGTAAAATGCCTTCTAGCCGGATTGTAGATCGTTTGTCTTTGCGGACCTTTTCGCTTCAACCTCGGGACCCAACAGTCCGGAGTGTGTCCTAATGCCCTCAAGGTTATAAAAACCGGGGCATGCATGGAGACCAGGCGTAGGGGTCATTAGTGCTTTATCAGACAAGTGCCCAACTAGTTATGTTATATTACATGGTTAGTAAGAAACATCTTCCAGGGAGAATAGTTTCGTTAGGGGTTCCTTTCCCTGGGAGGCATGCCCTAAAGTGCATGTCCGGACTGCGAAAAGAGCAGAAAAGCATCTGGGGGTAGATAAATAAATAAGTAAGAAATCATCTTTCAAGTCACCGACCGAATATTCCCTTAAGAATGCTAGCTTTCGGCTTCACCCAGTCTGAGGTACACATCCGGCTGACCCGGCAGTAACAATCGCAGAGGTGCTCCCTTTACCTCCTAGCCAAACAATCGGGAACGTAGGGGTAAGCACAGGAGCCAGGCAACCCAGCTTGGCCAAAACTTAAGTCATATCGATGCATATAATGGTGAATAAAAGGTACATGCGGAAGTTTGACACATGTGTTGGGCATGAAGCCCGTATAAATAAGCTTTTGTTAAAGAAGCCCCCAGGTATAATGAGTGCGAGTAGCACGTCAAGTGTGTGCGAACAATGCGCAGATGAGCCTCCAAAGGCTTTAAAAAAAGGAGGGAGAAAGAGAGAAATAAAAGACAGATAAAGTATAAAATGTAGATGGAGGAAGGAGACGAACTCAGAGTCCGGCGCTAGGCGTAGAATCTTCGGAGACGGGCTGCGTTCCATGGGTTCGGCTCGAGTCGGTTATCCGATGTGTTTCGCAGACGGTATGCTCCACCTGTCAGGACTTGGTCGATGACGAAGGGACCTTCCCATTTGGGCTTGAGTTTGTCCTTTTTCTTGTCCGGCAAGCGTAGAACTAGTTCGCCAACATTGTAAGTTTTGGCCCGTACTTCTCTGCTTTGATATCTTCGAGCCTGCTATTGATAGAATGCGGAACGAGCTTTTTCCACGTCGCGCTCCTCCTCTAAGGCGTCCAAACTGTCCTGCCGATCTAGCTCGGCTTCTCTTTCTTCGTACATGCGCACGCGAGGTGAGTCATGGATTATGTCGCAGGGCAAAACTGCCTCTGCGCCGTACACCATAAAAAATGGTGTGAATCCGGTACTTCGATTCGGCATGGTCCGCAGCCCCCAGAGTACGGAGTCGAGCTCCTCTACCCAGTGCGTGTTAGATTCCTTGAGGGACCGCACTAGTCTGGGTTTGATGCCGCTCATGATTAGACCATTTGCTCGCTCGACTTGACCGTTAGTTTGAGGGTGATAGACTGAAGCATAATCGAGCTTGATGCCCATGTTTTTGCACCAGAGTTTAACCTCGTCGGCCGTGAAGTTTGTGCCGTTATCAGTGATGATGCTATGGGGGACACCGTAACGATGCACTACCCCTGATATGAAGTCTATCACGGGTCCGGATTCGGCCGTCTTAACTGGCTTGGCCTCTATCCATTTGGTCAATTTATCCACCATGACCAATAGGTATTTTTGCTTATGGGTTCCCCCTTTAAGGGGTCCAACCATGTCAAGCCCCCAGACCGCGAACGGTCAGGTGATGGGTATAGTTTTGAGGGCGGTGGGTGGCATGTGGCTCTGATTAGCAAAGAGCTGGCAACCGACGCATCGTTGGACTAAGTCCTGAGCATCTTCCTGGGCCGTCGGCCAATAAAATCTTGTACGGAAGGCCTTGCCTGCAAGGGCCCGGGCTGCAGTGTGGTGCCCGCCGAGTCCGGCATGAATTTCAGCCAGAAGATTTCACCCTTCCTCTTCGGAGATGCACCTTTGATGGACTCCGGTTGTGCTTTTCTTATAAAGCTCTCCCTCATGGACCTTGTAGGCTTTAGATCGCCATACTATGCAGCGAGCCTCATTTTGGTCTTCGGGGAGTTCCTGCCTAATTAAGTAGGCTAGGAATGGTTCCATCCACGGGGCAATGATTGCCATTATTTCGTGGTCTGAAATTGTTATTTCAATTGCTGAGCCACCGATTGTGTCAGAATGTTCGGTGTTGGGTGGTGCGGTTGGTTCCGGATTGTTGTTTCTGGACTCCTCTTCCCATACTACGGATGGCTTAAAGAGCCGCTCCAGGAAGATATTTGGAGGGACAGCGTCGCGCTTTGCGCCGATGCGTGCCAACACGTCGGTCGCCTGGTTATTATCCCTGGCTACATGGTGGAATTTGAGTCCTTCGAACCGAGCTGACATTTTTAAGACGGCGTTACGGTAGGCTGCCATTTTCGGATCCTTGGCATCAAAGTCTCCATTTACTTGGGATATTGCGAGGTTTGAATCCCCGCGGACCTCTAGGCGTTGAATGCCCATGGAGATAGCCATCCGAAGACCATGTAGAAGGGCCTCGTATTTGGCTGCGTTGTTGGAGTCCGTGTACATTATTTGAAGTACGTATTGGACTGTGTCTCCGGTTGGGGACGTCAAGACGACGCCAGCCCCCAAGCCGGCCAACATTTTAGAGCCGTCGAAGTGCATGATCCAATTGGAGTATGCGCCGTACTCTTTAGGGAGTTCGGCTTCAATCCATTCAGCGATGAAGTCGGCCAAAACTTGCGACTTTATAGCTCGCCGTGGTTTGTAGGTTATGTCGAATGGTAAGAGATCAATGGCCCATTTTGCAATCCCGCCCGTCGCGTTGCGGTTGTTTATAATGTCGTTGAGAGGTACTTCGGAGGCCACTATTATCGAACACTCTTGAAAGTAGTGTCGCAGCTTCCGGGATGCCATGAACACCGCGTACGCTATCTTTTGATAATGTGGATATCGGGACTTGCATGGAGTTAGGACAGTGGATACGTAGTACACTGGTTTTTGGAGAGGGAATTTGTGTCCTTCGGTTTCTCGTTCGACGACAAGCACCGCGCTTACAACTTGATGTGTTGCCGCGATATATAATAACATTGGTTCGCCCAAGTTGGGCGCGGCCAGGATCGGATTTGTTGCCAATATAGATTTTATTTCTTCGAGTCCGGCCGTGGCAGCATCCGTCCACTCGAAGTGTTCGGTGCGCCGGAGGAGGCGATAAAGGGGCAACGCCTTTTCTCCCAAGCGGAAGATGAAGCGGCTTAAAGCTGCCACGCATCCAGTCAATTTTTGTATTTGTTTGAGATCTTTTGGGATATCCAACTGTGAAAGAGC
This sequence comes from Triticum dicoccoides, assembly GCF_002162155.2. NCBI lineage: Eukaryota > Viridiplantae > Streptophyta > Magnoliopsida > Poales > Poaceae > Triticum > Triticum dicoccoides. Next base: position 277,093,971 of record NC_041383.1, read on the forward strand.
TCGGATCTTGGCTGGGTTTGCTTCAATTCCTCTACCGGATACAATGAAGCCCAAGAGCTTTCCGGCTGGTATGCCGAAAATGCATTTTTCTGGGTTGAGCTTAATGTCATATGCTCGGAGGTTGTCGAATGTAAGCCTCAAATCGTCTACTAGAGTTTCGACGTGTTTGGTCTTGACAACCACATCGTCTATGTATGCCTCCATTGTTTTGCCGATCTGGGTTGCCAGACATGTCTGAATCATGCGCTGATATGTTACACCGGCGTTCTTGAGCCCGAAGGGCATTGTGTTGAAGCAGAATGGTCCGTATGGAGTAATGAATGCCGTTGCGGCTTGGTCTGTCTCCGCCATCTTGATTTGATGGTATCCAGAGTATGCGTCGAGGAAGCACAATGAATCGTGCCCTGTGGTAGCATCAATGATTTGATCGATGCGGGGAAGGGGGAAAGGATCCTTTGGGCAAGCCTTGTTAAGGTCTTTAAAATCGACACACAGGCGCCAGGATTTGTCCTTTTTTGGTACCATTACCAGGTTCGCTAGCCAGTCCGGATGTTTTATGTCTCTGATGAATCCGGCTTCCAATAGTTTGGCTAGCTCCTCTCCCATTGCCTGTCTTTTTGGTTCGGAAAATCACCGAAGAGCCTGTTTGACTGGCTTGAATCCTTTCAGGATGTTTAGGCTGTGTTCTGCCAGCCTGCGTGGGATTCTTAACATATTTGAAGGGTGTCAGGCAAAGATATCCCAATTTTCCCGAAGGAATTCTCGTAGTGTGGCGTCTACATCAGGGTTTAATTGTGCCCTGATGGAGGCCGTCTTTGTGGGGTCCGTTGGATGGACTTGGAATTTGACTATTTCGTCCGCTGGTTTAAAAGAGGTGGACTTGGATCTCTTATCGAGTATCACATTGTCCCTGTTCACCGTGGAGCGCAGCGCAGTGAGTTCCTCTACCGCTAGGGCTTCGGATAGTGCCTCTAGGGCTAGTGCGGCTGTCGTGTTTTCGGTGCGGAGCGCTGTGTCCAGATCACTGACAAGAGTGATGATTCCATTGGGCCCGGGCATTTTAAGCTTCATGTACCCGTAATGGGGTATAGCTTGAAAAATTGTGAATGCCTCTCGCCCTAATAGAGCGTGATATCCGCTGTTGAACGGGCCCACTTGGAATGTGACCTCCTCAGACCTGTAGTTGTCCAGCGAGCCGAACACCACATCTAGTGTAATTTTTCCTGTGCAGCGTGCTTCCCGACTAGGATTATTCCTCTAAAGGTTGTGCTGCTTCGCTCAATGCGGCTCCAGTCTATTTCCATTTTTCAAAGAGTTTCCTTGTAGATGAGGTTTAATCCGCTGCCGCCATCCATGAGTACCTTGGTAAGACGAAAGCCGTCCACTATTGGACTGAGGACCAATGCGGTTGGTGCTCGGGCTGTTCAGAATTTAGGTTCGTCGCTGGCGTTGAAGGTGATAGCCGTGTCGCTCCATGGATTTGCTGTTGCTACTTGGTATACTTCGGCCAGGCTGCGAATTGTTCATTTCCGCATATTATTTGATGCGAAAGTCTCGAAGACTGTTAATACCGTACTGGTACTGTTGGGCTGGTTCTCCGGGGCTAGAAGCTCTTCGCCACTTTGGGCCACCTGCCGCAGTATCCAACATGCTCGAAGGCTATGTGTTGGAGTGGTGCCCTCTATACTATGGATTTTACAGGGTCCGCTGAGCCATCCCTCCAGTACGGTTCCGTGCCCTTTAGGGGGTTTTTGCTTTTTGGTTTTTGTCCCAGGTGCCTGAGCATGATGCACCCTTTTATTTCAGACTAGGGTTGTGTTCGGAGCCGGATTGTCCCAAAACTTAGTTTCGGTTTTCCAGACACTCTCCATCGCACAGTACTTTCGTACTATGGACGCCAGGTCGGCGAAGCGTGTAATTTCGCGACGACTTACGGCGTTCAAGATTCCCTTGTCCGTGCAATTGTTGCAGAAAATTGAGATTGCGTTTTCCTCGCGGCAGTCCTTTATCATGTCCATAACCAGGAGGAATCTGGCCCAGTAATGATGCACTGTTTCAGCGGGCTCTTGCCGGATTTGAGATAAATCGCTTGTGTTTGGGTGGGCGGGTGGAAATAAATTCGGAACCCCGCCCAATCTGAGGCTCAAGGGCCGAAAAGTTTCTGAATTTGGAAGTTTGGATTGCTGGATGTTGTCCAATGAATCTGGTCCGCTGCCTGACTTTAGGTTCAGTACTTGATTGGCATCCGTCCCTCCGCGGGAATCCGGCATGGAGGGATCAGGAATCCGGACATAACTGGTCTTTAATATAGAAGAAGAGTCGCCGCGTTGTTCCTCCACCACAGCAACGTGGTGGGTAGCCTGGGGAGAGTTGATCTCTCTCAGATCGGTTTTAAGCCCAATATGATTGTAGTCTGTAGTGACTCCCAGGGCGGCGATGCGATCCAAGAGCTTGTTTACGGAGGAGAGCTCCATCGGATCTAGCTGCTCGGCGAATTCCGAGTTGACGTGAAGATCGCTTTTGATGACCTGAGAGGTCATTGTCGGAGCGGCGGCCGAACAGACAGTCATAAGAAAACCACCTAGCTGAATAGTTTGGCCGGTGGCCAAACCTCCCTTGGCAAAGGTACCGTCTTTAAAGACAGGAAGAGGCATCCTTCCTGATTGCGACGGCACAGAGGAACTCTCAATGAAAGCACCAATGTCGGTGTCAAAACCGGCGGATCTCGGGTAGGGGGTCCCGAACTATGTGTCTAGGCGGATGGTAACAGGAGACAAGGGACACGATGTTTTTACCCAGGTTCGGGCCCTCTCGATGGAGGTAAAACCCTACTCCTCCTTGATTGATATTGATGATATGGGTAGTACAAGAGTGGATCTACCACGAGATCAAGGAGGCTAAACCCTAGAAGATAGCCTATGGTATGATTGTTGTTGTGTCCTATGGACTAAAACCCTCTGGTTTATATAGACACCGGAGACGGCTAGGGTTACACAGAGTCGGTTACAATTGTAGGAGATCTACATATCTGAATCGCCAAGCTTGCCTTCTACGCCAAGGAAAGTCCCATCCAGACACAAGACGAAGTCTTCAATCTTGTATCTTCATAGTCTCAAGTCCGGCCGATGATGATAGTTCAGCTATCCGGACACCCCCTATTCCGGGACTCCCTCAACAAGCCTGGACAAACTCTTATAATAGGAAAAGCGCTCCGGAGGACACATGGGAATATCGTCAAGCTAGTTTTCATCATGCTCATATGATTCACGTTCGACACTTTGATAATTTGATATGTGGGTGGACCGGTGCTTGGGTACTGCCCTTACTTGGACAAGCATCCGACTTATGATTAACCTCTATTGCAAGCATCCGCAACTACAACAAAAGTATTAAGGTAAACCTAACCATAGCATGAAACATATGGATCCAAATCAGCCCCTTACGAAGCAACGCATAAACTAGGGTTTAAGCTTCTGTCACTCTAGCAACCCATCATCTACTTATTACTTCCCAATGCCTTCCTCTAGGCCCAAATAATGGTGAAGTGTTATGTAGTCGACGTTCACATAACACCACTAGAGGTTAGACAACATACATCTTATCAAAATATCAAACGAATACCAAATTCACATGACTACTAATAGCAAGACTTCTCCCTTGTCCTCGGGAACAAACGTAATTACTCACAAAGCATATTCATGTTCATAATCAGAGGGGTAATAATGTGCATAAAGGATCTGAACATATGATCTTCCACCAAATAAACCAACTAGCATCAACTACAAGGAGTAATCAACACTACTAGCAACCTACTAGCACCAATCCCGGACTTGGAGACAAGAATTGGATACAAGAGATGAACTAGGGTCTGGATATGAGATGGTGCTGGTGAAGATGTTGATGGAGATTGCCCTCTCCCGATGAGAGGAGCGTTGGTGATGACGATGGTGATGATTTCCCCCTCCCGGAGGGAAGTGTCCCCGGCAGAACAGCTCTGCCGGAGCCCTAGATTGGTTCCGCCAAGGTTCCGCCTCGTGGCGGCGGAGTCTCGTCCCGAAAGGTTCTCTTCTATTTTTTTCTCATCGAAAGACTTCATATGGGAGAAGATGGGCGTCGGAGAGCCACCAGGGGGACCACGAGGTAGGGGGGCAAGCCCAGGGGGGCGCCCCCCGCCCCCCACCCTCGTGAGCAGGGTGTGGGCCCCCTGGCCTTCATCTTTGGCGACGATTTTTCTTTATTTATTTTAAGGTATTCCGTGGAGTTTCAGGACTTTTCGAGTTGCGCAGAATAGTCCTTCAATATTTGCTCATTTTCCAGCCCAGAATTCCAGTTGCCGGCATTCTCCCTCTTCATGTAAACCTTGTAAAATAAGACAGAATAGCCATAAGTATTGTGACATAACGTGAAATAACAGCCCATAATGCAATAAATATTGACATAAAAGCATGATGCAAAATGGATGTATCACCTAGATACTCCAATGTCACCACAAGTATCCATGAGTTAATTATACGATACGCATCAAACAATTTCAGATTCATAATACTCAATCCAACAGAAAGAACCTCAAAGTGTGCCCCAATATTTCTACCGGAGAAACAAAGACGAGAGCATGCATCAACCCCTATGCATAGATTACCCCCATGTCACCTCGAGAATCCGCGAGTTGAGTGCAAAAACACATACGAGTGAATCAATATGATACCCCATTGTCACCACGGGTATTCATAGCAAGACATACATCAATTGTTCTCAAATCCATAAAAGTATTCAATCCGATAAGAAATAAATCTCAAATGGAAAACTCAATTCACAACAAGATAGAGAGGGGAAAACACCATAAGATCCAACTATATTAACAAAGCCCGTGATACATCAAGATCGTGCCATCAAGAATACGAGAGAGAGAGAGAGAGAGAGAGATTAAACACATAGCTATTGGTACAAACCCTCAGCCCCGAGGGTGGACTACTCCCTCCTTATCATGGAGACCATACAGATGATGATGATGGCCACTGGTGATGATTTCCCCCTCCGGCATGGTGCCGGAACGGGGTATAGATTGGTTTTTCTTGGCTACAGAGGCTTGCGACAGCGGAACTTCTGATCTCTCGACTCCCCTAGAGTTTTGGAATATTTGGTAATTTATAGGGCGAAGAGGCGGTGCGGAGGGCCACCTAGGTGGGCACAACCGACCAGGGCGCCTAGGCCCCTAGGCGCGCCCAGGTGGGTTGTGCCCCCCTCGGGGCACCCCTCTGGTACTTCTTTGTCCCAAGTTGTGTCTTCTGGTCCATAAAAATTCTCCAAAAAGTTTCACTGTGTTTGGACTCCATTTTGTATTGATTTTCTACGATGTAAAAAATAAACAAAAAACAGCAACTGGCACTCGGTACTATGTCAATAGGTTAGTCCCAAAAAAAGATATAAAGTTGCTATAAAATGATTGTAAAACATCCAAGAATGATAATATAACAGCATGAATACTTCATAAATTATAGATATGTAGGGGATGTATCAGTGGTAAACGGGCAAAGAATCAAACATTATATCTCAGGTATTCCCATAAATGTTGAAACTAATATTATTAGTACCATAACACCGAAAGAGTACATAAGGGAAACCTACCAGAATGTTCCAGACTCCCAAAAAGGAATAGGTATGTGATACGGTAAGTAAACCGACTCCAAAAACTTTCCAATAGCAATTTTACTCCATTTTGGAATATTTAAAAAATTAGGAAAATAAAAAGTAGTTTGAAAAGTGCACGAGGAGGCGACAAGCCTTGGGGGCGCGTGATACGTCTCCAACGTATCTATAATTTATGAAGCATTCATGCTATTTTATTATCTGTTTTGAATGATTATGGGCTTTATTATACACTTTTATATTACTTTTGGGACTAACCTATTAACCGGAGGCCCAGCCCATATTGCTGTTTTATTGCCTGTTTCAGTATTTCGAGGAAAAGGAATATCAAACGGAGTCCAAACGGAATGAAACCTTCGGCAGCGTGATTTTTTGGAAGAATATGATCCTGGAAACTTGGAGTTCATGTTAGAAGATCCTCGAGGAGGCCAGGAGATAGCCCCCCCCCCTACTGGGCGCGCCCCCTATCTCGTGGGCCCCTCGAGCACCTCCTGACCGACTTCTTTCGCCTATATAGTCCCACGTACCCTAAAAACGTCCATAGACAAGATAGATCGAGAGTTCCGCCGCCGCAAGCCTCTATAGCCACCAAAAACCTCTCGGGAGCCCATTCCGGCACCCTGCCGGAGGGGGAACCCATCACCGGTGGCCATCTTCATCATCCCGACGCTATCCATGACGAGGAGGGAGTAGTTCACCCTTGGGGCAAGGGTATGTACCAGTAGCTATGTGTTTGATCTCTCTCTCTCTCGTGTTCTCTCTATGGCACGATCTTGATGTATCGCGAGCTTTGCTATTATAGTTGGATCTTATGATGCTTCTCCCCCTCTATTCTCTTGTGATGAATTGAGTTTCCCTCTTGAAGTTATCTTATCGGATTGAGTCTTTGATTTGAGAACACTTGATGTATGTCTTGCCAAGTTTATCTGCGGTGACAATGGGATATCACGTGCCACTTGATGTATGTTTTGGTGACCAACTTGCGGGTTCCGCCCATGAACCTATGCATAGGGATTGGCACACGTTTTGTTGACTCTCCGGTAGAAACTTTGGGGCACTCTTTGAAGTACGTTGTGTTGGTTGGATCAATTTGAGATTGTGTGACGCATATCGTATAATCATGCCCACGGATACTTGAGGTGACAATGGAGTATCTAGGTGACATTAGGGTTTTGGTTGATTTGTGTCTTAAGGTGTTATTCTAGTATGAACTCTATGATGGATCGAGCGGAAAGAATAGCTCTATGTTATTCTAGTATGAACTCTTGAATAGATTGATCCGAAAGAATAACTTTGAGGTGGTTTCGTACCCTACCATAATCTGTTCGTTTGTTCTCCGCTATTAGTGGCTTTGGAGTGAATCTTTGTTGCATGTTGAGGGATTGTTATATGATCTATCTATGTTATTATTGTTGAGAGAACTTGCACTAGTGAAAGTATGAACCCTATGCCTTGTTTCCTCCCATTGCAATACCGTTTACGCTCACTTTTATCATTAGTTACCTTGCTGTTTTTATATTTTCAGATTGCAAAAACCTATATCTACCATCCATATTGCACTTGTATCACCATCTCTTCGCCGAACTAGTGCACCTATACAATTTACCATTGTATTGGGTGTGTTGGGGACACAAGAGACTCTTTGTTATTTGGTTGCATGGTTGTTTGAGAGAGACCATCTTCATCCTATGCCTCCCACGGATTGATAAACCTTAGGTCATCCACTTGAGGGAAATTTGCTACTGTCCTACAAATCTATGCACTTGCAGGCCCAACAACGTCTACAAGAAGAAGGTTGTGTAGTAGACATCAAGCTCTTTTCTGGCGCCGTTCCTGGGGAGGCTAGGTAAGCGGCACTCACACCCCGTCAATCAAGCTCTTTTCTAGCATCGTTGCCGGGGAGGTTAGTGCTTGAAGGTATATCTTTAGATCTTGCAATCGAATCTTTTTGTTTCTTGTTTTATCACTAGTTTAGTTTATAAAGAAAACTAGCAAAAAATGGATTTGAGTTTGTCTCATACGCTTCATCTTTTTAATATCTTTCGTGAGAATGATGGAAAGGAAAATTGTGCTCAATTGCTAGAAGAAGAATGCATTAGAATGTTTGGCACTAAATCTTTGTATGATGAGCATGATTGCAATGTTGTTAGTATGAATTCCTTGAATATCCATGATGCTAATGATATGAAAAGCCACAAGCTTGGGGAAGCTATGTTTGATGAAGATGATATTTTTAGTCCCCCAAGTTTTGATGAGCAAATTTATTATGATGAAAGCATGCCTCCTATTTATGATGATTATATTGATGAAAGTGGGTTTGGAAGAGTGTCAACTTTAGGAAGTAGTGATCCCACTATTTTGGAGGATGTTGAATCTTATTGTGATGAACATGAAAGTGGATTTGGAAGAGTGTCAACTTTATTTAGTGATGATTCCACTATTTTGGAAGAGGTTTCAATTGATTATGAGAACAAAGTTGCTATCTATGATGATTATTGTGATGACTTGTATGCTATTAGGAATAATAATAACCATGAAACTTGTCATCATGATTTTAGTTTTCAATTGGATTATGCCTCACATGATAATTATTTTGTTAAGTTTGCTCCCACTACTATTCTGAATGAGAAGAATTTTGCTTATGTGGAGAGTAGTAAATTTTCTATGCTTGTAGATCATGAAAAGAATGCTTTAGGTGCTGGTTATATTGTCAAATTCATTCATGATGCTACTGAAAATTATTATGAAGGAGGAATATATGCTTGTAGGAATTGCAATAATATCAAGTTTCCTCTCTATGTGCTTAAAATCTTGAAGTTATGTTTGTTTTGCCTTCCCATGCTAGTTGATTATTGTTCCCATAAGTTGTTTGCTCACAAAATCCCTATGCATAGGAAGTGGGTTAGACTTAAATGTGCTAGTCATATGCTTCATGATGCTCCCGTTATGTTATAATTCTTATCTTTTATGTGAGCATCATTGTCATCATCATGCCTAGCTAGAAAGGCATTAAAGGAAAGCACTTGTTGGGAGACAACCCAGTATCTATCCTTACTGTTTTTGTTTGTACACATGATTATGCTACTGTAGTAATCATGTTTTATAGCTTTTGTTTCAATAAAGTGCCAAGTAAGACCTTTAGGATAGCTTACGGTGATAGTTGTGTTGATCGTGCTGAAAATCAGAAACTTTTGCACCCAGTAAATTAGTTTTGTTACTTCACAGAAACGTGATCTTGATCTGATTCTTTTTTATCTGGATTGGTACACAAATTTATTAGGACTTACTAATTTGGTAGGATTTTTGGAGTTCCAGAAGCATACGTTTGATACAGATTACTACAGATTGTTCTGTTTTTGACAGATTCTGTTTTCTATGTGTTGTTTGCTTATTTTGATGACTCTATGAGTAGTATCGGAAGGTATGGACCATAGATAAGTCAGAGTACAGTATATATTACACCAATATGAATTTAGAATGAGTTCATTACAGTACCTAAGTGGTGGTTTTATTTTCTTATACTAATGGAGCTTACGAGTTTCCTGTTGAGTTTTGTGTTGTGAAGTTTTCAAGTTTTGGGTAAGGCTTTGATGGACTATGGAATAAGGAGTGGCAAGAGCCTAAGCTTGGGGATGCCCAAGGCACCCCAATATATTCAAGGATAGCCAAAAGCCTAAGCTTGGGGATGCCCCGGGAAGGCATCCCCTCTTTCGTCTTCGTCCATCGGTAACTTTACTTGGAGCTATATTTTTATTCACCACATGATATGTGTTTTGCTTGGAGCGTCATTTTATTTTGTTATTATTTGCTTGCTTTTATTTATAATAATTTTTTGCATCTTTATTTTCAATAAAAATGTCAAGGATAGCCTTTACCATGCTTATTTTGCTAGTATACATGTTGCTGTTTGAAAATAGAAAGTTTAATGCTATTGCAAAAATTCCCTAGAAAAGTCAGAGAATGGTATACTGTTGAAACTTTTTGAATAATGAGCTCTGATAAATTTACTACAGTGGGAATTTTATTTCATATTTTTTGGGGTTAGGGAAGTATTGATACTCTTGCATTCTTCACAGACTGTACTGTTTTGACAGATTGCTGTTATGTTTGCATTGTTTGCATATGTTTGCTTGTCTAATGATTCTATTTGAGGATAGGAGTATTAAATATGCAGAGGCATTTAGTATGCAATGTTGAATAGTAATTTTAGTGATTTGTTACAGTAGAAAATGATAAGGTTTTGCATTGGTTTATACTAACCTATTTCATGAGTTCTTGTCGAGTTTGTTGTGGATGAAGCTTTTGATAAAAAGAGAAACCATGATATGAGAGGAATTAAGGAGACACAAAAGTTCAAGCTTGGGGATGCCCAGGGCACCCCAAGATAATATTTCAAGAAGTCTCAAGCATCTAAGCTTGGGGATGCCTCGGTAGGCATCTCACCTTTCTTCTTCAACAACTATCAGTTAGTATCGGTTGAGCCTAAGTTTTTGCTTCTTCACATGAGTTGTGCTATCCTTGCAATGCCATTTTATTTTGTTTTGCTTGCTGTTTGAATACAATACCAAGATATTAAATTCTTTTGTGAGAGAGGGTCTTCACATAGTTACACAATTATTTAGCTACTCATTGATCTTCACTTATTTCTTTTTGGAGTAGTTTGTCATTTACTCGTGTGCTTCACTTATATCCTATGAGTAAATTGTTGAATGAGTTGATTGTCATAAATCTGAATTTATATATGTCTCATTTGCTTATCCCATGGGGAGTAATGACTTCACATCTAAGAAGTATAGGTTGTAAATTTATTGAAGGTTAGCAAGCATTGTATTGGTCATTTGAACAATTCATGAAAGAATATTGAAGGAAGAGAGATTTCATATATAAATACACTATCCTAGACATCTTTTATAATTGGGAGCACTCATTAAGTATGACATGCTAAAGAGTTGATGTTGGACAAGGAAGACAACGTAATGGGTTATGTTTTCCGACATCTCAGTTAAAGTATATTGTCATGGATCATTCAAACATGTTGAGCTTGCCTTTCCCCCTCATGGTAGCCAAAATTCCTTGCCCCAAGTAGAGATACTACTTGTGCTTCCAAATATCCTTAAACCTAGTTTTGCCATGAGAGTCCACCATACCTACCTATGGATTGAGTAAGATCCTTCAAGTAAGTTGTCATCGGTGCAAGCAATAAAAATTGCTCTTTAAATATGTATGATCATTTGGTGTGAAGAAAATAGCTTTGTACGATCTTGTTATGGAAGCAATAAAAGCGACAGACTGCATAATAAAGGTCCATATACAAGTGGCAATATAAAGTGACGTTCATTCGCGTTAAGATTTTGTGCATCCAACCCTAAAAGTGCATGACAACCTCTGCTTCCCTCTGCGAAGGGCCTATCTTTTACTTTATGTCTTTTACTTTTTGCTTGAGTCAAGGTGATCTTCACCTTTCCCTTTTTCATTTTATCCTTTGGCAAGCACCTCGTGTTGGGAAGATCCTGATATATATATATATATATATATATATATATATATATATATATATATATATATATCCAATTGGATGTAAGTTAGCATGAACTATTATTGTTGACATCACCCAAAGGTGAATACGTTGGGAGGCAACACTATAAGCCCCTATCTTTCTTAGTGTCTGATTGAAACTCCATAACCATTAGTATTGCGTGAGTGTTAGCAATTGTAGAAGACTATATGATTGTTGAGTATGTGGAGTTTGGTATTCCTAAAAATAAGATGAATTGCAATTGTTTGATGACTGAGAATGAAGTTTGCTAGTTTTCAAGAAAGTTTATGGTCTATGCTTTGACATGTGAATTGCTTGTTACTTTATCGTGAGAAGTTTTATGAGATGAACTACTATTATGACATATTATCATGCTAGAAAAGGTGATTGAAATTATCATTGATCAAACTTGTGCACCTTCTAGCATTCACACTTCATAAATTCTTTCTTTTATCATTTACCTACTCGAGGACGAGTAGGAATTAAGCTTGGGGATGCTGATACGTCTCCAACGTATCTATAATTTATGAAGCATTCATGCTAATTTATTATCTGTTTTGAATGATTATGGGCTTTATTATACAGTTTTATATTACTTTTGGGACTAACCTATTAACCGGAGGCCCAGCCCATATTGTTGTTTTATTGCCTGTTTCAGTATTTCGAGGAAAAGGAATATCAAACAAGTCCAAACGGAATGAAACCTTCGGCATCGTGATTTTTTGGAAGAATATGATCCTGGAGACTTGGAGTTCACGTCAGAAGATCCTCGAGGAGGCCAGGAGATAGGGGGCCCCCCTACTGGGCGCGCCCCCCTGTCTCGTGGGCCCCTCAAGCACCCCTCGACCGACTTCTTTCGCCTATATAGTCCCACGTACCCTAAAAACGTCCACGGATAAGATAGATCAGGAGTTCCGCCGCCGCAAGCCTCTGTAGCCACCAAAATCCTCTCGGGAGCCCGTTCCGGCACCCTGCCGGAGGGGGAACCCATCACCGTGGCCATCTTCATCATCCCGGCGCTATCCATGACGAGGAGGGAGTAGTTCACCCTCAGGGCCGAGGGTATGTACCAGTAGCTATGTGTTTGATCTCTCTCTCTCTCATGTTCTCTCTATGGCACGATCTTGATGTATCGCGATCTTTGCTATTATGGTTGGATCTTATGATGTTTCTCCCCCTCTATTCTCTTGTGATGAATTGAGTTTCCCTCTTGAAGTTATCTTATCGGATTGAGTCTTTGATTTGAGAACACTTGATGTATGTCTTGCCGTGTTTATCTGTGGTGACAATGGGATATCACGTGCCACTTATGTATGTTTTGGTAACCAACTTGCGGGTTCCGCCCATGAACCTATGCATAGGGGTTGGCACACGTTTTCTTGACTCTCCGATAGAAACTTTGGGGCACTCTTTGAAGTACTTTGTGTTGGTTGGATGAATTTGAGATTGTGTGACGCATATCATATAATCATGCCCACGGATACTTGAGGTGACAATGGAGTATCTAGGTGACATTAGGGTTTTGGTTGATTTGTGTCTTAAGGTGTTATTCTAGTATGAACTCTATGATGGATCGAGCGGAAAGAATAGCTCTATGTTATTCTAGTACGAACTCTTGAATAGATTGATCCAAAAGAATAACTTTGAGGTGGTTTCGTACCCTACCATAATCTGTTCGTTTGTTCTCCGCTATTAGTGGCTTTGGAGTGACTCTTTGTTGCATGTTGAGGGATTGTTATATGATCTATCTATGTTATTATTGTTGAGAGAACTTGCACTAGTGAAAGTATGAACCCTATGCCTTGTTTCCTACCATTGCAATACCGTTTACGCTCACTTTTATCATTAGTTACCTTGCTGTTTTTATATTTTCAGATTACAAAAACCTATATCTACCATCCATATTGCACTTGTATCACCATCTCTTCGCCGAACTAGTGCACCTATACAATTTACCATTGTATTGGGTGTGTTGGGGACACAAGAGACTCTTTGTTATTTGGTTGCAGAGTTGTTTGAGAGAGACCATCTTCATCCTACGCCTCCCACGGATTGATAAACCTTAGGTCATCCACTTGAGGGAAACTTGCTACAGTCCTACATCTACAAGAAGAAGGTTGTGTAGTAGACATCAGCGGCCCTACCCCCTGGGTGCGCCTCCCAGGCTTGTGGCCACCTCATGTGCTCTCCAGACTCCGGTTTCTTGCAGAATACTTCTTTTGGTCGATAAAAATTCATTATATAATCTCCCAAAAGTTTTGACCACCGTACCATGGCAATATCCTATGTTCTTGTTTCTAGCTATTTCTGCAGCAAATTTAGAGCAAGATGTCTTTGCAAGAGTCGGTCGGGGAGAGCCGTGTCTCTCATCTGATACCTGACCCAAGAGGATACAACGAAGGTGATCACTTTGGGTGATCAACGGAGGAAGAGATGGAGGCTGACCTAAAAAGAGTGGATGCCATGGAGGAGGATCCAGAAGTCACCTCTCGCCCTCAACCTGGAGCCATGCTTGAGGTACTCTAGAGCTCATCAATGTCAGATTCGGTCATACCTCCCAATGCTAAATTCTCTCTTACAATAATATGAAAAAGAGTGTTGCTTTTCCCCCCGCAGCGAGGATGCATCCATGGGTGGATGGTGCTCTAACTATTATAGGGAAACTCCTCAAGGAAAATAAGGACCTCAGACAGCAAAATCAAAAGCTTGAAGAGGAGAATCGCATTATGAAGGGCATTATTGCCAAGAATATTACGCCACCACCTCCGAAGAAGAAGTCATGAGTATATTGGTATGGGCACTCCCCTTGGCTTGTGCCAAGCTTGGGGGAGGTGCCCCAGTATCGTATCACCATCACATCTTTACCTTTATCATTTTTCTTAGTTTGATCCTTTTGGTTATATCCTGGTTTAGTAGAATAAAGTTTTTAGTATGATCTAGTCTTTGAGTTTTGCTTTGTGATCTATCTATGTAATCGAGTCCGTGAGTTATATAATAAAGATTAGTTTTGAGTTGAGGGCTTTGCTTTCTTGCTATGGTCTTGAGTAAAAAAATAATAAAAGAAGTAAAAAATATTATATAATGATCTTATGGAGAGTGATGACTTCACATATAAAGAGTGTGATGAATAAAAATTGTTGAGAGTTGACAAACATAGTTTTGGTCATTGCTGTAACTAATAGGAAGTAATGAAGAAAGAGAGGTCCCACATATAAATCTACTATCTTGGGCATCTTTTGTGATTATGAGCACTCATTAAATTATTATATGCTAAAAGGTTGATGTTGGACAAGGAAGACAACATAATGGGTTATGTTTCTTTATATCCGAATAGAAGTTATATTGCCATGGATCCTCCAACATGTTGAGCTTGCCTCTCATGCTATGCTAGCCAAATCTTTTGCACCAAGTAGAGATACTACTTGTGCCTCCAAAAACCCTTAACCTAGTTTTGCCATGAGATTCCACCATACCTACCTACGGATTGAGTAAGATCCTTCAAGTAAGTTGTCATCGGTGCAAGCAATAAAAATTGCTCTATAAATATGTATGGTCATTTATCGTGAGGAAAATAAGCTTTATACGAACTTGTGATATGGAAGAAATAAAAGTGACAGAATACATAATAAAGTTCTTTATCACAAGCGGCAATATAAACTGACGTTCTTTTGCATTAAGATTTTGTGCATCAAACCATAAAGCGCATGACAACCTCTCCTCCCCTCTGCGAAGGGCCTATCTTTTATTTACCTTCTACCCTTATACAAGAGTCATGGTGATCATCACCTCTTCTTTTTATACTTTTTCTCTTCGGCAAGCGCTATATGTTCGCAAGAGCCTAAGCTTGGAGATGCCCAAGCACCCCAAGGAAATATTCAAGGACAACCAAGAGCCTAAGCTTGGGGATGCCCTGGATGGCATCCCCTCTTTCGTCTTCGTTCATCGATAACTTTACTTGGAGCTATATCTTTATTCACCACATGATATGTGTTTTGCTTGGAGCATCATTTTATTTTGTTAGTATTTGCTTGATGTTATTTAGAATAATGTTTTGCATCTATATTTTCAATAAAAATGTCGAGGATAGCCTTTACCATGCTTATTTTGCAAGTATACTTGTTGCTGTTTGAAAACAGAAAGTTTATCGATGTTGCAAAAATTCCCTAGAAAAGTCAGAATATGATAAATTGTTGAAACCTTTTGCAAAATAAGTTCTGATAAATTTTCTACAGTGTAGTATTTTTTCATAATTTTTTGAGTTAGGGAAGTATGATGAATCTTGCATTCTTTACAGGCTGTACTGTTTTAGAAGATTTCTGTTATGTTTGCATTGTTTGCACATGTTTGCTTGTTTAATGATACTATTTGAGGATAGGAGTATTAAATATGGGGAGGAATTTAGTATGAAATGTTGAATAATAATTTTAGTGATTTGTTACAGTAGAGAATGATAAGGTTATTGCATTGATTTATACTAACTTATCTCACAAGTTTTTGTTGAGTTTTGTGTGGATGGAGTTTTTAAGATGTAGGGAAGCCGTGATATAAAAGGAATTAAGGAGACACAAAAGCTCAAGATTGGGGATGCCCAAGGCACCCCAAGATAATATTTCAAGAAGTCTCAAGCATCCAGGCTTGGGGATGCCCCGATAGGCATCCCACTTTTCTTCTTCAACAACTATCGGTTAGTATCAGTTGAACCTAAGTTTTTGCTTCTTCACATGATGTGTGCTATCCTTGAAATGTCATTTTGTTTTGTTTTGCTTGCTGTTTGAATAAAATCCCAAGATCTGAAATTCTTAAATGTTAGAGAGTCTTCACATAGTTGCACAATTATTTGACTACTCATTGATCCTCACTTATATCTTTTGGAGTAGTTTGTCTTTTGCTCTAGTGCTTCACTTATACCTTTTTAGAGCACAGTAGTGGTTTTATTTTGTAGAAATTATTGATCTCTCATGCTTCACGTATATTATTTTGAGAGTCTTTTAGAACAGCATGGTATTTGCTTTGGTTATGAATTTGGTCCTAATATGATGGGCATCCAAGTTGGGTATAATAAAAATTATCATATAGAGTGCATTGAACACTATGAGAAATTTGATACTTGATAATTGTTTTGAGATATAAAGGTGGCAATGTTAGAATCATGCTAGTTGGGTAATTATGAAATTGAGAAATACTTGTGTTAAAGTTGGCAAGTCCCATAGCATGCACGTATGGTAAAAGTTGTGTGACAAATTTGAAGCATGGGGTGTTCTTTTGATTGCCTTCCTTATGAGTGGAGGTCGGGATCGCATGATGGTTAACTCCTACCAACCCTTCCCCTAGGAGCATGCGTAGTAGTACTTTGCTTCGAGGGCTAATAAAATTTTGCAATAAGTATATGAGTTCTTTATGACTAATGTGAGTTCATGGATTATACGCACTCTTACCCTTCCATCATTGCTAGCCTCTACGGCACCGTGCATTGCCCTTTCTCACCTAGAGAGTTGGTGCAAACTTCGTCGGTGCATCCAAACCCCGTGATACGGTACGCTCTATCACACATAAACCTCCTTATATCTTCCTCAAAACAGCCACCATACCTACCTATTATGGCATTTCCATAGCCATTCTGAGATATATTGCCATGCAACTTTCCACCATTCCGTTTATTATGACACGCTCCATCATTGTCATATTGCTTTTGCATGATCATGTAGTTGACATCGTATTTGTGGCAAAGCCACCGTTACAATTCTTTCATACATGTCGCTCTTGATTCATTGCATATCCCGGTACACCGCCGGAGGCATTCACATAGAGTCATATTTTGTTCTAAGTATTGAGTTGTAATTCTTGAGTTGTAAATAAATAAAAGTGTGATGATCTTCATTATTAGAGCATTGTCCCAAGTGAGGAAAGGATGATGGAGACTATGATTCCCACATAAGTAGGGGTGAGACTGCGGACTTTATGAAAAAAAAGAGGCCAAAGAAGCCCAAATAAAAAAGAGGCCAAAGAAGCCCACCAAAATAAAAAAATGAGAGAAAAAGAGAGAAGGGACAATGTTACTATCCTTTTTCCACACTTGTGCTTCAAAGTAGCACCATGATCTTCATGACAGACAGTCTCCTATGTTGTCACTTTCATATACTAGTGGGAATTTTTCATTATAGAACTTGGCTTTTATATTCCAATGATGGGCTTCCTCAAAATGCCCTAGGTCTTCGTGAGCAAGAAAGTTGGATGCACACCCACTTAGTTTCTTTTGTTGAGCTTTCATACATTTATAGCTCTAGTGCATACTTTGCATGGCAATCCCTACTCCTTACATTGACATCAATTGATGGGCATCTCCATAGCCCGTTGATTAGCCACGTCGATGTGAGACTTTCTCCTTTTTTGTCTTCTCCACACAACCTCCATCATCATATTCTATTCCACCCATAGTGCTATATCCATGGCTTACGCTCATGTATTGCGTGAGAGTTGAAAAAGCTGAAGCGCGTTAAAAAGTATGAACCAATTGCTTCGCTGAAACCGGGGTTGTGCATGGTGGGAGTATTTTGTGTGAAGAAAATGGAGCATAGCCTAACTATATGATTTTGTAGGGATAAGCTTTCTTTGGCTATGTTATTTTGATAAGACATGATTACTTGTTAGTATGCTTGAAGTATTACTATTTTTATGTTAATATGAACTTTTATCTTGAATCATTTGGATCTGAACATTCATGCCACAATAAAGAAAATTACATTGAGAAATATGCTAGGTAGCATTCCACATCAAAAATTCTGTTTTTATCATTTACCTACTCGAGGACGAGCAGGAATATAGCTTGGGGATGCTTGATACGTCTCCAATGTATCTATAATTTTTGATTGTTCCATGCTATTATATTATCTGGGCTTTACTATACACTTTTATATTATTTTTGGGACTAACCTATTAACCAGAGGCCCAGTCCAAATTGCTATTTTTTTGCCTATTTCAGTGTTTCGCAGAAAAGGAGTATCAAACGGAGTCCAAACAGAGTGAAACCTTCGAGAGAGTTATTTTTGGAATGAAATAATCCAGGAGACTTGGAGTAGACGTCAGGGAAGCAACGAGGTGGCCACGAGGGTCCAGGGCGCGCCCTACCCCCCTGGGCGTGCCCCCCACCCTTGTGGGCCCCTCGTGGCTCCCCTGACCGACTTCTTTCACCTATATATATCCATATACCCCGAAAACATCTAGGAGCACAATAGATCGGGAGTTCCGCTGCCGCAAGCCTCTGTAGCCACCAAAAACCAATCGGGACCCTGTTCCGGCACCCTGCCGGAGGGGGGGGGGATCCCTCACCGGTAGCCATCTTCATCATCCCGGCGCTCTCCATGACGAGGAGGGAGTAGTTCACCCTCAGGTATGAGGGTATGTACCAGTAGCTATGTGTTTGATCTCTCTCTCTCTCTCTCTCTCTCTCTCTCTCGTGTTCTTGATTTGGCATGATCTTGATGTATCGTGATCTTTGCTATTATAGTTGGATCTTATGGTGTTTCTTTCCCTCTACTATCTTGTAATGGATTGAGTTTTCCCTTTGAAGTTATCTTATTGGAATGAGTCTTTAAGGATTTGAGAACACTTGATGTATGTCTTGCATGTGCTTATCTGTGATGACCATGGGATATTCACATGATCTACTTGATGTATGTTTTGGTGATCAACTTGCGGGTTCAGTGACCTTGTGAACTTATGCATAGGGGTTGGCACACGTTTTCGTCTTGACACTCTGGTAGAAGCATTGGGGCACTCTTTGAAGTACTTTGTGTTGGTTGAATAGATGAATTTGAGACTGTGTGATGTATATCGTATAATCATGCCCACGGATACTTGAGGTGACATTGGAGTATCTAGGTGACATTAGGGTTTTGGTTGATCTGTGTCTTTAGGTGTTATTCTAGTATGAACTCTATGATAGATCGAACGGAAAGAATAGCTTGGTGTTATTTTACTACGGACTCTTGAATAGATCAATCATAAAGGATAACTTTGAGGTGGTTTCGTACCCTATAATAATCTCTTTGTTTGTTCTCTGCTATTAGTGACTTTGGAGTGACTCTTTGTTGCATGTTGAGGGATAGTTATATGATCCAGTTATGTTATTATTGTTGAGAGAACTTGCACTAGTGAAAGTATGAACCTTAGGCCTTGTTTCCTAGCATTGCGATATCGTTTATGCTCACTTTTACCGCTTGCTACCTTGCCGTTTTTATATTTTCAGATTACAAAAACCTATATCTACCATCCATATTGCACTTGTATCACCATCTCTTTGCCGAACTAGTGCACCTATACAATTTGCCATTGTATTGGGTGTGTTGGGGACACAAGAGACTCTTTGTTATTTGGTTGCAGGGTTATTTGAGAGAGACCATCTTCATCCTACGCCTCCCACGGATTGATAAACCTTAGGTCATCCACTTGAGGGAAATTTGCTACTGTCCTACAAACCTCTACACTTGGAGGCCCAACAACGTCTACAAGAAGAAGGTTGCGTAGTAGACATCACCACCCACATATCAAATTATCGAAGTACCGAACGCGTATCATATGAGCATGATGAAAACTAACCTGACAACAATTCCCATGTGTCCTAGGGAGCGCTTTGCTTTATATAAGAGTTTTTCCAGGCTTATCCTTTGCTACAAAAAGGATTGGGCCACCTTGCTGCATCTTTGTTACACTTGTTACTTATTACCTGTTATGAATTATCTTATCACAAAACTATCTGTTACCAATAATTTTAGTGCTTGCAGAAAATAGCTTGCTGAAAATCGCTTGTCATTTCCTTATGCTCCTTGTTGGGTTTGACACTCTTACTTATTGAAAGGACTACGATAGATCCCTTATACTTGTGGGTCATCAAGATGGACCGGTCAAAACTTCTGAAATGAGGTCTTGCCCCAGCCATCGCACTTCGGTCCCAACGAGTTGGTATGATCGGTCTCACCGAAAAGCCTAACGGTCAAGTCTTTTGCACTAGTCGGTCCCACCAAGATTTTCATGTTGGTGACATCGAGTTGGGTCAAAGACTTATAATGGTTGGATTTTTGGTGCTGCCTATTTATACCCCTCCACCACCACCTACTCTCTAAAAGAGCCATCAGAACGGAACACAACTTCCACTAATTTTCTAAGAAGGGAACCACCTACTCATATGTGTTGAGATAAGAGATTCCAATCCAACCATTTGAGCCTTGATTTCTAGCCTTCCCCAAGTTGTTTTCCATTAAATTCCCTCTCCTACCAAAGCCAAATATGTGAGAGAGTGTTTGAGTGTTGGGGAGACTATCATTTGAAGCATAAGAGCAAGGAGTTCATCAACAACAACAATTTATATTACCTTTTGGAGAGTGGTGTCTCCTAGATTGGTTAGGTGACACTCGGGAGCCTCCAAGATTGTGGAGTTGAACCAAGCAGTTTGTAAGGGCAAGGAGACGGCCTACTCCGTGAAGATCTACCCGAGTGAGGCTAGTCCTTCATGGACGTAACCCATAATGGAATAGGCAAGTTTTCTTCTTTGTGGGCCCTTCGTGGGTGGAGCCCTCCATGGACTCGCGCAAGCGTTACCCTCCATGGGTTGATGCCTCCATCAACGTGGATGTACGATAGCACCACCTATCGGAACCACGCCAAAAATCACTGTGTCTTCATTGCGTTTGAATTTCCATATCATCCCTTACTTTCCGCACATTGCATGCTTTACTATTTCCGCTGCTCTATCTCTAGATGTGCATGTGTAGAAAGCCTTGGTGTTATCTTAATTGTGCCAAAATCTGCCAAAACTTCAAGAGAACCATAAAACTGCACCTTTGGTTGGTTAAGAGTCTATTCACCCCCCTCCAGACCTATCTTCTCCGATCCTACAATAAAAGGTTATGATCATGATCGTTACCTTCACCGAGTTGCAGAAGAAGAAGAATGTGTCGGTGTAGATCGTATTTGGAGTCCGTCGAACTGTCGATGAACGATCCCGCGAACCGCCCACGAACAGTCCCTCGAACCGAAGACCGAAAGCACGACCTCTATACTTGGTTGCAAGCGTGAAGCCTTCACGATCCGGCAACGCTTTGCTATCCAAAGCTAATCATCACCGAAGAATTAGAGGGAGGAAATTAGAACCACACTAGGCTTCTATGAGGATTAGAGGAACTAGACCAAGCTTTAATTTGTCAACTAGGACCAACTAGAACTAGGGCTAGATGAACTAGAGGAGGCTCCAAAACTTGTGTATCCAATAGAGCGAAGCCCCCTAGTATATATAGAATGGAGGGGAGGGAGAGGGTTGCCACCAAGGAGGGAAAGTATCTCCTTGGTGCGCGGGCCAAGGGAGGGGACTCCCCACCCCCTCTCCAATTCGGCCTCCTTCCATGGCTATGGGGGCGCCTCCCCCACTTGGGCCTTGGTGGCCCAAGTTGCCTTCCATCACCTTTTTAGGCTCGTCGATATTAAATTTAATATAGAACTGTTCTAAATATTTCCAGACCCTTTTATATATAATTTAACATCCCTAGAGACATATTCCACCTATATATTAATTATCGGTAATAACTGGTATTACCCGATACTCTCTGAAACCCTTTTGGTGACCCCGAAACACTTCTGGATCCTCTCAAAACTATTCTAAATATTAGTGAAACAACATGAATATATTCTCATCACTCTTGTCCTACTAACACTCAACAGATCATGATTGCCTTAATCTTGTGACCCCGTAGGTTCCGCAACTCATAGACATGAACGAAACCCCTTCATTCAATGACCGATAGCGGAACCGTGGACATCCATATTGATCCCTATGAGCACACAAATGATATTTGACTGAACCTTTGGTTGTCATGTGATGTTCCCTTTGCTTCACGATACCTCACAAAATCCGGGATGCACCGGTATCCTCCTAAGTCATCACATGCTCACTATACAGTTATCCTCGTTACCGGTTTTGTTCTTCTTTATCGTTATTGTGTCCCGACATCCCTATGACCAAGTCACCTGTATCTTGCCAATATGATGTTGGATGCCGTCACACCGAGAGGGCCTTAAGAATATCTCTCCACCGTTGGAGGAGCAGATCCTACTCTCGAGCTATCTAGTCCCTTGTCAAACTTTCCGATGAGCCTGTAAGTTATCGTTATGATCACCGTGTTACAGGTGACGTTTGAGCAATCACAAAGTCCACCGTACGATAATAAGTGACTATGATACTCTCATGGTCTGAGGAGCAAAATCACACGTTAACACTCTGTGTTATTACAATTGAATGCAGACGATATTAACTCAATTCATAATGGACAAGTTTGGATCGATCCAATATGATCATTCTTCTAACGTCATAATCTCAATGCTGTTTTAGGACTACCGTTACACTTAAAAACATGATCACAAACATCGTTCTTCTCCTCCCCAGTACGGGGAGGCGGAGTTTCCTCGTGTTGCCCCCTGCCTCCGTGGGAGGAATCTGCCTCGTCGTCTTCAGACGGCGAGTTTATGACAGCCTTGCGTCGGGGACCCTTCCTGGTCCCCTAGGTCACCCTCTTAGGCCCTTCGGCCTCTTCAGGTGGGGCGGCCCCTTCCTTTTCCTCCTCCCCCTCGGGGGAGGAGTGTGCATCGTCATCTTCGGATGAGGCATCCGGTACGACCTTACGCCGGAGACCCTTCTTGGTCCCCGGGGCCTTCTTTTCGGCCTTCTTTTCCGACGCCTTGTAGGGCGCTGGGACTAGAATCTCCGTCAGGAGAGCGTCTGCTGGACCTTCTGGCAGTGGAGCCGGACAGTCAATCCGCTCCGCCGTCACCACATACTCCTGATTAAATACACACGATGACTTAAGATCCTCCCATGAGTATGCTGGGAAAAACTACATCTGGTGATGGTCAGAAAACTCACCGGATGGGGGAGCCGCGTGGCGTGAAGTCCGCGGTCCTCGGATGTGGGAGGAGGTATTTCAGAGGCCTTGAATAGCGCCTTCCATGCATCCTTGTGTGTCACGCCGTAGAGCTCTCGAAGTGTCTGGTGTTCGGCCGGGACAAACTCCCACAGATTAAATGCCTGTCTTTGGCATGGAAGAATTCGGCGGACGAGCATGACCTGGACCATGTTGACAAGCTTGATTTTCTTGTCCATCATATTCCTGATGCAGTTTTAAAGTCCGGTCAGCTCTACAGGCTCACCCCAGGCCAGGCCCTTCTTTTCCCAAGAGGTGAGCCGCATGGGAATTCCGGATCGGAATTCGGGGGCCGCCGCCCAGTTGGCGTCGCGTGGCTCGGTGATGTAGAACCACCCCAATTGCCACCCTTTCACGGTCTCCATGAAGGAGCCGTCGAGCCAGGTAACATTGGGCATCCTGCCCACCATGGCGCCTCCGCACTCCGCTTGCTGGCCGCTCACGATATTCGGCTTCACGCAGAAGATTCGTAGCCACAAGCCGAAGTGAGGCTTGATGCGGAGGAAGGCCTCGCACACGACGATAAACGCTAAGATGTTGAGGATGAAATTTGGGGCTAGATCGTGGAAGTCTAGCCCATAGTAAAACATGAGCCCGCGGACAAAGGGATGAAGTGGAAATCCCAGTCCACGGACGAAGTGGGCAAGGAACACGACCCTCTCGTGGGGTCCGGGAGTCGGAATGATCTGCCCTGCGTCCGGCAGCCGGTGCGCGATATTTGCGGCCAAGTATCCAGCCGCCCGGAGCTTCGTGATGTGCTCCTCCTTGACGGTGGAGGCCACCCACTTGCCTCTTGCTCCGGACATGTTTTTCTGTGCGGAGGAGGTGTGGACTAGGGCGCTGGAGCTCAAGGGGGCAAGAATGGATAAGCAAAGGAGGAAGAAGGCGTGGGTGAAAATGGGGAATCCTTATCCCTTTATAGAGGCGACAAAAATGGTGCGCCTCCCCACTTGCCTGTTGAGGATCGCTTATTTCCCAAGCACCACGGTTGATGGCGCGGTTGGGTTACCCATACCCGTATTGATGGGAATCCCGTGATAAGGGGACATGATCTCTACTTCGACAAGACATGCCGAGGAAACCGCCTCGCAATATGCGCTATGGCTGGTTGTGGAAAAACGGTTCGAATAATGACCCAACCGTAGTATCATGTCATGCTGTCTAAAGTTGTCAGCGGATTACATTTGTGGAATATCATTCTCTCTACGGTGGTATGTGAAGATCATCTTGCAGATCCGGACATGCTTTGAGTGTTCGATAATTACTTTGGAGTATTTAGAGAAGGAACCTGCCTTGCAATGTCGAAGACAAACTGCGCGTTGGACTCATCGTCATTGAAGCCTGGTTCAGGGGCTACTGAGGGAGTCCTGGATTAAGGGGTATCCGGACAGCCGGACTATATACTTTGGCCAGACAGTTGGACCGTGAAGATACAAGACTCAAGACTTCGTCCCGTGTCCGGATGGGACTCTCCTTTGTGTGGAAGACAAGCTTGGTGATCCGGGTATCATATTTCCTTCTTTGTAACTGACTCTGTGTAAACCCAAGCCCCTTCCGGAGTCTATATAAACCGGAGGGTTTAGTCCTTAGAGACACAATCATAATCATCATAGGCTAGCTTCTAGGGTTTAGCCTCTACGATCTCGTGGTAGATCAATTCTTGTAATACTCATATCATCAATATCAATCAAGCAGGAAGTAGGGTTTGTAAAACATCGTGTCCCTTGCCCCCTGTTACCATTAGCCTTAGACGCACAGATCGGGACCCCCTACCCGAGATCCGCCGGTTTTGACACCGACAGCGGTGTCGAGGTATGCTCTGCCCCCCCGCTTGCGGCATGCAAGCTACTTCTCCTTGCGCTTGGGAGAAACCGCGGTGGAGGTTGCCGGCTTGGCGGGCTTCGCCGCCTTCCCCACCGGTTTCGCCGCCTTCGCCGCAGGGGCGGGCATGGGCGGCTTGCTTGGCACGATGTGGGTGCCCGCCCGCCTCCATTTTTGGCCGATGTGGGTGGACGCCACCATCTTCGCCACGGCGGCGGCGGTCAAGGTGGCCGGAGGCGGGAGGTGCGGGGCGGGGGCGGGCACGGGCGCGGCCACGGCGCGGGCGCGGATGAAGCCAGCGGCGGAGGAGCGGCGGAGGGGGTGGTCCGGGGCTGGAGGGGCTCCATGGCCGCTGGCGGCTACAAGAACGGGCGGCGGCGGCGTGGATGATGCCGGCGACGGGGAGAGGAGGCTTGGGAATTTTCCCTCCCGCGCACAGTGTTGACCAAGTGAGGGTTGGGCCTTCAACTTGCCCCAAACCCTCACTAGTGCAGGTTGGCCTCGAACTTGAGGGTTCGGCCTGTAATTTTTTTTGAGGGTTTAGGGATTTGAGGGTACTGATATGTGCCTTTTTTTGCTAAACCCTCAAACTGGCAGTTATTTTGAGGGTTTGGCCAGCTTGAGGGCTCTGTTAGACATGCTCTTATAGAATATCTATAGCCGCAACCTGCGAATGGGCCCTCAAACGTCCGCGGACAGTGACTGAGCGGGCCTCAAATTTTACCAGATTGCGTCACCTGAGGACAGGTGGATGGACCCCGCCCCGGAGGCCGCACACTCATCGGTGGTAGAGCCGAACACAGACTTCACCCCCAAGGAAGCCTGTGACTCCGGACCCCCGGACTCGTATCCGGCTGTAGGTTCCAGTCCGCGCACCCCGAGCCCGCCGGATCTGGTTGGGCTCCGGTAATAGAGTTCACCGCTGTGGATATCTTCCAGCACTCGCCCCTTGGCGACATGCTGAACTCGTTAAAGTCTCTCTCTTTGTCAGGGGACTGTTGGCCGAACTATGTCCGGCTCGAGTTGGAAGCAGGCGACGAATGAATTCGTTGCCCACCCACCACCCACTTCATTGTCACGGTCGATGATTTAACCGACATGCTTGACTTCGACTCTGAAGACATCGACGGTATGGACGACGATGTAGGAGAAGAATAGGAACCACCGCCCATGGGGCGGTGGACAGCCACCTCCTCATATGATATATATATATATATGGTGGACACTCCGAAAGAAACCAATGGCGATGAGGCAATGGAGGATAACTCCTCAAGGAAGAAAGCAAAGCATGGGCATCGTCAGCGCCGCTCCAAGCCCCGCCATAGCAATACCGGCACAGGAGACGAAAACAATCTGAATGGTGCCGAAGATGAATACAACCCCGATCAGCCTGCCTTCAAGCAGGACAAACAGGAAGACGGGCAGGTCAGCCCAGACGAACAGGCAACGGACGGATACCCGGAGGAGGAAAACTACATGCCCCCCTTCGAAGACGAGATTAGCCTCGGCGACAACGAGTTCGGCGTGCCTGAGGACCTCGTAGAGCAGGAGCGCTTCAAGCGTCGGCTTATGGCCACTGCGAGGAGCCTGAAAAAGAAGCAGCAGCAGCTCCAAGCTGATCAAGACCTGCTCACACACAGATGGACTGAAGTCCTGGCAGCCGATGAATATGGACTCAAGCGCCACACGGCTGACCGGCCACCTCATGGCCGGGATAAAACGGCGTATCAGTCCGAATACCAGCCCGCACGCCCACGCCAATACACTACGGCCCGAGGCAATAGGCAGGACCTGCAAGATACACTGGAAAAACAAGGCAGGACAGCCAAGATCAATCTACGGATCGCGGGGGCGCGCCCCAACACGTGACGATGATTGTCACGCTGGATACACTATCAACAAGTCCGGCCGGGCCGAATACAGCCAACCAGACTCATTCGAACTGCGTAGCCACATAGCCCGGCATAGAGGCGCCGCACACCCCCTCTGCTTCACTGACGAAGTGATGGATCATGAATTCCCAGATGGGCTTAAACCCGTAAACATCGAATCATATGATGGCACAACAGACCCCGTAGTATGGATTGAAGATTTGCTTCTCCACATTCACATGGCCCACGGAGACGATTTACACGCCATCAAGTATCTTCCCCTTAAGCTCAAAGGGACCAGCCCGACACTGGCTAAACAGCCTGCCAACAAATTCCATTGGCAGTTGGGAAAACCTGGAGGACGCGTTCCTCGACAACTTCCAGGGAATGTACGTGCGACCACCGGATGCCGATGACTTGAGCCACATTACCCAACAGCCCGGAGAGTCAGCCAGGAAATTCTGGACTCGGTTCCTAACCAAAAAGAACCAAATAGTCGACTGTCCGAACGTCGAAGCCCTGGCGGCCTTTAAGCATAATATCTGTGACGAGTGGCTCGCCCGACACCTCGGCCAGGAAAAACCAAAGTCCATGGTGGCCCTCACGACACTCATGACCCGCTTTTGTGCGGGCGAGGACAACTGGTTGGCTCGCAGTAGCACCACGCCAATAAATTCCGGCACCTCAGATGTCCGCAACAATAACGGCAAGCCACGGCGCAACAGACATAAGCGACGGAACAATGGCGACAACACTGAAGACACGGCAGTCAACACCGGATTCAGTGACTCGAAATTTGGTCAGCGGAAAAAGGCGTTCAAAAGAAACAATCAGGGACCGTCCAGTCTGGACCGCATACTTGACCGCTCGTGCCAAATTCATGGCACCCCGAATAAGCCAGCAAACCACACTAATAGAGACTGCTGGGTGTTCAAACAGGCCGGTAAAATAAACACCGAAAACAAGGACAAGGGGCTGCACAGCGATGATGACGAGGAGCCCCGGCGTCCGAACACGGGGGGACAGAAGAAATTTCCTCCCCAGGTGAAGACAGTCAATATGATCTATGCCACCCATATTCCCAAACGGGAATGGAAGCGAGCACTACGGGACGTTTATGTGATGGAGCCAGTCGCCCCAAAATTCAACCCATGGTCAGCCTATCCGATCACCTTTGATCGTGGGGATCACCCTACCAGTATCCGTCACGACGATTCAGCCGCCCTGGTCCTAGACCCAATCATCGACAGATTCCACCTCACGAGAGTTCGTATGGATGGCGGCAGCAGCCTGAACCTGCTCTATCAGGACACAGTGCGCAAAATGGGCATCGACCCATCGAGGATCAAGCCCACCAAAACCACCTTCAGAGGTGTAATTCCAGGAGTAGAGGCCCGTTGCACGGGCTCCATAACACTGGAAGTGGTCTTCGGATCTCCGGATAACTTCCGAAGCGAGGAGTTAATCTTCGATATCGTCCCTTTCCGTAGTGGTTATCATGCACTGCTTGGACGAACCACATTCACTCGATTCAATGCGGTACCACACTATGCATACCTCAAGCTCAAGATGCCAGGACCTCGCGGGGTCATAACAGTCAACAGAAACATGGACCGGTCTCTCCGTACAGAAGAGCATATTGCAGCCCTCACGGCAGAAGTACAATGCAGCCTTCTCCGACAAACCACCAATCCGGCTACAACAACCCCGAACACCGTTAAGCGAGTCCAGAGTACCCCGCAACAGGATTGCCAGGCACGCCAAGAGCGCGACTAGCAGTCCGGCATCCGCTCCAGCCCCATCAAGGCAGCATTCGTGCCATGCGTACACAGTTACACACTCAAAATACCATGGGCATAGGCGGAGGCGCAATAGTGACTTAGTCAACAGTGCGGTACAGTCGCAACATACTTTAATAACCCCCCTTTTATCTTTCAGGACACTGCTTTCGGGCAGCCTCTTCAGAAGAGCTGGATTGTCGGACTTGCACAGGAGAGAAATCCAAGGAGGCAAAAGGCTTTGCGCACAAAGGGAATACCCAGGTGGAATCTGTTCACGATCATTATACCTGTTTCATATACCTACATGCGGCCCGCCCTTGGATAGGACATGTTAAATAGTCCTATTTACTTCTGCTTAACGCATTCATTGTAAACATACGCTTAGACGTATTATTCATCAACGGGAAATAATATATAGCGTCAGCTTATTATTCCTATTTGCACATTTTTCCTATAAAAGTTTATTTAATATTGCATCTGTACACCTTGGTACGTTCAGTTTTCCAGGGGCTTCTTATGGCACCCCATAATACGGCAAGACAAGTCCGAACACTTTCAACAGTGCGACACCCCGAACTTATAGCATTATATGCATCAGCTCCGAATCATGTCTTGGGTCAATAGTTGGGTTTGCCTGGCTCCCTTGTTTTGGTAACTTACGTTCCGTTATATCGGCTAAGGTAGCTCAGGGAGAACTACTGTGATTGTGTCCCGATTCTTCCGGACGAGCACCTCAATAGAGAAAGCCGAAAACTGACCTGCATGATGCGGCGAGAGCTGGTCGCTGTTCGAGAGGTCTTAAAATCCTTAAAGATTTTTTCCGCTTTAGGCGAGGAATTGGCTTCGTCCGATTTAGGCGTATATAGCGCCCCAATTCGGCTTTCCGAACTCTAGGGGCTTCGCCGAAATTTAAAATTGTAGACTTCTATGGCTAAGTGAAAGTTATCAAGCCGCATAGTCCGATTGCCTTGTTCGCTGCGCCAAACACCTCCTTCAGGGACCAAAAATTTGGATAAAGAGTGTCTGGGTTTTTCCATGAACACCCCAGTACTAGTTATGTGGGGGCGGAAGCCCGCGACTGGCCTACTTTCAGAATTTTATAAACAGCCGCACAGAAGGTAATATTTTAAATCAAAACAAAGCGCTATATAGCGCAAATAACTTCGTCTTTATATTACAAAAACGACAGAAGTACATTCACTCAAAAATCGTGTCCTTGGTACACTCATCCTCCACGAGACGAGCGCCTTTCATAACGCCATCATAATATTTTTCGGGACAGCGATGCGCCTTGCCCTCTGGCGGTCCATCCTTCACCAGCTTCTCCGCATCCAGCTTGCCCCAATGCACCTTCGCACGGGCAAAGGCTCGGCGGGCACCCTTAATGCAAATGGATTGATTGATCACTTCAAGCCGCAGACAGGCATTTACCATCCGCTTTATCAGGCCGAAGTAGCTGGCTGGCAGGGGCTCACCAGGCCACATCCGGACTATGAAATCTTTCTAGCCACTTTGGTCGTCCTGTGGAGTTCAACCAATTGCTTCAATTGGTCACTCAGAGGCATCGGGTGTTCGGCTCCAGCATACTGGGACCAGAACAGCTTCTCCGTTGAGCTCCCCTCCTCGGCATCGTAGAACTCCCTAGCATCTAATATGCTGCATGGAAGATCTGTGGATGCCCCTCGAGAGCTCCGAATTCGGGTAAGTAAAAGAAACGTCTCCTCCACATGCTTGCTTTGCATAAAGAATGTCTTACCCGCCGCTATCTTCTTGACCGCCTGGATTTCCTGCTGGGCCTTTTCGGCTTCGGCCTTGGCGTCTTTCATGCTCAAAAGTGCCTTCGTAAGCTCAGACTCCTTCATATTGAGGTCACGCTCCAAGGACTTGAACTTCTTGCCGAGCTCCTGGAGCTCTTGCTGTAC
The DNA here is from genome assembly GCF_002162155.2 of Triticum dicoccoides. Classification (NCBI taxonomy): domain Eukaryota; kingdom Viridiplantae; phylum Streptophyta; class Magnoliopsida; order Poales; family Poaceae; genus Triticum; species Triticum dicoccoides. The sequence continues at coordinate 277,124,514 of NC_041383.1, forward strand.
CTCACCCACCCTAGCATTTTGCTTTTCGCGCTCAATGCGCTCCATGGCCATCTTGTCTTCGGCCTCGGATAGCGCTTTCTTCAGGGACGCCACTTCCGTCGTGGCCCCTATTACAAAATCATGACGCTTTGTCGTTACCATCACCAATTTTGTCTATTCTTTATGATATGTGAAGGGGTATTACTCACCTTTGTTCTCTTCGAGCTGCCTCCTCGTGAGGCTGAGCTCTCCCTGGGCCTGCTCCAGGTCCCGTTTGAGTCCGGAGACCTCCGTTGTGCGGGCAGCAGCAGCAAGAAGCACCGCCTGCTTATTCACATAGACACCTACTATTAGACTCCTACGGATTTTAATTGACCCTCCATTTGGCTTTTCTTTCCGAACACCAAACAGAGTATCAGGGGCTACTGTCTATCAGGTGATAATTTCCCAAACTTTTAATTACTTACCTCAAAGCCTGTTAGGAGGCTGGTGCAGGCTTCCGTCAATCCGCTTTTGGTGGACCGAACCCTCTGAATCACCGCACTCATGAGTATGGTGCTCTTCATCCATGGAAGCGCCGCGAAGCGCTTCCAGCAGACTATCCGATGCCTCTGGCGTAACGGAAGTAATCGGCACGGACGGCTCACCCTTCTTGGTGAGGGGCTGCCTGCCTGAATCCGAAACCTTTGGGGGTTCTGGTATAGTGTCCGGCTGGGAGCCCGGCTTGCTGCGGCTCCCATCGGCACAATCCGCGGGGATCTTACGCCCCGTGTGCCCGGCGTCTGGAATTTTGCCTTGGGGCGTCTCCAGAGTCACCTCCCCCTGCTCTGTGAGCCTTTGGGACAACACCTCCGTGTCATCCGCAGGCCGAGGGGTAGTGGCCGTCGGGAGCGAGTTCATCACCGAATCACTCAAGGACCCATCTGAAGAGGATGCCTCGGGATGGACCCTGGCCGGACTACATATACATGTTCGGCGTTATAACAGACTACAAAGCGAAGTCGCACTAAAGTACAACAGAGTGCGGATACTTACGATCTTACTAGGGGCTTCCCCCTGGGCAGCCACTCCTCCTCGCTGTATGCGGCCGTGGTGGAGTAATCCAGAAGGGACGCCTTTCCCTTCTTGGGCATCCTAGCCTCCTCCTCTGGGGCGACTTTTATTTTTGTCTCCTCCCCAGTACGGGGAGGCAGATTTTCCTCGTGTTTCCCCCCGCCTCCGCGGGAGGAATCTGCCTCGTCGTCTTCAGACGACGAGTTTATGACCGCATTGCGCCGGGGACCCTTCCTGGTCCCCTAGGTCACCCTCTTAGGCCCTTCGGCCTCTTAAAGTGGGGCGGCCCCTTCCTTTTCCTCCTCCCCCTCGGGGGAGGAGTGTGCCTCGTCGTCTTCGGACGAGGCGTCCGGTACGACCTTACGCCGGAGACCCTTCCTGGTCCCCAGGGCCTTCTTTTCAGCCTTCTTTTCCGGCGCCTTGTAGGGCGCTGGGACTAGCATCTCTGTCAGGAGAGCGTCTGCTGGACCTTCTGGCAGTGGAGCCGGACAGTCAATCCGCTCCGCCGTCACCACATACTCCTGATTAAATACACACGATGACTTAAGATCCTCCCATGAGTACGCTGGGAAAAACTACATCTGGTGATGGTCAGAAAACTCACCGGATGGGGGAGCCGCGTGGCATGAAGTCCACGGTCCTCGGATGTGGGAGGAGGTATTTCAGAGGCCTTAAATAACGCCTTCCATGCATCCTTGTGTGTCACGCCATAGAGCTCTCGAAGTGTCTGGTGTTCGGCCGGGACGAACTCCCACAGATTAAATGCCCGTCTTTGGCACGGAAGAATTCGGCGGACGAGCATGACCTGGACCACGTTGACAAGCTTGATTTTCTTGTCCATCATGTTCTTGATGCAGTTTTGAAGTCCAGTCAGCTCCGCAGGCTCACCCCAGGCCAGGCCCTTCTTTTCCCAAGAGGTGAGCCGCATGGGAATTCCGGATCGGAATTCGGGGGCCGCCGCCCAGTTGGCGTCGCGTGGCTCGGTGATGTAGAACCACCACGATTGCCACCCTTTCACGGTCTCCGCGAAGGAGCCGTCGAGCCAGGTAACATTGGGCATTCTGCCCACCATGGCGCCTCCACACTCCGCTTGCTGGCCGCTCACGATCTTCGGCTTCACGCAGAAGATTCGTAGCCACAAGCCGAAGTGAGGCTTGATGCGGAGGAAGGCCTCGCACACGACGATAAACGCCGAGATGTTGAGGACGAAATTTGGGGCTAGATCGTAGAAGTCTAGCCCATAGTAAAACATGTGCCCGCGGACAAAGGGATGAAGTGGAAATCCCAGTCCACGGACGAAGTGGGCAAGGAACACGACCCTCTCGTGGGGTCTCGGAGTCGGAATGATCTGCCCTGCGTCCGGCAGCCGGTGCGCGATATCTGCGGCCAAGTATCCGGCCGCCCGGAGCTTCGTGATGTGCTCCTCCTTGACGGTGGAGGCCACCCACTTGCCTCCTGCTCCGGACATGTTTTGCTGTGCGGAGGAGGTGTGGACTACGGCGCTGGAGCTCGAGGGGGCAAGAATGGATAAGCGAAGGAGGAAGAAGGCGTGGGTGAAAATGGGAAGTACTTATCCCTTTATAGAGGCGACAAAAATAGTGCGCCTCCCGACTTGCCCGTTGAGGATCGCTTATTTACCAAGCGCCACGGTTGATGGTGCGGTTGGGTTACCCATACCCGTATTGATGGGAATCCCGTGATAAGGGGACATGATCTCTGCTTCGACAAGACGTGCCTAGGAAACCGCCTCGCAATAAGGGTTGTGGCTGGTTGTGGAAAAATGGTTCGAATAATGACCCGACCGTAGTATCATGTCATGCTGTCTAAAGTTGTCAGCGGGTTACATTTATGGAATATCATTCTCTCTATGGTGGTATGTGAAGATCATCTTGCAGATCCGGACATGCTTTGAGTGTTCGATAATTACTTTGGAGTATTCGGAGAAGGAACCCGCCTTGCAATGCCGAAGACAAACTTCACGCCGGACTCATCGTCATTGAAGCCTGGTTCAGGGGCTACTGAGGGAGTCCTGGATTAAGGGGTATCCAGACAGCCGGACTATATACTTTGGCCGGACTGTTGGACCGTGTAGATACAAGACTCAAGACTTCGTCCCGTGTCCGGATGGGACTCTCCTTTGCGTGGAAGACAAGCTTGGCGATCCGGATATTATATTTCCTTCTTTTTAACTGACTCTGTGTAAACCCTAGCCCCCTCCGGTGTCTATATAAACCAGAGGGTTTAGTCCTTAGAGACACAATCATAATCATCATAGGCTAGCTTCTAGGGTTTAGCCTCTACGATCTCGTGGTAGATCAACTCTTGTAATACTCATATCATCAATATCAATCAAGCAGGAAGTAGGGTTTTACCTCCATCAAGAGGGCCCGAATCTGGGTAAAACATCGTGTCCCTTGCCCCCTGTTACCATTAGCCTTAGACGCACAGATCGGGACCCCCTACCCGAGATCCGCCGGTTTTCACACCGACAGCGGTGTCGAGGTATGCTCTGCCCCCCGCTTGCGGCTTGCAAGCTACTTCTCCTTGCGCTTGGGAGAAACCGCGGTGGAGGTTGCCGGCTTGGCGGGCTTCGCCGCCTTCCGCACCGGTTTCGTCGCCTTCGCCGCGGGGGCGGGCATGGGCGGCTTGCTTGGCACGATGTGGGTGCCCGCCCGCCTCCATTTTTGGCTGATGTGGGTGGACGCCACCATCTTCACCACGGAGGCGGCGGTCAAGGTGGCCGGAGGCGGGAGGTGCGGGGCGGGGGCGGGCACGGTCGCGGCCATGGCGCGGGCGGGGATGAAGCCGGCGGCGGAGGAGCGGCGGAGGGGGTGGTCCGGGGCTGGAGGGGCTCCATGGCCGCTGGCGGCTACAAGAACGGGCGGCGGCGGCGTGGATGATGCCAGCGGCGGGGAGAGGAGGCTTGGGAATTTTCCCTCCCGCGCACAGTGTTGACCAAGTGAGGGTTGGGCCTTCAACTTGCCCCAAACCCTCACTAGTGCAGGTTGGCCTCGAACTTGAGGGTTCGGCCTGTAATTTTTTTTTAGGGTTTAGGGATTTGAGGGTACTGATATGTGCCTTTTTTTGCTCAACCCTCAAACTGGCAGTTATTTTGAGGGCTCTGTTAGACATGCTCTTATAGAACATCTATAGCCGCAACCTGCGAATGGGCCCTCAAACGTCCGCGGACAGTGACTGAGCGGGCCTCAAATTTTGCCATTTGCAACTACAAACCCTATTTCCAAAACACCTAATACATGCAAACAAATGCACGTTGATCATTTTGAGTGTTTAGTCCGTGTTAGGCCGGCGGGGCTATTACAAACACCAAATAAATTGCTCATACTTCAGATTTTCACATCCGTATTGGGTCGGCGGGTTTCAGAGTTTAGTCGCATGTCGCCGCGCGAGGCGAGGCGGCCGGCTTAAATAGTAGTGTCGTCCAAAAGCAATAAGCGTCGGTGATCATTGCACCATTTGCAAAGGATATAGACTCTCAATATTAATCTTTTCTGCTTATCATAGAGAAGATTAATACTCATGGTCTATTTCCTTAACAAACTGAACGTTGATGATTGCCGGCTCTTTTTGAATAACAATGTGTCGAACACATAGAGGGCAAGGTGCAGTCTAGTGCAATGGTAACGACGGAGCTAGCAGACGTCCCGCGCGAAGGAGCAAGTGCAAAGGGGTTGGTCGGAAGGGGATTTGGTTCACTTTTTGTGAGGTCATGCCATTAGTCGGACCTGGCTTTTTTTTACCGCTCACTGTCCAGGGCATCCGCCCAGTCGCATGGGAGGGCTTGAGGGGGACGCGAACACACAATATTTCCACGCCTATGCTAATGGCCGGCGTCGTAAATGCGCCATCCTAAGACTGCAATCTGAGCAGGGGCTCCTTTTGCGTCAACAGGATATTGTTCGACATATTTACGACTTTTACATTCAGTTGATGGGCACCAGGGAGGAGGCCCGGGCTCGGCTGCGGTCGGATGTTTGGGACCCCGCGCTGCGGGTCACGATCGAGGAGAATGAAGGCTTGGGCCTCGCCTTCCTTCCCCAGGAGATCGACCAGGCCATCCTTGGGATGCGCTCTGACACCGCTCCGGGTCCGGATGCGTGGCCGGTGGCGATGTTCAAAAGGTTCTGGCAAGTGCTCAAGGGTCCTATTTTCGAAGTTTGTAACGGGTTTATGCATGGTACAGTAGACATCTCCCGCCTTAACTTTGGGGTTCTCTCTCTTATTCCCAAAGTCTAGGGCGCGGACAACATTAGACTCTTTCGCCCTATAGCACTTATCAATGTCTCGTTTAAGATCTGTTCTAAAGCTTGTTCTATGCGCTTATCTCCGGTAGCTCATCGTATTATTAGTAGGAATCAGTCGGCTTTTATTCGTGGTCGCAACATTTTGGAGGGACCGCTGGCCCTCCAAGAAATCGTTCACTCGCTCAAACGCTCTCTCCAGCCGGCGATTCTTTTAAAATTAGATTTTGAGAAGGCGTATGATCGAGTGAACTGGGAGTTCCTCCGACAAACCCTTTTGGATCGAGGATTTTCGTCGGTTTGGGTCCACCGTATGATGCAATTGGTCTCGGGAGGCCAAACGGCGATCGCGGTCAATGGAGAAGTAGGGAACTTCTTCCGCAACAAGCATGGGCTGCGTCAAGGGGACCCAGCCTCACCGTTGCTTTTCAACTTTGTGGCGGACGCCCTGGGCGCCATGCTAGACAAAGCTCGCGCAGCTGGCCACATTAGGGGAGTGGTCGGTAACCTGATCCTAGGAGGCGTGTCACACTTGCAGTATGCGGATGACACTCTTCTCCTTTTTGAACCGGACGCCCACAGTATCGCCATGGTTAAGGCCATCTTGCTGTGTTTTGAACTCATGTCCGGGCTAAAAATTAACTTCCAAAAGTGTGAAGTGGTGTCCATAGGGATGGACACGGCCGAAAGTGAACGGGTTGCCAACTTGCTTAATTGCAAACTTGGGAAGTTTCTGTTTACCTACCTCGGCCTCCCAATCGCAAAGAAGAAATGCACGATTGCCGATTGGGAACCTCTCACCACTAAGGTGGCGGACCGGGTATGTCCGTGAAGAGGTCGATTTATGTCTTCAGGGGCAAGACTAACCCTTTCCAACTCCAGCCTCTCATCCCTACCTATGTTTGCCATGGGTATGTTCTTGTTGGCTGATGGGGTACACACGAAAATGGACACCCCGCGGGCACGTTTCTTTTGGGAAGGAGCGGACCCTAAATGGAAATACCACATGGTTAAGTGGCATGCTGTTTGCAGACCTAAATCCCAGGGGGGCCTCGGGATCATCAACTCTAAGTTGATGAACATAGCGCTTATGTGTAAGTGGATCTGGAAGTTGTCCCAGGGAGGGAACGGCCTCTGGATTGACCCCCTTCGTGCCAAGTATTTCCCACAAGGGAATTTCTTTGAGGCAACACCGCAGGGGTCCCCATTCTGGACCTCCATCCAAGCCCTCAAACCATACTTCACCAGGGGTGCGAGGTTCACGGTTAATAACGGCCGCTCCACGCGTCTTTGGCACGATGTTTGGTCAGGCCAGCAGCCCCTTTGGTCGGAGTTCACCCATCTTTACTCCATTGCGGTTGAGCCCAACCAACTGGTTGCTTCGGCCCTTAGTGCCACTCCGCCCCCAATACACTTCAGACGGGAGCTTGTGGGACAGGAGCTGGTAGATTGGGATCGCCTCCGGGCTCTGTTAGCAAATGTGCGTCTGTCGGACTCCACAGACGTGGTCTCTTGGAGACTTTCGGGTTCTGACAAGTTCACTGTCAAGTCCCTATATCGTGAGTTATGTCGCGGCCATGCGCCTATGGCAGCCACGGGGCTTTGGAAGGCGCGAATCCCACTAAATATTAAGGTCTTCCTATGGCAACTATGCCAAGATCGCCTTCCTACCTCTATCAATATAGCTAAGCGCAATGGCCCCGCTTCCGGTCCTTGCGCTTTGTGTGCTGACGCGGAAGATGCTGACCACGCATTCTTCCGATGTCCTTTGGCGCGCTTTGCTTGGAGTGCGGTCCGTGAGGCCACTGGGGTGGATTGGGATCCACGCTCACGCTCTGAGCTTGTGTCTCTATTATCCTCGATCCAGGGATCTCTTCGCCGGATCATGTGGACGTGCGCCTCGGCCATGTTATGGGCCTTATGGAACATTCGTAACAAGCTTACTATTGAGGGAGTGTTTCTCTCTCACCCCGCTGATGTTATATTCAAATGGATCTTATTCTTGCAGCAGTGGGCGCCGCTGGGAAGGCAACAGGACTCTGATCTACACCGACAAGCTATCGCGCGACTTCGCTTCGTCTACTTCGCGTCCCGAGCTCCGTCTCCTCCGTCTGCTGCCTCATAGGGATGGGCAGTCCTTTTGGTGTTGTCCCCCC
>NC_041383.1:277132180-277149622 GCF_002162155.2 Triticum dicoccoides
GGTTAAGCCATGTACTGCACCTTATCTCGCCGTCGTGTCCTTTGTGGAATGCCTTAGAACTTGGTGACCTCCGTCTGTTTCGATGTTTCGTTTATGTACGCTGCCTATGTTGAGGGCTTTATTAATTTACGAAAACACTAACGCCCACACGTGTGGGCGTTACCCAATTCGCCCACACGCCTGGATCATCCTTCATTGTCTTTTGCACGAATCTTGACACGAAAAGGTGGATTTGGTGTGCCACGTAGGACGGGGCTGGTGTGTGGGCGTTGGAGAGTTTGCCCACACGCCCGCACCATGCTGTTTGCCAGCTGCATTGTGTGGGCGAACTGCTTTTCGCCCACACAGCCACCAACTAGGTCATGCGCGTGTGGGCGAACTGCTTTTCGCCCACACGACACTACTACCTTGTGGATGGCAACTGCAGTTACGCGAACGTGCAACTCGGTACACACACATGGAAACTGTGATTCTTTGCTACATGGCAACTACAGTTACGCGAACGTGGCAACTCGGTACACACACATGGCAACTGTGATTCTTTGCTACACGGCAACTGCAGTTGCGCGTACGTGGCAACCAGATAAACACACATTGCAACTGTGATTAACAATACATGGCAATTATGGTTGGACCACACGTGGCAACTAGGTAAACACACATGGCAACTACTGTTTTGACCATATGTGACAAGTAGTTAATCACACACGGCAACTATGGTTTGATTACACGCGGAAACTACCATAAATTAGACATGGCAACTACAGTTAATCAAAACAGATAGAGTTGCCATACTTTTACAACTACACTTGCCATCCCGGATGACTACATCTGCCAACCAGGATGGCAACTAAATCCTCATCCCACGGGGTACCTAACGTAGCTGCGTCAGGACGTGTGGGCATTTTTGCTTCGTGCCACACGCACGGGTGGAGATGAGTAGTATTTGTTGGGCGTGTGGCACGAAGTAGCCGCGCCCACACGTGTGGGCAATTCTAATGTCCGCCCACACATGGCCTGTGTGGGCTGCCTCCTGCTCACACCACACACGGTGTGTGGGCGCATGTCGTATATGCCACACGTGTGGCAGTTATCGGCGTCCTTAATTTAAAGCCGGACGTCTCTGACGTCTATGTTCTAAAAAAATGGGAGGGTTTGAGGCGCCCGATTGTTGATGCTTTTAGACGTCCTTGTCGCTAAGAGAATACCGAGCTTGCTAAATATGACCACATGTTTATGAAGTGAGGAGTGGATAATAAATAATACGAACTCTTACCCAAATAGGTAAATATGATCGTGGATATTTATTTTTCCCAAGCTCTAACCCTAATAGGGCTTTTACCCCATTAACATTTAGCCGGCCGAATTTAACTATGCAAAAAAAAAACATGTCAAAGCATTTTTTTAAAATAAAAGAAAAACTAGCATGAACAGAAAAAGAAAGAAAGCGGTGTCCCACTCCGAGCCCGAGCTCCTCCAGACGGATAAGCCCCCACGTGTTCTCCTCTACGCCATCACCACACCGCACAAGACTCATATTAACCCTGTCTCTGCCCATAGACCCCACACCCTTCTTCCCCGGCCATAACAACAAAACGCCTGAAAAATCACCTCCCCCAAATCCACACGTTCCCCTCCTCACCACCGTGGGGAAAAGATCCCTCAACTCCCCAATGGCTCTCCTCCCCCAAATCCTCCCCTCCCCGCGCCCCCATCCCCACCTCGCCGCCTCCCGCTACCCTTTCTCCCCCGCCCACGCATTCCGCACAGCGCCTCGCCTCCACGCCTCTGGCCACCGCCGCCGAGGCCGCCTCGCCGCGTCAGGGCCCGGGTCGTCGCCGTCGCCGTCGCCCGACCAGTACCCGTCCGAGCCCGACGATGGCCTTGTGGAGCTCCCTCTGTTCCCTCTCCCACTCGTCCTCTTCCCGGACGCGACCCACGCGCTGCACATCTTCGAGTTCCGCTACCGTATCATGATGCACACCGTGCTCGACACCGACCTCCGCTTCGGCGTCGTCTTCGCCGGCTCCGACGGCGCCTCCGACGTCGGCTGCGTCGGGGAGGTCGTCAAGCACGAGCGCCTCGCTGACGACCGCTTCTTCCTCATCTGCAAGGGCCAGGAGCGGTTCCGCGTCGCTCGCATCGTCCGCAACAAGCCTTACCTCGTCGCCGCCGTGCAGTGGCTCGAGGACCGCCCGCCTGCGGAGACGCCGGCCCCTGGGGAGGACGCCGAGGCGCTCGCCGTCGAGGTCGAGGCGCTCATGCGCGACGTCATACGCATCGCCAACCGCCTCAACGGCAAGCCCGAGAAGGAGGTCGGGGACCTGCGCCGGGGGCTCTTCCCCACCCCATTCTCCTTCTACGTGGGCAACACCTTCGAGGGCGCGCCCAGGGAGCAGCAGGCGCTGCTCGAGCTTGAGGACACCGCCGCGCGGCTGAGACGGGAGCGGGACACGCTCCGCAACACTCTCAACTACCTTACCGCCGCGTCTGCCGTCAAGGACGTCTTCCCCTCGTCGCCGTCGTCGGGGTGAAGCCTTTCGCCTCTGTCCCATCTCGCTCGCCGATAAGGAGTTTGTGGAGGGTAGTGGGACTAAACCTTCTTATTACTCTTTTTCGCCTTTTTCCTTTCCTTATAATTGCAAGGGTAGGCTTTATTTCAAAGTGGTAGCATTTTAGCGTGTAAAATTGTACGTATAATTCATGTGTATTAACTCAAAAGAAAAATGCGGAGCTATGACGATGATCAATGGTAATGATAAGCATTTTGCTCCATGAAAGCAATGCATTCAGTGTGAAATAGGGCGTATTTACTCATTGGTCAGCTCTTCATTGTAGACTGCCATTTCTCAATTGCAATTACGTTGTCTGACATGATTGGCATACCATATACAGTAATTTTAGTTTCAGTTATCCAATGAAAAAAGGTACTCCCTCCAATCCTTATTAATTGACACACTTTGCAAAGTTCTACTAAGTGTGCGTCAATCAATATGGATCAGAGGGAGTATGTGCTGTACGAATACTTTAGCAGGTTTATTCATCATGAGCTGTGTCTGTGTCTCCCTCGGCCGAGACCAGTACATCCGTCTGTTTAGCACTCTCTTGTTTCCATAATTTGAACGACAAGAATTATGAAATGGAGGAAGTAATTATACCCCCTATGTTTTTTTTCAAGCGTATGATCTGGTAACAGGTTACTTCTTTTCTCCCACGTTCAATATTTCTAGAAATATAGTCCAACAAAAGGTGATTCGAATTTTTATGCCATGATGATGGTAGGCATAGCAACACTCTTTGCATCCAGATAAAAATGCAGCACTATTTCCTGCTATCAAGTAAAAGTGTATCTACTGGCTGCAGATGTTGAATCTCTGTACAGATGTTATCTGCATTTTTATTTTGAAAGATCTTTATTACTCTTCGGGCTGCAGATGTTTTCTGCGTGTTGGATAAGGATTTTTTCCATTGGACTAGCCACAGGGAGGAAAGCGTTTAAAGATTGCATCACCTGTTCTGGTTCGGTTTGGTCTAGAGTAGCATCCTGAAACTATGGTGGTGGTGGTTCATAAATCATGATTATCAGTCTTTGTTGAACAGTCGAAACATATATAACTCTGCTGGATTTGCTTAATGTTATGTCCTGTCTACCAGTAGTTTTTGTGAGTTATATTAATATGAACATTGCATTTGTGAACTGCAATCCTATCAATACGATTGTGTATGTGTGAATCCTAGTAATACTGTTTCATCATAAGCATTTCGTGAATAGCACATGTTTGAGATCTTCGGCTTAAGGTTGCCAAATTTCAAAGAAACTCTCTGCAACTCTGAACCAACTAAGCGTACGCTAGACAGCTGCTAAACATTACATGGACTGGCAAATTCGCTTCTGTGCTACCATGGACATGGGTCAGTTGTGTGCGTCGGTCATTTGCATTGGTGAGCAATCAAAGATCCGATGCGCTGACAAGTGCTACTGAAACCATATCCCTCGCTCGTTGAATAGCCTGAGCAAATAAAGAAGCTCGTCGTTTGACATCTTGGACGGCCTCTTCCCGGCGAGGTCGGTGGACTCTAAAGCACCGGCAATCCTTTCCTTGAAAGCCCCGACCTCTTCCGTGCTGAAACCAGCTGCTCGATCGCCGCTGTCGCCGTCTTCGTCGCTGCAGGCTTCGTCATTGCCGTCGTCAACAAGAACACCGAGAATGATGCCACTGCCAGCGCCAGGGGCATCGCTTGTGCATCTCTCGCTTCTCTGAGACCGCTTGAGAAGATCCAGGATCTTCCTTTTCTGCTTGAAGATGGCACCGAGGGTCTTGTTCTTCTGCCCGAAGCACTCCCGCGTGAAGCCCAGCCACTCGGCGACGTCGACCTCAGACGGAGCCGCCCTCGGCCGGATCTCGACGAGGGAGGAGTCTACCCTGGGCATGGGAACGAAGTCCCTCTTGCTCACGTCCATGAGTAGCTTCACGTCCGCTACCATGCCGACGTTGGCTGCCAGGCGGTTATACTCCGAGTCGCCTGGCATGGCCACGAGCCGCCGCGCGAACTCCTTCTGCAGCAGGAGCGTTGCTGTCCGGAAGTGGTACGTCCCGAACAGCAGCTTCGCGATGAGCGGCGAGGAGATCCCGTAGGGGATGTTAGCCACACAAACGTCGAACTCTGGGAATTCGGTCTCCATGGCGTCCCCCTGGATCACCTGGCAATGGAGAAAGCAAATTCCATTCGTCATTTGACTTTAGGCATTTGATCGAGCAGGTGGTGGGCGCCGGCAGATACAGACCGTGAGCTTGTGCGCCAGGTCGAGTGCCCCGAAACGGGCCGTGACTGCGTCAACCATGCGCGGGTCGATCTCGACGGCGGTGACGCGGTCGACCGGGGAGGCGAGGAGGCGGGCTGTGAGGTTGCCGGTGCCGGGGCCGACCTCGAGTACGGCGTCGCCCGGGCGGAGCGCGGCGTGGCGCGCGATGGCGTCCAGGACGCGTGGGTTGGTGAGCAGGTGCTGCCCCCGCGGCTTGTGTAGCCGGAAGCGCCCATCCCACGCCTCCGACGCCAGTGACGACGAGGAGGAGGACGAGGCGGAGAAGGCGGAGAGGCGGGCTCGAGAGTGCGAGACGGCGCGGTTCATATCCGGTTTGGCTCGGTTCGCTCTAGAGTACGAAGTCGAACAACATCTCTCGGAGCGTCTCTTTGCCTTTTGAGAGCAATTCCGACAGCTTTCGTAAATACTTTTCCCGCAAAAGTGGTTAGAAAAGCATTTTTATGCAGATGCAAAATAACTAACGTTTGCATCTTCAAGACCCAAGAACCCGCATAAAAAAAAATTACATCACTTGGCCCAAGTGACGTAAAGTACAATACTTGCATCTTCACCTCCACGTGATGTAAGGTTGGTCGCGCGCCAACCGTCAACCGCCCTTTAGTTCTTTTCTCACACCCGTATCTTCTTCCTCCCGCCGCTTGCCCGCCCACCGTACCATGCCGCTGTCGTCCGGCCGCTCCACCACCCTCGTCGCTGGTTCCGCCGCGTTTCGATCGCCCCACGCCATGAATCAGGCGTTTTTCGGCCACCCCGCGGCCGCTGCCCGATTCGTTCCCGCCGCCGTTTTCGCCACCGTCGTGGCCACAACCCGACCCCAAGCACCCGCTCAGCCACCACCGCCCCTTTGCCCAGCCCGCACGTCGCGGATCAACCTTATTTTCCACCGCTCCATCGCCACCGCCCGGTTCGTCCTCGTTGCCGTTTTCGCCGTCATCACAGCCAAGCCACCGCCCACCCACCCACCCACCCACCCAACCCCACCCCCCTTAACACCCCTATAATTAAGCTACAATGAACCCATGCTAATGACCTTTCTGCTAAGCTAAATTGTCCCTTGATAAAAAGTAAATTCAAATTGCAAGTCAAATTATTGTTTCTCCAAATAGTAAAACAAAAATGTTGGTTGGGTTGCAAATATTCACTAAGTAATTGTCATGTAAAAGCCAACATCATTTGAATTATTAAAATGCCCTTAACCTATTTAAAACTGATCCAAAATCATTAAACAGAGTCTTCTACATTAAATAAATATTCAAACTATTCAAAATAAGCTGAGACTTGTCGTGCTAGCTCAAAACATTGCCTAGTATTTATGTGCTAAGTTGCCCATGCAACTAAAATCAATTGGTATTTAATTTAATGGTAAAACAGAAAATAAATAAAGAATAAGGAAAAGAACAAAAGAGACATTGTGCCACTGGACCTTAAGTCCACAGTAAAGACCCAGCCCAACTCCCCCCCTGTCGTCTTCCTCGTGTTCATTGCGCCCCCGTGGAGGACCCGAGCGCGTCCATGGCCGGGGACCGCCACGCGCCAGTCATCCAAGCCTCCCCGGCGAGGATAATATCATCCCCGGCGGCAGAGGTTTCGTCTGCATCCACTACCCTACACAGTTCTTCCCCTTTCACCTCAAATTCACCGTTGCGAGCACACGAGCGCCCCCGTCGCCATGGACCTCGTCGTTCCCGCGGCCACTGTCACCCCCGCTCCGTAGCAACGTGTCCACGAGCTTCGTCGTCATCTTCCGTGTCGTCCATGCCCTCGAGTTTGTGCTGGGAGCCCCTACATCTCCGGATCTGTTGTCGTCTTCAACCTTCGGCCACCGACGTGTCCACGACAACTATCATCGTTCTGCTGCTCCTAAGCCACCGTCGGGCCTCGTTGTGCCTTCTCGGTGAGCTCCCGCTTCTTTCCCCTCTCTCCCACGCTCGGTTCCGCCTCCCTAGCCGCTTCTCTTGCCATGGCCAAAGCTCCTCTCCGTCGGCCACATTGCAGCCGCAGCCACAACAAGAAGAGCTTGCGTCCGAACTCCGCAACAAGCTCTTGGCATCCCTAGGAAGCCATCAAGCCGCCCAGTGTCACTTGCTGCTCCCAATAGCGCCTAAAGCAAGCTCGCCCGAAGCCGCCATCGTTGCACATTGATGTTTGGGGTTCCCTCCCACCCCTCCGTTCTTCGGGTTGTCTACCATGTAGACATCATAGGTGGAGGTTGTTGCCCACTTGCCAGTGTGATTGATGGCAAGTGGTGGAGCGTTATCTGATGTGTTGCCAACTTCTTCATCTACGTCAGTTGCCTCCTCGGAGGCGTTGGCTAGGAAGTCGGTTAAGTCGTCGACGGTAGCAACTAGGTGGGTGGAGGGTGGGCTGAAAATTCCAACTTCTACTGGGTTTTCCCAGATTTGATCGTACACCAAGTGTCGATCATCCCAGATATCGAGGCTCTGAATGCGATCCAACATCTAGTTCAGGAGCACCTTGTCGGCTTTGCCCATACCCTGGTTGAAGGTTGGGCTTGGTTGGAGTTTGCCCAAGATCCGACCTGACATGGTCATGGGGTCTTTGTTGGTCAAGCTAGATACTTGATCCATCACAATAGTGCTCGGTCCAAGCTCAAGGTGAGATATGAGGCGTGATCCATGTCGTGGTACTGATCTGGGATTGAATCTGAGGTCTAGACGGAAGCGTTAGTGTGGTCTTCGGTATGGTCTGACACCCAGCTCGAAAATGCCAACTCACCGCGAGAATCCGCGGCGTACTCCACCCAAATCTAATGATCTGACCTGGAGCAATTTTTTGATCTGGCCGAGGCGACTAGATGAATCAACATAAAGCATGATGCTATCGAGGACAAAGAGTTGTCCAGAGAAGAAAGTCAGGTCGCAGCCAACACTGTCATCGATTTGGAGGCAAGCCACCGAGTTGCTTCGGCTACACAGAGGGACCTATATGGTCCACCAATGACGGAGTCGAATCCGGCAGATCCAGGTAGGGGGCCCGAGCTGGTAGCCTTCCCATGATGATAACAGGACAAAGAGGGGACCCGATGTTTACCCAGGTTTAGGCTCTCTCAAAGAGGTAAAATCCTACGTCCTGCTTTGTTTGTATTGATTGTTGCTACTTGTGAGCTGTTGGGAAACGTAGCATGCAATTTCAAAAAAATTCCTACGCTCACGCAAGATCTATCTAGGAGATGCATAGGAACGAGAGGGGGAGAGTGTGTCCATGTACCCTCGTAGACCGAAAGCGGAAGGGTTAACTTAATGTGGTTGTTGTAGTCGAACATCTTCATGAATCAACAGATCAAGTACCAAACATACGACACCTCCGAGTTCTGCACACGTTCAGCTCGATGACATCCCTCGAACTCTTGATCCAGTGGAGGTACGAAGGAGATGAGTTCCGTCAGCACGACGCATGGTGACGGTGATGGTGATGTGATCCGCGCAGGGCTTCACCTAAGCACTACGACCATATGATCGGAGGAGTAAATGGTGGAGGGGGCACCACACACGGCTAAGACAATTGACATGCTTTGGGGTGCCCCCTGCCCCCGTATATAAAGGAAGAGAGGGGAGGAAGCCGGCTCTAGGGGGCGCGCCAAGTGGGGGAGTCCCACTAGGACTCGTAGTCCTAGTCGGCTCCCCCTTTTCTTCCAACAGAGGGGAAAAGGGGAAAGAGGGGGAGAGGGAGAGGGAAAGGGGGGCCGCGCCCCCTTCCCTAGTCCAATTCGGACTCCCCATGGGGGAGGGTGCCACCTCCTCGTGGCCTGCCTCTCCTCTCCCCTATGGCCCAATAAGGCCCATTACTTCCCCGGGGGTTTCCGGTAACCCCTCGGTACTCCAAAAAAAACCCGAGCTACTCCGAAACCATTCCAGTGTCTGAATATAACCTTCCAATGTATCAATCTTTACCTCTCGGCCATTTCGAGACTCCTCGTCTTGTCCGTGATCTCATCTGGGACTCCGAGCAACCTTCGGTCACCAAAACACATAACTCATATAATACATATCATCATCGAATGTTAAGCGTACAGACCCAACGGGTTCGAGAACTACCAAGACACCTCTCTGGTCAATAACCAATAGCGGAACCTGGATGCTCATATTGGTTCGGTATGTTACTTGCCCGAGATTTGATCGTCGGTATCTTCATACCTAGTTCAATCCCGTTACCGGAAAGTCTCTTTACTCGTTCTGTAGTGCATCATACCGCAACTAACTCATTAGTCACATTGCTTGCAAGGCTTCATATGATGTGCATTACCGAGAGGGCCTAGATATACCTCTCCGATACTCGGAGTGACAAATCCTAATCTCGATCTATGCCAACCCAACAAACACCTTCGAAGATACCTATATAGCATCTTTATAATCACCCAGTTACGTTGTGACATTTGATAGCACACAAGGTATTCCTCGGGTGTCCGGGAGTTGCATAATCTCATAGTCGGAGGAATATGTATTTGGCACGAAGAAAGCAGTAGCAATAAAACTGAACGATCATTATGCTAAGCTAATGGATGGGTCTTTTCCATCACATCATTCTACTAATGATGTGATCCCGTTTATCAAATGACAACTCATGTCTATGGCTAGGAAACTTAGCCATCTTTGATCAACGAGCTAGTCTAGTAGAGGCATACTAGGGAAACAGTGTTTTGTCTATGTATTCACACATGTATCAAGTTTCTGGTTAATACAATTCTAGCATGAATAATAAACATTTATAATGAATAAGCAAATATAAAATAACAGCTTTATTATTGCCTCTAGAGCATATTTCCTTTGGTCTCCCACTTGCACTAGAGTCAATAATCTAGATTACATAATAATGAATCTAACACCCATGGAGTCTTGGTGCTGATCAAGTTTTGCTCGTGGAAGAGGCTTAGCCAACGGGTCTGCCACATTCCGATCCGTATGTATTTTGCAAATCTCTATTTCTCCCTCCTTGACCAAATCTCGGATGGAGTTGAAGTGTCTCTTGATGTGTTTGGTCTTTTTGTGAAATATGGATTCCTTCGCCAAGGCAATTGCTCCAGTATTGTCACAAAAAGATTTTCATTGGACTTGATGCACTAGGTATTACACCTAGATCGAATATGAACTCCTTCATCCAGACTCCTTCATTTGCTGCTTCCAAAGCAGCTATGTACTCTGCTTCACACGTAGATCCCGCCACGACGCTCTGCTTGGAACTGCACCAGCTGACAGCTCCACTATTCAATAAAAATACGTATCCGGATTGTGATTTAGAATCATCCGGATCAGTGTCAAAGCTAGCGTTGACGTAACCACTTACGACAATCTCTTTGTCACCTAAATAAACGAGAAACATATCCCTAGTCCTTTTCAGGTACTTCAGGATGTTCTTGACCGTTGTCCAGTGATCCACTCATGGATTACTTTGGTACCTCCCTGCTAAACTTATAGCAAGACACACATCAGGTCTGGTACACAACATAGCATACATGATAGAACCTATGGCTGAGGCATAGGGAATGACTTTCATTTTCCCTCTATCTTCTGCAGTTGTCGGGCATTGAGTCTGACTCAACTTCACACCTTGTAACATAGGCAAGAACCCTTTATTGATCCATTTTGAACTTCTTCAAAACTTTATCAAGGTATGTGCTTTGTGAAAGTCCTATCAAGCGTCTTGATATATCTCTATAGATCTTGATGCTTGATATATAATCAGCTTCACCGAGGTCTTTCATTGAAAAACTCTTATTCAAGTATCCTTTTATGCTATTCAGAAATTATACATCATTTCCGATCAACAATATGCCATCCACATATAATATTAGAATTGATATAGAGATCCCACTCACTTTCTTGTAAGTACAGGCTTCTCCAAAAGTCTGTATAAAACCATATGCTTTGATCACCTCATCAAAGCGTATATTCCAACTCTGAGATGCTTGCACTAGTCCATAAATGGATTGCTGGAGCTCGCAGACTTTGTTAGCACCTTTAAGATCGACAAAACCTTATGTTTGCATCATATACAACTATTCTTTAAGAAATGCATTAAGGAATGCAGTTTTGACATCCGTTAGCCAGATTTCATAATCATAAAATGCAGCAACTGCTAACATGATTCGGACAGACTTAAGCATCGCTACGCTTGAGAAAGTCTCATCGTAGTCAACTCCTTGAACTTGTCAAAAACCTTTTGCGACAAGTTGAGCTTTATAGACAGTAACATTACCATCAGCGCCAGCCTTCTTCTTGAAGTCCATTTATTCTCTATGGGTCGCCTATCATTGGGCAGATCCACCAAAGTCCACACTTTGTTCTCATACATAGATCCTATCTCAGATTTCATGGCCTCAAGCCATTTATCGGAATCTGGGCTCATCATAGCTTCTTCATAGTTCGTAGGTTCGTCATGGTCAAGTAACATGACCTCCAGAACAGGATTACCGTACCACTTTGGTGCGGATCATGCTCTGTTTGACCTATGAGGTTCTATAGTAACTTGATCCAAAGTTTCATGATCTTTATCATTGGCTTCTTCTCTAGTTGGTGTAGGCATCACGGGAACAGATTTCTCAGATGAGCTACCTTCCAAATTGAGAGCAGGTACAATTACCTCATCGAGTTCTACTTTCCTCCCACTCACTTCTTTCGAGAGAAACTCCTTCTCTAGAAAGGTTCCGTTCTTAGCAATAAAGATTTTGCCTTCGGACTTGTGGTAGAAGGTGTACCCAATTGTTTCCTTAGGGTATCCTATGAAGACGCACTTCTCCGATTTGGGTTTGAGCTTATCGGGCTGAAGCCTTTTGGCATAAGCATTGCATCCCCAAACTTTAAGAAACAGCAACTTAGGTCTGTTGCTAAACCACAGTTCATATGGTGTCGTCTCAACAGACTTTGATGGTGCCCTGTTTAATGTGAATGCAGTTGTCTCTAATGCATAACCCCAAAACGATAGTGGTAAATCGGTAAGAGACATCATAGGTCGCACCATATCTAGTAAAGTGCGGTTACGACATTCGGACACACCATTACGCTGTGGTGTTCCAGGTGGCATGAGCTGTGAAACTATTCCACATTGTTTTAAATGAAGGCCAAACTCGTAACTCAAATATTCTCCTCCACGATCATATTGTAGAAACTTTATTTTCTTGTTATGATGATTCTCCACTTCACTCTGAAATTCTTTGAACTTTTCAACTATTTCAGACTTGTGTTTCATTAAGTAGATATACCCATATCTGCTCAAATCTGTGAATGTTAGAAAATAATGATACCCGCCACGAGCATCAACACTCATTGGTCCGCATACATCAGTATGTATTATTTCCATTAAGTCACTAGCTCGTTCCATTGTTCCGGAGAACGAAGTTTTAATCATCTTGCCCATAAGGCACAATTCACAAGTATCAAATGATTCATAATCAAGTGATTCCAAAAGTCCATCTTTATGGAGTTTCTTCATGCGCTTTACACCGATATGACCCAAACGGCAGTGCCACAAATAAGTTGCACTATCATTATCAACTTTGCATCTTTTGGCATCAATATTATGAATATGTGTATCATCACGATCAAGATTCAATAGAAATAGACCACTCTTCAAGGGTGCATGACCATAAAAGATATTACTCATATAAATAGAACAACCATTATTCTCTGATTTAAATGAATAACCATCTCGCACTAAACAAGATCCAGATATAATGTTCATGCTCAAAGCTAGCACCAAGTAACAATTATTCAGGTCTAAAACTAATCCTGAAGGTAGATGTAGAGGTAGCATGCCGACAATGATCACATCGACCTTGGAACCATTCCCGACGCGCATCGTCACCTCGTCTTTAGCCAATCTTTGTTTAATCCATAGTCCCTGCTTCGAGTTACAAATATGAGCAACCAAACCGGTATCAAATACCCAGGCACTACTACGAGAATTAGTAAGGTACACATCAGTAACATGTATATCAAATAAACCTTTGTTCACTTTGCCATCCTTCTTATCCGCCAAATACTTGGGGCAGTTCCACTTCCAGTGACCAGTTCCTTTGCAGTAGAAGCACTCAGTTTCAGGCTTGGGTCCAACTTTGGGTTTCTTCTCGGGAGTGACAACTTGCTTGTCATTCTTCTTGAAGTTCCCCTTCTTTTTACCCTTGCCGTTCTTCTTGAAACTAGTGGTCTTTTTAACCATCAACACTTGATGCTCCTTTTTGTTTTCTACCTCTGTGGCCTTTAGCATCGCAAAGAGCTCGGGAATAGTCTTTTCCATCCCTTGGATATTGTAGTTCATCACGAAGCCTTTGTAGCTTGGTGGCAGTGATTGAAGAACTCTGTCCATGACACAATCATCTGGAAGATTAACTCCCAGCTGAGTCAAGTGATTATGGTACCCAGACATTCTGAGTATGTTCTCACTAACAAAACTGTTCTCTTCCATCTTGCAGCTATATAACTTGTTGTTGACTTCATATCTCTCAACTCGGGCATTGGCTTGAAATGTTAACTTCAACTCCTGGAACATCTTATATGGTCCATGATGTTCAAAATGTCTTTGAAGTCCTGATTCTAAGCCGTAAAGCATGGCACATTAAACTAACAAGTAGTCATCAGATCGAGCTTGCCAGGCGTTCACAACGCTTCTGCTCCTGCAGCAGGCCTTGCACCTAGCGGTGCATCAAGGACATAATTCTTCTGTGCAGCAATGAGGATAATCCTCAAGTTACGGACCCGGTCCGTGTAATTTCTACCATCATCTTTCAACTTAGACTTCTCTAGGAACGCATTAAAATTCAAGGGAATGGTAGCACGGGCCATTGATCTACAACATAGATATGCAAAAACTATCAGGACTAAGTTCATGATAAATTAAGTTCAATTAATCATATTACTTAAGAACTCCCACTTAGATAGACATCCCTCTAGTCATCTAAATGATACGTGATCCAAATCAACTAAACCATGTCCGATCATCACGTGAGATGGAGTAGTCTTCAATCGTGAACATCTCTATGTTGATCATATCTACTATATGATTCACGTTCGACCTTTCGGTCTCTAGTGTTCCCAGGCCATATCTGTATATGCTAGGCTCGTCAAGTTTAACCCGAGTATTCCGCATGTGCAAAACTGGCTTGCACCCATTGTATTTGAACGTAGAGCCTATCACACCTGATTATCACATGGTGTCTCAGCACGAAGAAATTTCACAACGGTGCATACTCGGGGAGAACACTTATACCTTGAAATTTTAGTAAGGGGTCATCTTATAATGCTACCACCGTACTAAGAAAAATAAGATGCATAAAGATAAACATCACATGCAATCAAAATATGTGACATGATATGGCCATCATCATCTTGTGCTTTTGATCTCCATCACCGAAGCACCGTCATGATCTCCATCGTCACCGGCTTGACACCTTGATATCCATCATAGCGTCGTGGTCGTCTCGCCAACCATTGCTTCTATGACTATCACTACCGCTTAGTGATAAAGTAAAGCAATTATAGCGTTTGTATTTCATACAATAAAGCGACAACCATATGACTTCTGCCAGTTGCCGATAACTTTTACAAAACATGATCATCTCATACAACAACTTATATCACATCATGTCTTGACCATATCACATCACAACAAGCCCGGCAAAAACAAGTTAGACGTCCTCTACTTTGTTTGTTGCAAGTTTTACGTGGATGCTACGGGCTTCTAGCATGAACCGTACATACCTACGACACAAAAACCACAACGGTGATTTATCAAGTTTGCTGTTTTAACCTTCACAAGGACCGGCCGCAGTCAAATTCGATTCAACTAAAGTTGGAGAAACAGCCACCCGCCAGCCACCTTTATGCAAAACTAGTTGCATGTCTGTCGGTGGAATCTGTCTCATGAACGCGGTCATGTAAGGTTGGTCCGAGCCGCTTCATCCATCAATACCGCCGAATCAAAATAAGATGTTGGTGGTAAGCAGTATGATGATCACCACCCACAACTCTTCATGTTCTACTCGTGCATATCATCTACGCATAGACCTCGCTCAGATGCCACTATTGGGAAACATAGCATGCAATTTCAAAAAAAATCCTACGCTCATGCAAGATCTATCTAGGAGACGCATAGCAACAAGAGGGGAGAGTGTGTCCACGTACCCTCGTAGACCGAAAGCGGAAGCGTTAACTTAACGTGGTTGATGTAGTCGAACGTCTTCACGAATCAACCGATCAAGTACCAAACGTACGACACCTTCGAGTTTTGCACACATTCAGCTCGATGACGTCCCTCAAACTCTTGAGCCAGTAGAGGTACGAAGGAGATGAGTTCCGTCAGCACGACGGCATGGTGATGGTGATGGTGATGTGATGCGCCTAGGGCTTTGCCTAAGCACTACGACAATATGACCGGAGGAGTAAACGGTGGAGGGGGGCACCGCACACGGCTAAGACAATTGACATGCTTTGGGGTGCCTGATGACCCACAAGTGTAGGGGATCTATCATAGTCCTTTCAATAAGTAAGAGTGTTGAACCCAACGAGGAGCAGAAGGAAATGACAAGCGGTTTTCAGTAAGGTATTCTCTGCAAGCACTGAAATAGTAGGTAACAGATAGTTTTGTGATAAGATAAATTGTAACGGGTAACAAGCAATGAAAGTAAATAAAGTGCAGCAAGGTGGCCCAATCCTTTTTGTAGCAAAGGACAAGCCTGGACAATTTCTTATAATGAGAAAAGCGCTCCCAAGGACACATGGAAATTATCGTCAAGCTAGTTTTCATCACGCTCATATGATTCACGTTCGTTACTTTGATAATTTGATATGTGGGTGGACCGGTGCTTGGGTACTGCCCTTACTTGGACAAGCATCCCACTTATCATTAACCCCTATTGCAAGCATCCGCAACTACAAAAGAAGTATTAAGGTAAACCTAACCATAGCATGAAACTAATGGATCCAAATCAGCCCCTTACGAAGCAACGCATAGACTAGGGTTTAAGCTTCTGTCACTCTAGCAACCCATCATCTACTTATTACTTCCCAATGCCTTCCTCTAAGCCCAAATAATGGTGAAGTGTCATGTAGTCGACGTTCACATAACACCACTAGAGGAGAGACAACATACATCTCATCAAAATATCGAACGAATACCAAATTCACATGACTACTAACAGCAAGACTTCACCCATGTCCTCAGGAACAGAAGTAACTACTCACAAAGCATATTCATGTACATAATCATAGGAGTATTAATATGCATTAAGGATCTGAACATATGATCTTCCACCAAGTAAACCAATTAGCATCAACTACAAGGAGTAATCAACACTACTAGCAACCCACAGGTACCAATTTGTGGTTTTGATACAAGATTGGATACAAGAGAAGAACTAGGGTTTTGAGAGGAGATGGTGCTGGTGAAGATGTTGATTGAGATTGACCCCCTCCCGATGAGAGGATCGTTGGTGATGACGATGGTGATGATTTCCCCCTCCCGGAGGGAAGTTTCCGTCGCAGAACAGCTCCGTCGGAGCCCTAGATTGGTTCCGCCTCGTGGCGGAGGAGTTTCGACCCGTAAGCTTGCTTATGATTTTTTCCAGGGTAAAAGCCTTCATATAGCAGAAGATGGGCACCGGAGGGCCAACAGGGGGGCCAGGAGACATGGGGCGCGCCCAGTAGGGGTGGGCGCGCCCCCACCCTCCTGGCCAAGGGGTGGGCCCCCTCTGGTGTTTTCTTCGCTCAATAATTCTTATTAATTCCAAAAATAACTTCCGTGGAGTTTCAGGATTTTTGGAGCTGTGCAGAATAGGTTTCCAATATTTGCTCCTTTTCCAGCCAGAATTCCAGCTGCCGGCATCCTCCCTCTTCATGATAAACCTTGTAAAATAAGAGAAAATAGCCATAAGTATTATGACATAACGTGTAATAACAGCCCATAATGTAATAAATATTGATATAAAAGCATGATGCAAAATGGACGTATCAACTCCCCCAAGCTTAGACCTCGCTTGTCCTCAAGCGGAAGCCGAAATCGAAAAATATGTCGACATGTTTAGAGATAGAGGTGTCGATAAAAAAATAAAATACGAACATGAGGGCATCATGATCATTCTTATAACAGCAACATAAATAGATTTTGTCATATGATTTCTTATGCTCAAGTAACAATTGATTCACAATGTCAAGTATGGTTCATAAACTTCATTGGGAACTAACAAACTATAATCTCAGTCATTGAAGCAACTGCAATTTATCATAATATCAGAAAGAGTCAAGAATAGAGCTTTTCAGCAAGTCCACATACTCAACTATCATATAGTCTTCTACAATTGCTAACACTCACGCAATACTTGCGGTTATGGAGTTTTAATCAGACACTGAGCAAGATAGGGGCGTATTGGGTTGCCTCCCAACGTATTCACCTTTGGGTGATGTCAACAATAATAATTCATGCTAACTTACATCCAATTGGATATATATATATATATATATATATATATATATATATATATATATATATATATATATATCAGGATCTTTCAAACACGAGGAGCTTGCCAAAGGATAAAATGAAAAAGGGAAAGGTGAAGATCACCTTGACTCAAGCATAAAGTAAAAACATAAAGTAAAAGATAGGCCCTT
>NC_041383.1:277150128-277160752 GCF_002162155.2 Triticum dicoccoides
ATATATATATCAAGATCTTTCAAACACGAGGAGCTTGCCAAAGGATAAAATGAAAAAGGGAAAGGTGAAGATCACCTTGACTCAAGCATAAAGTAAAAACATAAAGTAAAAGATAGGCCCTTCGCAGAGGGAAGCAGAGGTTGTCATGTGCTTTTAGGGTTGGATGCACAAAATCTTAATGCAAAAGAACGTCACTTTATATTGCCACTTGTGATATGAACCTTTATTATGCAGTCCGTCGCTTTCATTACTTCCATATCACACGATCGTATAAAGCTTATTTTCTCCGCACTAATAAGTCATACATATTTAAAGAGCAATTTTTATTGCTTGCAACATGACAACTTATTTGAAGGATCTTACTCAATCCATTGGTAGGTATGGTGGACTCTCATGGCAAAACTGGGTTTAAGGATATTTGGAAGCACAAGTAGTATCTCTACTTGGTGCAAGGAATTTTGGCTAGCATGAGGGGGAAAGGCAAGCTCAACATGTTGGGAAGATCAATGACAATATACTTTAACTGAGATGTGAGAAAACATAAACCATTACGTTGTCTTCCTTGTCCAACATCAACTCTTTTAGCATGTCATACTTAATGAGTGCTCACAATCATAAAAAATGTCCAAGATAGTATATTTATATGTGAAAGCCTCTCTTTCCTTATTACTTCCTATTAATTGCAGCGATGACCAAAACTATGTTTTGTCAACTCTCAACATTTTTTATGCCTCATACTCTCTATATGTGAAGTCATTACTATCCATAAGATCAATATGAACTCTTTTTATTCTTTTTATCCTTTCTACTTCCTCAAGATCATAGCAAGATAGCAAAGCCCTTGACTCAACACTAATCTTTATTATAGATAGCTCACGGACTCGATTACATAAAGAGATCACAAAGCAAAACTCAAAACTACTTGATATCGAAACTTCAATCTACTAGATCAAGATATTACTAAAATGATCGAACTAAGTAAAACGGTAAAGATAGGAGTGTGATGGTGATACGATACTGGGGCACCTCCCCCAAGCTTGGCAGTTGCCAAGGGGAGTGCCCATACCCATGTGATTATATCTCCTTCTTCATAGTTGGTGTTGTGATATTCTTGGCGATGATGCCCCTCAGGATACGATTCTCCTCCTCGAGCTTATTGACTTGTTGTTTGAGGTCCATATTTTCCTTGCGGAGCTTGCCCGTAACAGCTAAAGCTCCCTTTACCCAAGGATGCTGCATAGCTTCTGGAGAACAAGTGACACTCTTTTTCATGTTTTCATAAGAAAGAAATTTAACGTTGGAAGGGATGACCGAATTTGGAATAACCGAGCTATGTAGTTCCCCCATCATGCATCCTGCTTGGAAGCGAGAGGTAACTTCTTGATCTTCCTCCATGGCATCTATACTTTTCAAGTCGGCCTCCATCCCATCCTCCGTTGATGGTCCAAAGTGATAAGCATCGTTGTTTGCTTCTAGACCTGGCATCGGGTGTGATACCCGACTCTCCCCGACTGACTCTTGAGAAGACATCTTGCTCTAAATTTGCAACAGAAATAGCTCGAAACAAAAACAAAGGATATTTGCGTGATATGGTGGTCAAAACCTTCGGGAGATTATATAATGAATTTTACCGACCAAAATACGTAATGTGCAAGAAAACGGAGCCCGGGAGGCACACGAGGTGCCCACGAGATAGGGGGCGTGCCTAGTAAGGGTGGGCGCGCCCTCCACCCTCGTGGAGGCCTCGTGTCCTTCCCGGATTACTTCTTTCTTTCCAAAATTCTTAAATATTTCAAAACAGAGAAAAAATGCCATTAGAATTGTTTTGGAGTCGGTTTACTTACCGCACCACATACCTATTCCTTTTCGGAGTCTGAAACATTCTGGAAAGTGTCCCTTATGTATTCCTCCGGGGTTACGGTTATTAGTTTCAACATTGATAGGATTACCTGAGATATAATGTTTGATTCTTTGACCGTTCACCACCCTCGGACTTGTGCCTTAGAAGTTGTTGATTTTTATGGCACCGGAACGATAGACTTCCTCGATAACGTAAGGACCTTCCCATTTAGAGAGAAGTTTTCCTGCAAAAAATCTTAAATGTGAGTTGAATAGTAACACATAATCACCTACGTTAAACTCACGCTTTTGTATCCTTTTGTCATGCCATCGTTTAACCTTTTCTTTGAACAGCTTGGCATTCTCATAGGCTTGGGTTCTCCATTCATCAAGTGAGCTAATGTCAAACAACCTCTTCTCACTGGCAAGTTTGAATTCATACTTGAGCTCTTTAATAGCCCAATATGCTTTATGTTCAAGTTCACGAGGTAGGTGACATGCTTTTCCATAAACCATCTTATACGGAGACATACCCATAGGATTTTTATACACAGTTCTATAGGCCCATAATGCATCATCAAGTTTCTTGGACCAATTTTTTCTAGATCTATTCACAGTCTTTTGCAAAATTAATTTGATCTCTCTATTGCTCAACTCTACTTGACCACTAGACTGCGGGTGATAAGGAGATGCAATTCTATGATTAACATCGTACTTAGCAATCATCCTACGGAAAGCACCATGAATAAAATGTGAACCACCATCAGTCATAAGATATGTAGGGACTCCAAACCTTGGAAAAATAACTTCTTTAAGCATCTTAATAGAGGTGTTATGATCAGCACTACTAGTTGGAATAGCTTCTACCCACTTAGTAACATAATCAACAGCAACTAAAATATGTGTGTATCCACTAGAGGCAGGAAAAGGTCCCATAAAATCAAAGCCCCAAACATCAAATGGTTCAATAACAAGAGAGTAATTCATAGGCATTTCTTGACGTCTACTAATATTACCTATTCTTTAACATTCATCACAAGACAAGACAAACTTACGAGCATCTTTGAAGAGAGTAGGCCAATAAAACCAGATTGCAATACCTTATGTGCAGTTCTATCTCCAGCGTGGTGTCCTCCGTATGGTTCAGAGTGACACTTGCATAGGATCTGTTCCTGTTCATGCTCCGGTACACAATGTCTAATAACACCATCTACTCCTTCTTTATAAAGGTGTGGGTCATCCCAGAAGTAATGTCTTAAATCATAAAAGAACTTTTTCTTTTGCTGGTATGTGAAACTAGATGGTATAAATTTAGAAACAATGTAATTAGCATAATCAGCATACCAAGGAGCAGTACGAGAAGCGTTAACGACCGCTAATTGTTCATCAGGAAAGCTATCATCAATAGGTAGTGGGTCATCAAGAACATTCTCTAGCCTAGACAAGTTGTCTGCAACAGGGTTCTCAGCTCCCTTTCTATCAATAATATGCAAATCAAATTCTTGGAGCAAGAGAACCCATCTAATGAGTCTAGGCTTAGCATCTTTCTTTTCCATAATATATTTAATAGAAGCATGATTAGTGTGAATAGTAACTTTAGAATCAACAATATATGGTCTGAACTTATCACAAGCAAATATGCCTGCTAAGAACTCCTTTTTAGTAGTAGCATAATTTCTCTGGGCAGTATCAAGAGTTTTACTAGCATACTGGATAACATTCAATTTCTTATCGACTCTTTGCCCTAGAACAGCACCTACAACATAATCACTAGCATCACACATAATTTCAAAGGGTAAATTCCAATCAGGTGGCTGAACAATATGTGCAGTGATCAAAGCTTTCTTAAGTATTTCAAATGCTTCTACACAATCATCATCAAATACAAAAGGAATGTCTTTTTGCAATAAATTAGTCAGAGGCCTAGAGATTTTAGAAAAGTCCTTAATGAACCTCCTATAAAAACCGGCATGACCAAGGAAACTTTTTATACCTTTTATGTCCTTGGGACATGGCATCTTTTCAATAGCATCAACTTTAGCTTTATCAACTTCAATACCTCTCTCGGAAATCTTATGCCCCAAGACAATGCCTTCATTAACCATAAAGTGGCACTTTTCCCAGTTCAAGACGAGACTAGTGTCTTCACATCTCTGCAAAACTCGATCAAGGTTGCTCAAGCAATCATCAAAAGAGGATCCATAAACAGAGAAATCATCCATGAATACCTCACAAATCTTTTCACAAAATTCAGAGAATATAGCCATCATACATCTTTGAAAGGTAGCAGGTGCATTACATAAACCAAAAGGCATATGTCTATAAGCAAAAGTACCGAAAGGGCAAGTAAAAGTAGTTTTTGATTGATCCTCCGTTGACACAGGTATTTGTGAGAAACCAGAATAACCATCTAAGAAGCAGAAATGTGTGTGTTTGGATAGTCGTTCTAGCATTTGATCAATAAAAGGTAAAGGGTAATGTTCTTTCTTAGTAGCTTTATTTAATTTACGGAAATCAATCACCATCCTATAACCTGTGATAATTCTTTGCGGGGTCAATTCATCTTTATCATTAGGAACAACATTAATACCTCCCTTTTTAGGAACACAATGGACATGACTTACCCATTCACTATCAACAACGGGATAAATTATACCTGCCTCAAGGAGCTTTAGTATCTCCTTTCTTACCACTTCTTTCATCTTAGGATTTAATCGTTGTTTAGGATCTCTAACTGGTTTGGCATCTTTCTCCACTTTAATTTTGTGTTGGCATAGAGTGGGACTAATGCCCTTAAGATCATCCAGAGTATATCCAATAGCAGCACGGTGCTTCTTTAGAGTTTTCAATAATCTTTCTTCTTCTTGCTCTGAAAGGTTAGCACTAATAATAACATGATATATTTTCTTTTCATCAAGATAAGCATACTTAAGATTATCAGGTAATGGTTTGAGCTCAAACACAGGATCACCCTTGGGTGAAGGGGGATCCCCTAGGATTTCAACAGGCAAGTTGTGTTTCAGAATAGGACCCTATTGAAGGAACACTTCATCTATTTCCCTTCTTTCATTCATAAACATATCATTTTCATGGTCTAGCAAATATTGTTCTAATGGATCAGTAGGAGGCACGACAATAGAAGCAAGACCAGTAATCTCATCATTACTAGGTGATTCTTTATCACGGGGCTGTCTACGAAACTTAGCAAAATTAAACTCATGAGACATATCCCCTAAGCCAATTGTAACAACATCCTTTTTGCAATCAATCCTAGCATTAACAGTATTCAAGAAGGGTCTACCAAAAATAATGGGACAAAAGTCATCTTGTGGGAACCAAGAACAAGAAAATTAGCAGGATATTTAACCTTCCCACACAAGACTTCAACATCTCCAACAATCCCTACTGGCTTAATGGTGTCCCTATTGGCAAGCTTAATAGTAACATCAATATCTTCTATTTCAGCGGGTGCAATATCATGCATAATTTCTTTATATAAGTCATATAGTATTGCACTAGCACTAGCACCCATATCACATAAGCCATGATAACAATGATCTCCTATTTTAACAGAAATAGCAGGCATGCCTACAACAGGTCTATGTATCTTAGCATCTGGTCTAGCAATGTTAGCAGCCTATTCACAGAAGTAAATAACATGCCCATCTAAATTATCATCCAAGAGATCTTTAACCATAGCAATACTAGGTTCAACTTTGATTTGCTCGGGAGGTGTATAAGTTCTAGTATTACTCTTACGAACAACAGTTGAAGTTTTAGCATGATCCTTTATCCTAATTGGAAAAGGTGGTTTCTCAACATAACTACTAGGAACAATAGGATCATTATAAGCGATAGTCTTTTCTTCAACTGTAATAGGTGCAACTACTTTTACTTCAATGGGAGGATTATATTTAAACCACTTCTCCTTAGGGAGATCAACGTGAGTAGCAAAATATTCACAAAAAGCAGCTACTATCTTAGAGTCAAGTCCATACTTAGCGCTAAATCCACGAAAAGCATCGGTATCCATAAAAGATTTAACACAATCAAACTTAGGTGTTATACCTGACTCCTTACCATCGTCGGAACCCCAATCTTCAGAGTTGCGTTTAATTCTTTCCAATAAATCCCACTTGAATTCAGTAGTCTTCAACATATAAGAACCAGCACAGGAAGTATCAAGCATGGTGCGATCATTGAGAGAAAGTCGAGCATAAAACTTTTGAATAATCATTTCTCTTGAGAGCTCATGATTGGGGCATGAATATAACATTGACTTAAGCCTCCCCCAAGCTTGAGCGATGCCTTCTCCTTCGCGAGGCCAGAAATTATATATGTAATTACGATCACGATGAACAAGGTGCATAGGATAGAACTTCTGGTGAAATTCCAACTTCAATCGTTTATAATTCCAAGATCCCGTATCATCACATAGCCTATACCATGTCAATGCATCTACCTTCAAAGATAAAGGGAAGACCTTCCTTTTGACAACATCATCGGGAATACCTGCAAGCTTAAATAATCCGCAAACTTCATCCACAAAGATAAGGTGTAAATCGGGATGCAATGTTCCATCTCCTGCAAAGGGATTAGCTAACAGTTTCTCTATCATACCCGAAGGAATCTCAAAGTAAATATTTTCAGTAGGTTCAGTAGGTTGAGGAGGAACTCTTTGCTCTACTGGTCGGGGTGAAGATACCCCGAACAAGCCCCTCAAAGGATTAGTTTCCATAGTAACAAGTGACAGAAAATTTCAGCACACTATATAAATGTTTCCTTACCAAGTTCCACTCACCAAAGGCGCTTCACTCCCCGGCAACGGCGCCAGAAAAGAGTCTTGATGACCCACAAGTCTAGGGATCCATCGTAATCCTTTCGATAAGTAAGAATGTCGAACCCAACGAGGAGCAGAAGGAAATGACAAGTGGTTTTCAGTAAGGTATTCTCTGCAAGCATTGAAATTGTAGGTAACAGATAGTTTTGTGATAAGATAATTTGTAACGGGTAACAAGCAATGAAAGTAAATAAAGTGCAGCAAGGTGGCCCAATCCTTTTTGTAGCAAAGGACAAGCCTGGACGATTTCTTATAATGAGAAAAGCGCTCCCGAGGACACATGGGAATTATTGTCAAGCTAGTTTTCATCATGCTCATATGATTCGCGTTCGTTACTTTGATAATTTGATATGTGGGTGGACCGGTGCTTGGGTACTGCCCTTACTTGGATAAGCATCCCACTTATGATTAACCCCTATTGCAAGCATCCGCAACTACAAAGAAGTATTAAGGTAAACCTAACCATAGCATGATTAACCCCTTACGAAGCAACGCATAAACTAGGGTTTAAGCTTCTGTCACTCTAGCAACCCATCATCTACTTATTACTTCCCAATACCTTCCTCTAAGCCCAAATAATGGTGAAGTGTCATGTAGTTGACGTTCACATAACACCACTAGAGGAGAGACAACATACATCTCATCAAAGTATTGAACGAATACCAAATTCACATGACTACTAATAGGAAGACTTCACCCATGTCCTCAGGAACAAAAGTAACTACTCACAAAGCATATTCATGTTCATAATCAAAGGAGTATTAATATGCATTAAGGATCTGAACATATGATCTTCCACCAAGTAAACCAATTAGCATCAACTACAAGGAGTAATCAACACTACTAGCAACACACAGGTACCAATTTGTGGTTTTGATACAAGATTGGATACAAGAGATGAACTAGGGTTTTGAGAGGAGATGGTGCTGGTGAAGATGTTGATGGAGATTGACCCCCTCCCAATGAGAGGATCGTTGGTGATAACGATGGTGATGATTTCCCCCTCCCGGAGGGAAGTTTCCCTGGCAGAACAGCTCCACCGGAGCCCTAGATTGGTTCCGGCAAGGTTCCGCCTCGTGGCGGTGGAGTTTCGTCCCGTAAGCTTGCTTATGATTTTTTCCAGGGTAAAAGCCTTCATATAGCAGAAGATGGGCACCGGAGGGCCACCAGGGGGCCCAGGAGACAGGGGGCGCGCCCACCTACTAGGCGCGCCCCCACCCTCCTGGCCAGGGTGTGGGCCTCCTCTGGTGTTTTCTTCGCTCAATAATTCTTATTAATTCCAAAAATAACTTCCGTGGAGTTTCAGGATTTTTGGAGCTGTGCAGAATAGATTACCAATATTCGCTCCTTTTCCAGCCAGAATTCCAGCTGCCGGCATCCTCCCTCTTGATGATAAACCTTGTAAAATAAGAGAAAATTGCCATAAGTATTATGACATAACGTGTAATAACAACCCATAATGCAATAAATATTGATATAAAAGCATGATGCAAAATGGATGTATCAGTGCCCCCCTGCCCCCGTATATAAAGGAGGAGAGGGGAGGAGGCCGGCCCTAGGGGGCACGTCAAGTGGGGGGAGTCCCACTAGGACTCCTAGTCCTAGTCGGCTCCCTGTTTCCTTCCAACAGAGGGGAAAAGGGGAAAGAGGGGAGAGGGAGAGGGAAAGGGGGCCGCACCCCCTCCCCTAGTTCAATTCGGACTCCCATGGGGGGGGGTGTGCCACCTCCTTGTGGCCTACCTCTCCTCTCCCCTATGGTCCAATAAGGCCCATTACTTCCTCGGGGGTTTCCGGTAACACCTCAGTACTCCGAAAAATACCCGAACTACTCTGGAACGAACTACTCTGGAACCATTCCAGTGCCCGAATATAACCTTCCCATATCAATCTTTACCTCTCGACCATTTCGAGACTCCTAGTCATGTCCGTGATCTCATCCGGGACTCCGGACAACCTTCGGTCACCAAAACACATAACTCATATAATACATATCGTCATTGAACGTTAAGCGTGCGGACCCTACGGGTTCGAGAACTATGTAGACATGACCGAGACACCTCTCCGGTCAATAAACAATAGCAGAACCTAGATGCTCGTATTGGTTCCCACATATTCTACGAAGATCTTTATCGGTCAAACCGCAATGTCAACATACATTATTCCCTTTGTCATTGGTATGTTACTTGCCCGAGATTCGATCGTCGGTATCTTCATACATAGTTCAATCTCGTTACCGGCAAGTCTCTTTACTCATTCCATAGTGCATCATCCCACAACTAACTCATTAGTCACATTGCTTGCAAGGCTTCATATGATGTGCATTACCGAGAGGGCCCAGAGATACCTCTCCGATACTCGGAGTGACAAATCCTAATCTCGATCTATGCCAACCCAACAAACACCTTCAAAGATATCTTTAGAGTATCTTTATAATCACCCAGTTACGTTGTGATGTTTGATAGCAAACAAGGTATTCCTCCGGTGTCCGGGAGTTGCATAATCTCATAGTCGGAGGAATATATATTTGACACAAATAAAGCAGTAGCAATAAAATTGAACAATCATTATGCTAAGCTAACAAATGGGTCTTGTCCCTCACATCATTATACTAATGATGTGATACCATTTATCAAATGACAACTCATGTCTATGGCTAGGAAACTTAACCATCTTTGATCAACGAGCTAGTCTAGTAGAGGCATACTAGGGACACTGTGTTTTGTCTATGTATTCACACATGTATCAAGTTTCGGGTTAAAACAATTCTAGCATGAATAATAAACATTTATCATGAATAAGTAAATATAAAATAACAACTTTATTATTGCCTTTAGAGCATATTTCCTTCATGAGCTGCATTGGGATTTCCCTCGAAGTAGAGGTAAGATACAGTACAGTAGAGATAAGTATTTCCCTCAGTGAGAACCAAGGTTTATCGTAGCAATAGGTGAATCACGCAAAGCCTCATGAACATCACTTGAACACACAAAAGCAAATACTTGTACCCAACACGAGCAAGAGGGTTGTCAATCCCCTTGAACTCGTTAATTGCAAGGATCAAATCTTATATATGTTGATGGATAAATTGCAAAACAAAATAAAAGAAGTAAAATTGCAGCAAAGGAAATTTGGTTTTTATAATATGATTAAGGTAGACTTGGGGGTCATAGTTTTCACTAGAGACTTCTCTCTCGAACACATAGCATACGGTCGGTGAACAAATTACTATTGCACAATTGATAAGAAAGCGCATAGTTATGATGATATTTAAGGCAATGATCATGTATAGGTGTAACATCCCAAATTTTCAATTTGGAATGTTATACCTTAGATCATCATTGAATATCATATTTTATTGCATTTTTGCTTCATCATAGAAATTCTACGCAGCTCAAGGACCCACGGAGAGAGTTGGGGATTTCATTATTTTCATATTTGAGTTTTTCTCATATTTTGAAAAGAGGATCGTTTAATTTTAATTATTTTCTCTTTGAATATTTCTTTCATAAAAAATAAAAGAGAGGGAATAAAATGACTTTCCCAAAATAAAGAAATATTGGAGATTTAATATTAAAACCAAATAAGATTTTATTTGGAGTTTTATCGCTATTTTATTTGAATTAGGAAAAATATGTGTTTTTCAAAATTGCATTATAGGCCCAAATAAATGCTCACTTTGTCCGCTATATTTTTAGAGGAAGGGAAAAATTTATTCCAGGATTTTTGGAGTGCGCTTAGTATTTCTTTTATTTGTTTTTCTGCGTGGAATTATTTAAAAAAAACGAACCGACTCCGGGTCGTAACCGGTGAGGACTCGCCAGCCAGCCCCTCTTATAAGTCGCCGCCCCGAGCCCCCAGCCCACCGAGCCCACCCGCGCCGAAACCCTGACTCTAAGCCGCCGTCGCGCCCGCCGCCGCCGCCGACGCCGCCGCGCCGACGCCCGT
>NC_041383.1:277161099-277163432 GCF_002162155.2 Triticum dicoccoides
CGACGCCCGTCGCCGCCTCACCGTCGCCCCGCCGACCACCGCCGCCACCCGCCGGACACGCCGCCGCCCTTGCCGGAGGTAGCCGCCACCGCGGTTTTCGTTAAGAAAACCATCGGTTTTTTTAGAAACCGCGTTTTATTTTTTTAATAGATCGGTTTTATTTTTTCGGTTTAGTTAATTAGTGAACGCCCGTTCGTTCATTCATTTTAACGAACGATTTTCACCGTTTAGCCGCAGACAGCGAACGTTTATTTGTTAGCCTATTCGTCAGTTTTTCTTTTTCCAAGGATTTCTGCGATTATTTTCGGTCGTGATTTCTGCCCTAATTTTTGTTTTAGTTTATCTTTTCGCTCGTTTATCGGAATCATGCGATTCAAGCGCCTAGAGTTTCGTCTCGAAGCCCTCTTTATGTTTCACCAACTTAAACATGATTTTGCTACTGTAAAATTTTACTTAAGTTCAGATTAGTAAACGAAGCTTGTTTCTTTCGCAGTTTGTGTTTCGTTGTTTCGTTTGATTTGATTCTTTTTGCAAACCGGGGTTCTTAAGTTGAACTTTCTTATTAGATCTCCTATTTGAGTTTTATCCGTGCTTCTAGTTGAGTGCTTATTGTATGCTTGTTTGTTTGCGATAGAGTACCCGGAGTGCGAAGCGTGCTACTACGAGTCTCCAGGTTTCACGGATCATCAGCAAGGCAAGTAACACTTTGATCATACCTCTTTACTACCTAGTTTTATTGCATTAGATCAATCCTCAAACAATTGCATGATTATGATCTGATTAATATGTGGGTTTTGGGAAGTAGATGAGGTAGTACCTATTGTCGTGTTTATTATCAAACTTTGGGAGTTACTTCTATGTTGCTTATATTTCTATGCTATGCTTGTAGACGTGGATTGGGTGAGCGTATCCATGACAGATGTGAGTATTGTTATTTAATGGTTAACTTAAGGTGGCTACTTTAGTACACATCTGGGTGGATTGAAGCACCTGGGGAACCCAGTGTTGCCTGTATTTTTGGAAATCCCGGGGTACCGTGTGATTCTCCTATGGACTGACACCCAGGCTCAAAGGGATCATAAGATTATTCATGTAGAAACTTCCATGTGCAGCCACCACTACAAAAAAAGACACATCCGTGACATTTTGGGCCGAACGATTTTTTTTGTCATACATATGACACTTCTATGATGATAATTGTGACAAAACCTGGTATCATCATAGATGTGGTGGGCTCCTACTTCTATGACAAAAAATCATGACAGAAAATGGGCTTTTCATCCTGGGCGGGCCGGAGACGCAGCTGCATGACATTCTTTGGGGCATCCATGACGGAAAAAACCGTGGTAGAAGCGAGGGCGAGGAAAATTTCGGGGAGTTCCCGGTTACGGTGGGCGGTAGGGGGCCGAGCGATGCGCGTTTCTCTCATACACGTACGCGCGTGTGTGTGAGGCGTTGGCTCTAACTGAACCCGAGCGAGGTGTTGGGCTTAAGGATGGCAATGGGTCGGGTTTGGATCGGGTTGAACAATATCAAATCCATATCCATATCCATGAAGACAGTCTTTGCCCGCCCATGAAAAAAATCCATGGGTGAAAAATTATGTCCATGTCCAAATTCGATGGATATCCATATCCACTGGATATCCATTGGGTCCTCTCGAGACATATAAATAAGACTTAACACAATATTAACATAAACTCTTCCATTCTTCACCTCGTGGCAGGCTAGGCTTCACTTATGGTAAATCAACATCCAGTAACAACCTAAGATCATTTAGTACTTTTCTAACATATGAGAATGACGAGTCATTTAAGAAGGAGATAAAAATAAGGGAAGGGGTGTTGGAGTATGTTTCGGAGGGGATTGACTGTCAACTTATAAAAGTTACGATGGGGATTGTGTAATTTCTTATGCATGTTTTAGATAAAAAAGTGTAAAATTGTCGTGGGAGATGTGAACGTGGGGCAGGGGTAGCAGATTTTTTCCCCACTAAGTCATTCTATCGGGTCGGGTTTGGGTATATCCATGGATACAAGATTATATCCATGCCCTACCCATGAACAATCGGGTCGGGTTTGGGCGCCGTCCATGGACACAAAAGCATATCCAAACCCTATCCATTCGGGTCGGATATCCATGAATATCCATGTCCATGGATAAAATTGCCATCCTTAGTTGGGCTCTAACTGAACCCGAGCGATTGCACTGCAGGCTACGCGTTACTGAACCCGAGCGATCGATCGATGGCTGTTAACTGAACCCGATCAAGTGATTCCTTCGCTAGTGCTGCTAACTGAAGCCGATCGATGCTGCCTCTCTGGAAGAACAGT
>NC_041383.1:277163716-277182601 GCF_002162155.2 Triticum dicoccoides
AGGACGACCCCGTGGAGGGCTGGATGAACAGTAGATGGTGGAGGGGTGCCCGTGGAGGGGTGGTTGAACAGTAGCCAGTGGAGTAGCGCGCGGTGGAGGCTGGATGAACAGGAGCTCGTGGAGGCTGGAGGAGGTCGACGGTAGCCTGTGGAGGCTGGAGGAGGTCGACGGTGGAGATGAACAGTATCCTGTGGAGTCCTGTTTTGCGGTACGCCACACCCCTCCCGATGAACAGGACCCCCGTTTCGACCGTAGCGCTCCAACACAAGTCTGTTTTGTCCGTTTTGCGGTATGCCACACCCCTCCCGATCAACAAGACCCCCGTTTCGACCGTAGGAGGTCCGTTTCCTCTGTTTTGTGGTACGCCAGACCCCTCCCGATCAACAGGACCCCCGTTTCGAACGTGGCCGGTCGAACATAAGGTCGTTTCCTCCGTTCTGCGGTACGCCAGGCCTCGTTTCCATCGCCTGTTCCGTCTAAGCCCTCCCGATGAACACGACGACGCATTCCGTTCCGACCCAGCCGGTTGGCTCCCCATGAACACGACGACGATGTTGTTTCTCTGTTCCGACCCAGACATGTACACGAGCCCTGGACATACGTATGCGCGAGTAGGCGTTCGAGACCCCGCCCGTATGTACACATACGTGGCCGTATTTTCTTTTTCTTGCACACTGGCCGCTGTACGTACGTGTACATGCTACGTGCGTGCCTCTACTATGACACGTGCGCGCCTCTACATCGACCAGTATATATGTACGCACACATTCGCGACCAGAATGACAACGCTACGTACGCTTCGACCAGGTGGGTCCCGACTGTCAGGCACTTCCTTGCGTGCGAAAATGTAGTCGGTGGGTCCCAGCAGTCAGGGGCGAATCATTTTTTTGCCCGGACGCACTTCCTTGCGTGCGAAGGTGTAGCTGGTGGGTCCCAGCAGTCAGGGGGGAAATGTTTTTTCACGAAATACGGTGGCCCGTTCAGTGGGTCCCTGCTGTCAGGTGGATGAATCATTATTTTCCGCGTAATAAGGAGGCACTTCCTTGCTGCGGCCATGGACTCAGCTGTCAGCCTCTCCACATATAGTCCACGTCCAATGGAAGTCGTTCCTTGACCACGTTGACCACGCCGCGTCGAGAGCACCAGGGTGGTGGACGATGGCGAGGCCTAGGAAGGGGACGACGCGGAGCCGGGGAAGACGCGGCAGTGGATGCCCACGCGGAGAGGAGTATGAGGGTTCACTCGTTCGGCTGCCGTGTGAGGCTGCCGTCGCCGCAGGGCCTGGCCAGCGGTGGGAATAGTAGGGGGCGGTGAGGCCTCCGTGGCAGCACAGCCGGCCACGGGAGGTAGGAGCAGGCGGCACAACCGGTGCTGCTTTGGGCGGCTGGAGCATGAAGACCAGAGGTTGAAGAAGCACTACGGTCGTTGGATGGACATCGTACGGTCACTGGAGCTAGAATCGTTCATATTGACTAAGTTGACAAAGCCCTCCGCCCCCGTCAACTTAGTAGGCCCACAAGTGAGCCTCCCACCAAGGTGGGTCCCAGCTAGCAGGGGGAGTATTCATTTTTTTGTGCGTAATAAGGAGGCACTTCCGGTGGGTCCGAGCTGACAGCGGGGTGGGGGGATGTTTTTTTCGCAAAATACGGTGGCCCGTCCGGTGGGTCCCAGCAGTCAGGGGCGAAATGTTTTTTCGCGAAATAAGGTGGCCCGTCCGGTGGGTCCCTGTTGTCAGGTGGAGGAATAATTATTTTGCGCGTAATAAGGAGGCACTTCCTTGCGGCCGCCGTGGACCCAGCTGTCAGCCTCTCCACGTACAGTACTCTTCCGATGGAAGTCGGTCGTTGACCACGCCGCGCCGAGAGCACCAGGGCAGTGGACGACGGCGAGGCCTAGGAAGGGGACGACACGGAGCCGGGGAAGACGCAGTAGTGGAAGCCCGCGTGGAGAGGAGTACGAGGGTTCACTGGTTCGGCTGCGATGTGAGGCTGCCGTCGCCGCAGAATAACAGGGGGTGTGGGTGAGTGGAGGGATGGCCTGGCCAGCGGTAGGAGTAGTATGGGGGCGGTGAGGCCTCTGCGGCAGCACAGCCGGCCGCGGGAGGCAGGAGCAGGCGGCACGACCGGCGTTGCTTTGGGCGGCTGGAGCAAGAAGACCAGAGGTTGAAGAAGCACTACGGACGTTGGATGGACATCGTACGGTCACTGAAGCTAGAATCATTTATTATTGACTAAGTTGACAAAGCCCTTGGTACGCTCCAACTTAGTAGGCCCACAGATCAGCCTCCAAAACGGTGCGTCCAAGATGTCAGGGGGAGAAATCATTTTTTGGGCAGCCGAAGCTAAGAATATCCGAGATTGAAGAAGAAGCACGACATCCGTTGGATAGACATCCAACGGCCACTGCTGCTAGAACCGTGTGTTGACTATAATAAGTTGACAAAACCTTACATACGCGTCAACTTATTTTTTTAGGGGACGCGTCACTTAGTAGGCCCACAAGTGTGTGGCAGAGAACTTATAGCCCATTTGCAATTTGTAAGAATGTACAGCCCATTTTTGAATTCTAATGCAATTTACTACAGCCCATTTACAGTTTGTTAAAAGTACAGCCCATTTTCTAGCTAGGACAACGATTAATAATTTCAACCAACCGTTGAAGACAGAATTCAATAAAATTTCCCACATTTTGATGGGATCCGAAATATTTTTATCCCGAAATTTCTAGTCACATTAAATATAAATTTGTATTACGTAAAAATCCAATGAAACATTGCGCGCGCAACAATGAAAAATTAAGATTTTCAAAATCCATAAATAATATTTTATAAACTAATTTCATGTTTGGTGCATTTTTTTATAGTTACGGCCCAGTTTTTATAATTACATCCCATTTATTATTTTTTAAAGCCCATTTTCCTGTTAAGCCTAATGCATCCCTCCTAGGAAAGATTTGCAGCCCAGCGAGGCAGAGAATAACAAGTTGACCTTGCTTGGGTATTCCTCAAAAAACGTATAGCTGGGCTAGCCATTTTCATCTTGAAAAAATTAGTATCTGGGCTGGATATCTGGCCTGGGCTAGACGGCCACAGCCCGCCCAGTTAATACCCTGCTCTCCTGTGAACAACAACGAAATCATCGCCAAGAAAAACTCTGCAGTGCTCACGCCTCAAAAACACAAATACTGCTCGAGCTGCTTGGTCCCAGCTGTCGGCCACACCTTGTGCAATTCTCTCGTTTATATTGACTATATAGGTTGACAATGGTGTGGGACCGTGATGTCAGAAAACCAGGAGAAAGCAAAAAAATATAGTTGTACATAATAAGGAGGCACTTGCGTACGTACGTCTATGGCCCTAGTGGGTCCCTAGTGTCATCCAGTGAAAATAACGTCATCTCCTGAATCCTCATGTTCGCTGATGATGTTAACAATGCTTGGCGCCACGGCGAGCGTAACAACTCGAAGGACAACGGAGAGGGCCTCGCGGGCCCTATGGATGGTCTGATACAGCATCCGCTGCTCATTCAGGAAGCCAGGATCATCGGACACCTATGAGCACCTTCGAGAAACTGAGACGACATGAAACGGTAAGGCCGCGCTTGGGAGCTCTGGTTTATTTCAAACCTGTATTAACATACAAGTGTAATTTACTCGTCATCGGAAACAATGAGTAAAATACAGGCGTAATGAAACCGAGGGCCCGAGGTCTGTAAGTAAAACCGACGGGTTATGCGTGTAATTTGAGAGACCAGTGTATATTTTATGAGCACTGCTATATGGACGACATTACCAGATGATACATGCACGACATGCGTATCATGCCATCCACGGGCAAGGCTGAAACAGCAGCTAACGGATGGATTAGCAATCGTACGAGTGTCGTTCAGCATTTTTATCGTGTGTGAAGTACTTTCGATATTTTACTAGTCGAAATCGACCAACCAAGCGCTTCGCCCGAGACCATCTGCTTTTATTTACAAGCGTCAGTTTTACAAGCGGTTTTGGTTGGAAAACGACGATCCAATCACGACCTAATATCATGAGTTGGTCGGAAGATGATATGGTTTCACGTCTAACCTACCCGACTTGTCGTATAGGCTATGAATGAAACATCAAACGATGAACTTCTTAAGCATGGAAACAACAGAAGAGGATGATCTTCTTAACAAGAAAATCACTGGCATTAGATCGACATGCAAAACAATACGAAGCATTATTCTCAGGAGGCACAGTGAACGGCTCGTGATGCCGCATGCCACAACATTCCAAGCTCAACTTTGCAATCAAACACAAGGCCTGGCATTACATAGACAATATTCAGAACAAACTCTTAACACAGGAATATCTCAGCAGAATAACTATTTACTTCTAAACTGAACACAGGAATAGGAAAAAACACTCGACGCTGCTCACAGCAAGGGCGTCCCACTCAAAAATATCAAATGCATGTCTTCTGGCTAACATCAATGAGCGAATTTTGACAAGGTTTTCCAATTCCAATATATTAAACTAACGTCTTCTTGCTAACATCAATTATTAAACTTTGACAAGCTTTTCCCATTCAAAATATGTAATGCCTATGATCGTGGAGTCCTGTCGTAGCTTCTTGTACTTGTTTGGGCACTTTTTGCCCAGGGCACTCCACGTGTTATTAAATTGCCAATGCTCTCTGCAGACTAGTCATGTCACCAACGTCTAATAATACTCTGTAAAGCTTCTCGGTCATTCCTTCTATAATGTAGCGCAAACAGTGACTGCTTCTTTCTGCAAAGTGGAACGACCAACTGGACCCAGTAATGCAGCAGTTTGCCTTGGACACATTGGCTCCTTTTGTGCAGTTCAACTAAAATCGAAGTCGGAATAAAACCGAGCTTTAATTTTGATATCCCTGTAAGCAACAATAGGTATAAGGGAAACAATTACTGATAAATAACGGTTGATGACTTGTACCCCCAGAAGAAAAGCATCTACTGATCTACTTTATCTTAATGGGAAACAAAGCAGGAGAGTAGCAATTCTCCATCAGTGTGATTCATTCATATTGACTGAGACATTATCTTAACAATGCCTTGTTTCAAC
Organism: Triticum dicoccoides; assembly: GCF_002162155.2. Taxonomy (NCBI): domain Eukaryota; kingdom Viridiplantae; phylum Streptophyta; class Magnoliopsida; order Poales; family Poaceae; genus Triticum; species Triticum dicoccoides. The sequence goes on from NC_041383.1 coordinate 277,168,796, forward strand.
ATGTATAAAGAACGACAAAGCAGAAAACTTCCATTCCTAAAACAATGCAACTGATTCATTTTAACAGCGACATTATCTTAACAATACCTTGGTTAAACATGTAGAAAGAACTACAAAGTAGGATATCACCATTCCTAACAAGTGTTGCAGTTTTGAACTAAGATTCAGTAGTTAATTAATTCTGAGAGTGGCATTGCTTAATTTTACCAGCGGCATTAGATTAACGAAAAGCATAAACAGTTCCACGGGAGAGTGGGCGCAACAACAATATGTGCTTCCATTACTTATAAAGGGGGTAATGCAAAGTTTGTTGTAACAAAGAAACAAGCATCATGTCTGGGTTGGTCCCATTTTTGTTCACTACTTAATGGGAAAAGACAGCAATACAATAGTTTCAATTCAACATTTATTTAAAACAGTACCAATACAAGTAGCACAACATCTCAAAGCACACTGCACAATCATGTGGATGAAGGCCTATACTGACCTTTCATGAGAACACTAGGATAAAATACGAATATGCCAACACGAATAGGAAATCCAATCTCGTTTTGTGCAGTTGCACTGAGATCAAGCAAAGTGTTCCGCGTAGCGAAGCAAAATGTCACAATAGCAACAAGTTGAATAAATATCCCTGTTTAAAAAAGGCAGAAAAGGAATCAATTACTGGCTAATAAAGGAGGATGAAACATGCGGCCACAAAATTGGTAATCCCGCCAATCCCTAAGAAGTGTTGCAGTTTTGAAATAAGATTCAGTAGTTAATTCTGAGAGTGGCATCAATTACTGGCTTATAAAGGGGGTGATGCTGAATTTTTTGTAAAAAGCAAGAAGCATCATGTCTGGGTTGGTCCCATTTCTGTTCACTACTTAATGGGAAAAGACAGCAATACAATAGCTTCAATTCAACATTTATTTAAAACAGTACCAAAACAAGTAGCACAACATCTCAAAGCACACTGCACATCATGTGGATGAGACCAAGATTTGAAACAACTCGCCACGAAGACTGGAAACAAATCTCGATCTCCTTTTGTGCAGTTCCACCAAAATTAAGCAAAGTTACCGGTGTGACATTCAAGTTGAACTGGACAAAACACTCTTAAAACATAAGTGTTTCGAGTAGCGAAGCAAAATGTTGCAATAGCAACAAGTTGAATCGATACCCCTGTTTTAACATAGGCAAAAAAGGAAACAATTACTTGCTGATAAAGGAGGATGAAACAAATGGTGACAGAAAGAAGCATCTAACTTATCTTGGATGGAAAACGAAGTAGGATAGTAGCATTTCTAAAACGGTTACATTGATTCATATTAACAGAGACATTCTCTTGAAACAACATTCGTTAAAAAGTGTAATTTACTTTTAACAGTGGCATTGCTTCAATTTTCCAGCGGCATTCTTAGATTAACAACATCAAAATAGCTATATGGGACATGCCAGCACCATGTGCATCCACACGTATAAATGGGTGATGCAGAGTATGTAGCCAAGCAGCATATATGCGTTGGTCCCATATTTGTTCTCTTTGAACCTTTTTCCTATGTGAGGGCAGTAAATCTAGTCCTGCACAAACTACCCGACCCCCCAGTTTCTTTCTCTTTTCAACAAAGAGAACGGTTCCTTACAAATGTGTGTACTGGGTTACCCCCTTTTTCCCTTTTCGACCAACAAAGCGGCTGGATAGCCAGTCTATACTACTTTCCGTCCCTCCTTTCCTCATTGAACCACGTTCTAGATTCTTGCTCCAGCCCACCGCACCCTTCTTTCCTCTTTGAACCAAGACCTAGATTCGACTGCAGATCGAAAAAGATCCACATGCAGCTAGAGCAACGACGGTTTCAAAGAAACTTATACCTTAGGGTCGTCGGGATGTGGCAAGGCGTGCAGCGGGAGGCCGGATCTGCCCACACTGTGTACGACAGCAAGGAAGAAGGGGTCGGTGGCCCTCCCGCACAGGTGTTGGGTGAAAGAGAACAGCGTAGCGGGCAGTGGATTGCCTCCCTCGCCGAAGGTGATAGAGTGAACGCTGCACCTCCTCCCCTTCTTGGTGCGACGGGATACAGACGCCTCCTTCACCAGCTGTGAGGGGGGAGAGAGACAAGAGGCCAATGCGGTCTTGTTTAGATCTGGTGAAGAGAGGGTGAGAGACTGTGAATATAGAAAACCCTAGCAAATGAACGTTGAGCCTCCAGTGTGTATACATATATGTAGTGCGGCGAGAGTGTAGAGAGTGCAAACCCTAGTGAACAAGCGATGAGGCTCCAGCTTATATATATACTACTATAGTACGGACTGAGCTCCGGTGCCTTCACTGCCCTTGCTTTTGGCTGTATGACAGGTGAGCCAGCCACATTTTGGGCCCACCTGTCATAAACCCAAAGGCATGTGCACTAAGTCAATGAAGATGCGTCCATATAGTACTCTCGTGTATACGACTAATATATAGTGGAGTGGTTTTCTTATTCTCTCCATAACAGTCGTTTTAAATTGTGTAAGTATGAAACGAAACTCTTTATTTAACGTACATTGAAGAAAACTACTACTCCCTCCGTCTAGGTGAGTAAGTCATCTTAGGCTGTGCACCATGACCAAGGAGGAGGGGAAAACGAGAAACGTTAATGTTTATTTGCTAATTAATAGTATTGCATGCAATGAACTAACCACTACATGTCGTGTTTGATAGTCACAAGTCATTAAAAGCATGCACACCCTTTATCTATTATTGGTTGAAATGTCAAGAAACAAAAAACGAGGTAGAAGTTAATGCACCGCGCCTAAGTGTTTTGGAATTATTTGGTTTTCGTAAGATGACTTACTACACACCTAGACAGAGGGAGTACTACTTCCTATGAACTAACGATCCATGCCCACACGTCCTGGTCGCACTTACTGTCCTTCACATGTTGTACACTACCCTCCCTTAAGTGAACAACCACACATGCGCCAAATTATCGGAAACGTGTGAGAGTGTGTACAAATAAAGAATTTTAATTTCAATTATCGGAAAGGTTTGATAGTATTATAAAGTTTGACTTCAGTCAAATCTAATATGTGGAGTAAATAAAAATGGAGGGCTACTACGCGGGTTTTTAGTCAACACCATTTTTTAAATCAAAGTTAATAGCTAGACAAATAAAATTACATGGGAGCTGGAGACAAAGTTGTGAGAAGGCTGAGAAATCAATACAAAACTTATGCTCTTAGTACCAACGTCGATCCTTCTTCGAGGAAACATTTGGTTCATAGCCAATTGTGTGATAAAATTGCACCAACATGAAAGACGACTGCCTCTCCAACGCAACCAAGGTGAACTGACAAAGGATATCATCTTTGTGTGTAACAAGCAAAGAGCACTGATGAGACAACTTGTTTTTCATTGAAAATCGATCAGCTTCACCAGCCGACGCAACCATGAGGCGCAACCATGAGCATCGATAGGTCATCGTGGTGATGCATCATCCATTTGGCATCAAGTTTGGGTGAGGCACCTATGAAGTTTGACAAATCCTCATTGTGGTCTGTTTCTCCTTAGTAATCAAGCTCGAGGAAGGAAGAACCATGTGGCAGAGGACAGTGAGGCGGAACAACAATGGCCATCCAATTTTGTGCAGTTCCACTAAAATTGAGGAAGACATGCCCGGGTATGGAGATACGCATCGTTGTTTCCAAAAATATAAAAAAGGGATATAGTGTTGTTACTTTGTTTTACAAGATTAGCAACAACATCTCAATTGTCAATAAGAATTAATGAAAAGTACACCAACAAACAGAAGCATCATAATTATCTTAATGGGAACTAAACCAAGATACTCGAGAAAAAAAGCATTTCTTCATTTAACCAATGATAGTACTACCACCATATGGACAATGACCGCACAACCACCATGTACTTTTTGTCGAAACAACATGTATACCTCCATCGAGGCATAAATCAGGACACCTTTACGAGTCACATTTCCTCTATAATAGTACTAGTAGGTCATGCTGGACCAGCCGACGAACCCTAGCTACTATACATGCATGGGGAGCTGGGGAGTAGTCGCATAGAAGAAAACCCACACGCAGCAACCTGGGGAGCTGGACCAGTACAAGAAGTTATACCTCAGGTGGGCGAGATGTCGTTTAGGCGGGCGGGCGGGATTTGCCCACACGATGGCAGCGAACAAGGGCGCGGAGGATCTTCGTCCGCGCCAGCGCCGGCTCCGAGAAGACGGTGCGCATCGGCTTCCTCCGTCACCGACGGCGACAACGTCAATGCTGCACCTCCTTACCTCCCGCAACGGACGGGATTCGGCCGGATCTGTGACCACCGGTGAGGAGAGAGATAGAGTGGACACTGTCATCTTGTGATCTGGAGAGGGTGAGAGCGCGAGATGCAAGAAACTCTATCAAACAAGAGGCTATAATGGAGTAAAAAAATCTCTCCATAGCAGTGGTTTTAAATAGAATACGCGCGTTCCCAGAAAAAAGAAACGAAAACTGGCGGACAACTTTTTAAGGGTCTGTCTAGGACACATATGTCACATCTAAGTTGATGTCCATTCTGTTTGTGGTCTATTTTTTTTGTCCTAGTTTTTTTGTTTCTTGTTGCTACATTATAGACTTGTGGGAGCTTAGATGTGATATCCTTAAATAACATCTAGATATGAATTATACAAACTGATTTTTTAACGTGCCAAGAAAGAAAACTCGATCAAAAACACGCCCCGCTTCCAGGTCGCGAGAGTCGTCGCGCACAAACACATAGACATAGACATGCATATCCGTGTTTACGTAAATTTCCATTTCCATCTCCATCTGCAATCATATTTGTCCAACTGGCACATTATTTACGTTGTTAATTATATACGCAGCAATATTAACGTACAACATCTCTTGTTTGCGGACGTCCGGATCGCTGCCACGGCCGGTCCTAGCCAACCTGAACCCTCTTCATCACCCGCGCGTGCTTCCCGCCCGAAACGGTCAGTGCCGCATTCATGCCCGGCCAGAGCGGACGCGACCTCTCACTAGCGCCGGCATTGAAGCGGCGCGCCGGCCGAGAGAGCATCGCCCGTGCCGCTTCCGGGTGCACGCGGCTGCTCCGCGTTCAAAGGTCGCAATAGCCGGCTACAACATGCATGTAAAAAGTTCTTGGGAGTCCGTGCTACAGCTAGCTGTCCTTCCCCAACTCGTCAATCTCTTCCAGTAGTGCTAGTACTCCATGGTGCGATCCATCGACAAGCAGGCAGGAAAGTTATCTTATACTCGGTTTGTAGTGAGTGGCATGCCGAGCAACCGTGTGGGGTCGAGCTGTGGAGGAGGGTGAGATACGAACATGACAGACGTGATTTAAACATTGGTTTTGCTCGATGGCGCGATCCAACGAAAGGAAACGTTGGTTTCTCTCCGTTTCCATTTTTTCTCCGGAAAAATGGAAACTTTCCGGTCCATTTTCATTCCTATTCCAAGGTTGCCCCGTTACAACATTCCATCAAATACAAAGGAAAACTAACACGCATGCTGATGCATCTCAATGATTCATAGATCATAGCCAATATTTACTTCACAACTAAAGAAAAAAGTTGTGAGAGCGTGTACAAAAGAGAAACTACTGATGGGGTCACTATGACTTAAACCCTAAACCCTAAACATGATTTAATTTCCTGGCCAGGTAGAACCTGTCGAAGGAAAGACGGCTGGCACCCTCGGATCATGCGATGCTTTTGTGCAGTTCCACTAAAATCGACCTGAGCATCCTTGATGGCAAAGATATTGAAGAAGTGTGATTAGATAATAGTACTGGCACTAGTTCATGAGACATAAACTCATCACAAGTAGAAGCCGATAGAACTAGAGAAAGATCGACATGGAGATGGAGCTACGGTAGTGGAGCAAGCCGGCTCCAAAAGGAAGATGGACTACCTGGGACGTCGGGTTGTAGCTAGAAGGGCGGTTGGTACGCGGCATCAGCCCATACCGCGGTGACCCCCGATTGGGACGCACCGACTGTGGGTTTTCTCCCTCGCTGATGTCGACCGCGTCTACGCAGAACATTGTTCCCTTCCCCCAGCTGCGGGATCAGGCCCATCGTTCTATGCTTGTGAAGAGAGCAACCTAAGCATGCAGGCTTGTAGCTTAGGTTCCTGCTAGTGTATATATAGTGGATTTCTTTTTATCTCCATATCAACCATTTTATATTGCGTACGTGTCATTCAAGAGTGAAATGATGGTTGCTTCTTCCGATTAACTTACTGTGTGATTTGACTGCTCCTTAGTGGCCCCTACACGTACTCTCCCTACGTGTATGCAACAGTCACACGTATACATGGATGCAAAAACGCGTGCGACGCCCTAATGCATGCATGTCCGAGCACACGACTGAACACACACGGTCACGCTCAAGTGCTCAACCTACACATGCATGCACACACATACTCAGTCAGGGTGAGCTAGTGACCGTATAAACACCGGGAAATATATATATATTGAGCGCAATGAGCGTATTATGAAGTCCACTGATCGTATTTTTACAAATATACAGTGACAGACAGTGTATTTATCTTGTTTGAAATTAAGCCATATTAACCGGAGAGGAGGCAGTATGGACTAGCATTACTTTGCTGTGTCCCGTCAACTTGCCGAACAAGGAGAAGGTTGCAGGACGGGAGAAGCTTACGCGCGGTGGCTCGCAGGACAAGGAGAAACTTTTTACTAATGCAAGCCCTCCCTGCTCAGGCGGTGGACGTACAACAGTTAATTTGGTGTCAGATTGCCAGAAGCATACACTATACTACTAGTTCTATTATTGTTCGACTTCCCGAATAGGCGAACAGCCAAGAGCAAAGTTTACTAGTAGTACTAGTACTACTACTATAGTCTACAAAGGTATGTACTATACTAGTACTAGGAACCGGATGGAGGAGCGTCTGCACTCTTATTATAATTTTAAAATGTGATAAAGCAATCTTCAACACATTTGGTTCTCTTTGAGGGTCCTCGCATGTGATAATGGAAGTTGATTGCATGGAACACTCGCCACAATTCTCGCTTAATTCTGGCTCATATCCTGTTACAAATAGGAGCGCTCGGTAATATTTCCTCTTTTTTATTCAGCATGTAAACAGGTCAACAAACCTTGCGGCGCATCTTCGTGCGAACCGTGCTTGCTGCACTTTGAATGTGGCCGAGAGCTGGCTTGATGAAACACCTCGCTTCCTACTTATTTTTTGCGGGGTACCTCGCTTCCTAGTGACCAGTGCCTTGGGTGATCGTCCTAAGAATGCTTATATATGAATAAAGCTCTCTCATTTACCCGCAAAAAAGATTAAGCCATATTAACCGGAAAGGAGGGAGTATGGACTGACACTACTTTTTGGTGTGTCCCATCAACTCGCAGAACGAGGAGAAGCTTGCAGGACAAGGTGAAGGTCGCTTACGCCTTTTGACTAATGCAACCTACCCTCGGTGGACATGCATCAGTCAATTTGGTGTCAGATTGTCAGAGGCATACACTGTAGTACCCAACATGCGGAGTACCATCATTGTTCGACTTCACGAAGAGGCAAAGAGCCAAGCGCAGTAGTACGAGTAGTACTACTACTAGAACTACATGGTGGAGCGTTTGTACTCTTATTTTTTTATCTCTGATAAAGTACACGTTTATTCCGGAGAAGGGTGGAAAACGGTAGCCCAACATGTAATGAATGATATCGATCAACCAACCATGCTCGAATATATCTTGGCCTCCGTGTGAGCCCGTCTGTGTGTTCTCGCTCCTCGTCTCTCTCAAGGAATGACGGGTTGGCTCTTTGCCGTCAATTGAGATCGGTTTGCTCACGCTCATGTCCCACATGTCAGTGATATGCCAAGAGGAGGTGCGTTGACCGAATGGCCATACGCGTACTTGGTATTGCACCTTCATACTACTCCTCCCTCCGTCACAGTTTACAGGGCGCGCTTCATTATGATGCATTTCTCTCAATGCATTTCCACCACCAGAGAGACTTTAGACGCGTTTGATTTAATGCTCAATTAATTAGGGCGTGGTAACCGCAATCAAGTCCACAATTTTCTCTCCATGTACTCCCTCCTTTCCGGTTTATAGGGCTTATCTCAAAATTTTAGTTTTTCCATTTTATAAGGCTCAATTTGGTTGTTTTCCATCACATGTTCAGATTCCAAGGTGCATTAAATCATTGCATGCAAGTATTAAGAGAAAATTGACCAATGCATGTACTTTATGCATGCATGCATTGCAATTAATGCATTGATAAACATAATTTTTTGAGGATAACAAGAGCATTAATTAGGTGCTTTTGCAAAACTACAGAAAGTATTCCACCACTCGCCATCTACCTTGATTGGTGAGATTTTTGAATTGAGCACTATAAACCGAAAAGGAGGGAGTACTGCTAAGGAGTGGAGTAAGTGCATGCATGTGTGTACCCGGGGTGGAAGCACTGCATGCATGTGTGTACGCATTATTCCCTCTAGTAATAGACACCGTGCTATAACTACCAATGCTATTTTTTAGGCCGATCGCTAGTGCCTTGGTCCCACATATTTTTTTCTTTTTTCTGAAGCGCGCTCTATAAACAGTGGTGGATGGAACAGTATGAGCGGATTCAAAGAAGAGCATATTGATGGTTGCTTCTTCCAAGAAACTTACAGTGGGAAAGGTGGGGCTTATGATTTTACTGCTCATTACTCACTATTAATGTGGCGCAACGACCGGGCTGAGTCTCCCATGCGGTTGTGCACTACCCCCTCGGTTCTTAAATATACTCTGGAGTATTTGTCTTTCTAGAGATTTCAACGAGTGATTACTCAAATATTTGTCGTTTTAGAGATTCAAATGGACTACTACATACGGATGTATATAGACATATTTTGGAGTGTAGATTCACTCATTTTGCTCCGTATGTAGTCACTTGTTGAAATCTCTAGAAAGACGAATATATTATTTAGGAACGGAGGGAGTACACATACGAAGCAAAATGAGTGAATCTACACTCTAAAATATGCCCATTTAAAATTTGTAAAAAGACAAATATTTAGGAACGAAGGAGTATAATTTTGTGCATGGCACATGGACCCGGATGATGAAGAGGCTTCTGGCAATGCTATCAAGCTTCCATCATTTGTTTACATAATTGACGTACTATACAAATAATTTTCCAGCGACATAAAATTGTACAATGGTGTGAGCTTTCAGCTTTTGTTTCGTGTGTCTTGCCATTGATGCTCTTTTGGAAACAATAAAAAACTAACTTCCTTGCTAATGCATGTCAATTATTAGCAGATCAGAGCTAATAATTACATCACAACTGAAGACAGAGTTGTGAGAAGGTGTTAAATTAAAATTGATCCATGCTTTCATTGGCAGCAACGTCCCCCCAGCTCTGTCTAAATCAACAAGGCATGTTGGGGAAAAAAGTAGCTGTCTGGAGCATGCAACATTCCGATCATTTTGTGCAGTTCCACTAAAATAGAGTTGAGCGTCCCTGTTCCAAAGATATTAAGTGTGATTACGATAATAGAGGACTGCTGATGAAACAATAAACACACAAATAGAAGCCGGTCACCTTTGCAGTCTCTCTTAAGACTAACTGGTTGGAGAAGATTAGGCTCGGAGTTGGATGAGGAGGATAGAGCAAAACCAATCTCCCTTTGTGCAGTCGCACTGAAATGTAGAGACGTTGCCCATGTGACATTTTACTATAACTACACAAAACACTCTTAATAAAAAAGTGATTTGTGTAGTTCACCAAAAGGTCGCAATAGCAACGAGGTGAAATGGATAGCCCTGTTTGCAAAAAAGAGGTAGAAAGGAAACAATTAATGGCCAATAACAGATGATGACACATGCGGCGACAAAAAAGAAGCATATTCCTTTTCCTAAGGGAAGATAACAACACGGTTGTGTTTGTCTAAAATGGTGTGAGGACGAGAATGCAATATGGAAAGTACGCCGGACGAGCTACTTTTTGGGCAAAGAACTATGGAAGATCCACATGCAGCGATGTGGGAAGACGATCAGTGGAGCAAGGCCGGAGGGGATACCTGGAGGTTGTCGGGATGTAACTAGGTGAGCGGCGGCGGGCAGAATCTGCGAGCAGGTGGCGTAGGCCCTGCCGCGCCGGAGCTTGGTCAGAGAGAACGGCGTGTACCGCAGATCGGGACGTGCTACCTCGGCGCCGTTAAACGGAGAAACGATGCACTTCCTCCCTTTCCCCCGACGGACGGGATGCGGCCGGATCAGTGACCAGTGGTGAGAGAGAGAGAGGCCACCTCACTCCCTTTCCCCCGATGGATGGGATGTGGCCGGATCAGTGACCAACTGTGAGAGAGAGAGAGGCCACCGCAGCCTTGTGTGAGATACTCTGAAGAGTGACAAACTAGGCAGGCAGGCTCCATTGTATATAGTTGAGCGGACTACCTTTTTCTCCATAAAAATTGTTTTATATTCTGTGTACGTGCCATTGAGCGCTATAACTTTATTTAAAAATAATGCGACAACGCATCAAGTCGAACTTTGTTTCGTGCACGCGTGGTACATGACCTCCCTAGGTAAACAACCCTACAAGCGTTCAAATTAGCACGTGGGCTGCCATTTCGTAAAGAAATGAGCTCCGCCATGTACCCGCACGGGTGTGGCTGGGCACGAAGCGTGAGTATGTGCACGGTGCACCTATTCTCTTCTTGTATACGTACACCACCTACGTGGGGTTGTGTGAGAGAGATGCAAACCTAGAGAGATATAGTGTGTGGGTTCTTGAGAGTTTTTTTTAGGGGAGGGGGGTCAATCAAAAAATATAACATATGCAATGTGTGTGAAATAGAGTCCTGGATATAACATATATATAGAGGGGGCGATCCACGAGAAGAGAGTGGAGGTATCATCGGCTTGAGGTGTCCATAGAATCGAAGAGAGGGATGATGTGTGTGTGTGTGTGCGCGCGCGCGATCGATAAAGAGTGCCATCGAATTTGTGTGTGCCCACGTCAGAGATATAGAGTGGCGGGCCTACTGGAATGTGAGAGGGGACATGTGCAGTTTGTCTCTGTGGCATGGATACCTACCTGCAGCGCTCGACTATCGGTGTGTGGTGGGGGAAGAGGGAGGCCCAATTAACTATAGAGGTACAATGGCTGGTATATGTGTGGAGGAGGAAAGAGGCCTACCTCATGTATTAAGGAGATCGATCTGCCTCATGTATTAAGGGAGATCGATCGGCATCCATGCATATGTGCAGGAGAGGAAAAAGGTTGGGAGAGAGACAGAGCTAGAGTGTTGGAGGGGGTGGTAGTGGAGTTGCTTCTAACAAATGGTGGGATAGGCTTGCTAGACAAACGGAGGGCACACCGGCAATATCAATAAGAGAGGAGATGGCTGCTTGTTGTCTGTGCACGTGCGTGTGAGAGATGGGTCAGGAGGCATGCACGAATGATGAGGGGGGACGATGTGGCAGTGGTAAGCAGACGTAACTACATAGGAAGATCAATCGCCCTTTGTTAGAGAAAGGAGAGACATAACTTGTGAGGTACGTCGATCGATGGGGGGGTAGTTAAAGTCGATCTAGGTATATGTTGGGAGATCGATCGCTATACATGCATGTGTGTGTCAGAAGAAAATGAGGCACGAGGAGAAGGATAGAGAGAGAGGGATGCATCTAGGATGTGGTACGAGAGGCATACTATATTGAGAGGAAGGAGTGTGCGAGTACGAGAACGATGAAAAGAGTGGTGGGAGTGAGGCATGGACGATGACAAGAGAAGAGGGGAAGCTTGTGTTTGTGCTAGGCACACCTGGCTAGAGAGGCATATCGATTGATGTGTGCCGTAAAGAAGGAGCTAGGCGGCCTACACACACCATGGGAGAACGACCTAAAGTGAAAAGACGAATTTGCGCGATGGAGCTAGATAATGCTGAGGGAGGGTGAGAGGGATGCGGGCGTGTGCATGCACGAGAGAAAGTTAGCGCTAGCTACAAAGATAAGAGGGTTGTGTGGGTGTAAAAGACGAATAGAGATCATATATACTTCATTATAAAAAGCGAATTCGGATATTTGAAGAATTTATCATAGTGTTTTAAACCGACGCATGTGTGAATATATATAACGGTGATACACATGGTGTGGTTATGAACATGTTATACTACATATAATATATTTTATCTCTACTCTTATAAAAAACGGAGTTGTTGATGATGGTGTGCGTGCCATCCTGCAATATAGGCCGTCCGATTTATATCTCGCGGATAGCAATGAAACTATGATGGTTGAAGTTGGCAACAATCATGATTGTAGATTCTTATTGAAATAGAGAAACGAATTCAAATTTAGTTCGAATTGCAACGATAGTATAGACATTTGGAATGCACTAAAATGTTGGTATGAGTAGGTTACATGCATTATACAGCAAGCGAAAAAATTTAATCGGACATAACATGGATTCAAAGCTACTCCCTCCTTCCATATATATAGGGCATAATGAGATTTTTAAGACCGCCTTTGACTATTGACAAGATTAATAGTACATGACATGCACAATGTGAAAATTATATCATTGAAAGAACCTTTCACAAATGAATTTAACGGTGTGCTTTGTGTAAGTTGCATGTCATATATTATTGCTCTAATATTTGGTCAAAGTTAGCATCGAAAAACGCATTAGGCCCTATAGATGGAAGGAGGGAGTAGCTTTGAATAGCATTTGTATAGTAAAACGGGGCAAGACTCTCTCTTTGTGTGGTGTGAATAGTTTTATTTTTTTTCATTTTCTTTTTGGTTGAGGGAAGTGCGAATTGATTTGGTACGTACAAGTACAATATTACTACATGTTAGGCTTGTCCCTAAAATTCAACCCGCATCTTGTTATATCCCGAAAATTCAGATATCGTGCTCCCAAAACTGGTGTCTTCACAACCCGCGCCTTGCTATTCCGAAATTACAACGCGCGCGAAAACTCCCTCCAGCTGCCAAATCCCGACACATGAAATCCCCCTTCTAACCCTGAGCCGAAAGGGCCGCTAGTTCAAATCGGTGGGGGGTACTTTTGTAACACACCCTACATTTTGGACAAGCGCGTCCCTAAGTCATGCTTCACCCCCTCCCATTGCCCTCTTTTCGCCATTCGAAATCCCAGGTCGCCATAACCTCTCTGCTCCAGCCGCGAAACGCCACCCTCCTCCACCCGCCACGTCACCGCTGCCCAGCCGGAGCCTCTTCCCCAACGACGTCATCCACCGCAACAGCTCAATGTCCCTCGTCCACCTCCCCGGATGAGGATCCGTCGTCCATCTCGTCGTCCCGCCGGTTCAGTTGCCCCGTCCTCCACCTCCAAGGAGATGCTCCGACGATCGCCTCATCTATCGCGGCTGCTCCATCCCCACAGCACCGCCTTAACCTGCTCCACCGGAACCGCGGCATCCTCACCGACTCCTGGGACGAAGCCGAGGCCTACTCGGCGCCACCAAAGAGGTTGTACACTCATCGCATCGCACCTTCTCCTTAACTCGACCTCCCGGCGCTGACGGTGCTCCATCCGGCACCCCCATGGAGCGGCTACCTTGAAGCCGGTGCCGCGGGCGACATCTCCACGGCGGCTCTCCCCAGTGCGAGGCCCCTTCGGTGGCGGCGTCCATACCAGCCAGATCTGTTGCTGCTACTCCGGCTCTCGCTCACTCGCTCGCGCTGCTGCTGCTGCTGCTCCGGCTCTCGCTCGATCGCTCGCTCACCCAGCTGCTCCTGCTGCTCTCCCCCTCGCTCGTGCTGTTGCTCTGCTCTGATTTAGCCACAGTTCAGTCGACTGAATCGACTTT
>NC_041383.1:277183145-277201893 GCF_002162155.2 Triticum dicoccoides
GGGGCGGCAAGGCGGCGCTGGGGCCGGTGAGGCGGCCGGTGGTGGCTGGCGGCTCAGGGGGGTGCAGGTTGAAGATGAACTGCAGGCCCTCCCTAAACTACATGTCAAGTGCCTCTCTGCTACCATTGTGTTCAGTTTCGACAGTAGCATTCAGATTCCACAGTAAATTTTAGTTTCGATAGTTAAGTTCAGAGTCAACAGTTTTTACCTCATCTGTTGTAGTTAGGTGGTTTTTGGTGATGTAAATTTTACATCCATTTTACATCATCTATTAGAGATGCTATTAGAATCCCACTTGAGATTGACGATGTCTGTCTTGTGCTGCTTCAGCCTCGACGTCTTATGGCTCACCGGAGCTGCTCCAACGACAGAACGATCCATCACAACAGAGCAGCACCCTAGACACCGTCTACAGATTCCTCAGATCTTCCTCCACACCTCTGACAGCCACCTCTGCCTCAACTGCTTCAGCGACCAACCCAATGATGTTGAGGTCGACACGGCTACGGCAAAGAGGTTGTACACTTGTTGCATCACTTATTACTATACATTCACGTCGATCCATTAGGGCTATTTTGGTTCAACAGAAAAACATAGAAATAGGGAATTTTCCAATGGCACTCTACTATTCAATTATTCATGCATTTTGTTGAAAGGAATGAAGCAAAACATCCACCTGGACCTACTTTTCAAAATCCTATGCATGAAAACAAGACCAAGTGCATTAGTGCCAGAATAACATTCTAACTGTACACGCTTTCATATGGTTTCACTTTATTTTGGCCATGTTTCTTTGCATTCCTCTGCTCTTCCAATTCCTGTAAACCAAACACCCAAGTTGACAGAAATCCAGTGTTTACAAATGCTCTGTTTACCATGTGCATTTTCCTATCCTATTCCGGTGTTTTTCCTATCCCTGCGTTTGAAGAATCATGCAAGCCAAATGAGCCCTTACAGAATTACTTCAGTTATAGGTACGTGTCGAAGGGAACTTTGTGTGGTTTGTCCTGCTCCTGCCGCGACGTCGTCCACATCACCTGAGCTGCTCCATCGACAGAAGCATCCACCAAACGAAACATCATGACTCATGACCGTCTTTCGCCACCTCAGATCTCCTTCCCTGCCGTCGGCACCCACCGCAATGGCATCACCATCATTGACTCAGCAGATGAACCTGAGGAGTACACGGGTCCACAAGAGAGGTCGCACTCTTTTGTTTCTACTTATGTTATGCATTGCTTAAACTTACCTGCTACTTTATTGTCCTGTTCAGCTCTTGGACTCCCAAGTCAGGTCCAAATTAATGTTCAAACTTGAGTTCCAAATTAGTTGTGGGGCACATATCGAGGCAGCAATGAATAGTATGTCTGTCTAATATCTGGTTCACCTAGGGTATGCCTATGTTGTTCATCTTGGGTGGGAAACAAATAGTAAAGCAATCATCATCTGTCTTTTTATTAATTTAAAGCAATCATCAGCCTGCTATCATTATTTTTGGATCCATCCACTGGTTGTTACCATCACTCTAAATTTCTGCATGCTCTCCTTACATAATCTCACCATATTTTTTTTCGTATGCATGTCCGATATTGTACACAGTCATGCTGAACATGTAGAGAAAAAGAGAAGAGTTTTGCGTGGCAATACAATGTCATGCAGACATCGCTCCATGGTGGGTTCAATGGCAAACCCTCCCCACCCCTCTCCAGATTGTAATCCAGAGGAAGATATCTGTTCTGAGGCGGATTCAGATGCCGCTGACCACTCCTATTTACCCCCCAAGGTGTTTGCTCTACCTTGGCATGATGATGTTAGTCATATCATGCATATGTTGTCTTGCTGTGCCTACTTTTGACATCATATATGTCATCTGCTTAGTTTAGACATGTTCTGTAATGCCACCTGTTTAGTTTCTATATCATATATGGGAATTATGCAGCCTCATGTCTTTTAGCCAGCCATAATATATGTGAAATGTGCAATGTCATCCTGTTTAACCAGGCATCATATATTTGAATGATATCTTGCCCATCCTTTTCTTCATTACATTTCCATTTGTCGGCAATGTTTGTACATTAAACTACTCTTCCTGTGAATCAGCCATTTGGGTGGGAGATGGAAAAATCTGGAGTGAAAACAAGGCCTTCAGAGCAGACAGTGCTACCTGTCGAAGTAGATCTCTTGTTGGGTCCCGATAGCTCCTTAGAGATGGATTCAGAGACAGATGGCCAGTCCTATTCCCCCACCGAGGTGTATGCTCAAACTTGGCACGGTTATACTACTCATATCATGCATATGGTGTCTTGCATTGCATAGTTTAGACATCATATACACAATATTCAACACCATGTTCTTAGTTCAGACATCATATTGAATGCCCTCTATTTAGCATATAAATCACATATGTGAATTAAATGATGCGAACCATGTAGGTGAATTATGTCATGTGATCCTGTTTAGTTATTCATCATATCTTTGAATTATGTTATGCTATGCTATCCAGTTTAGATAGACATCATATATGTGAAATTATGTCATGCTATCCGTTTTAATTAAACAATATACATGTCAACTATTTCATGCCTTTTTTCCACACTATCTATTGCATCTGTCTCTCATACAATGTCTGTACATTCAACTATGTTTCCTGTTTATCAGCCATTTGAATTGGAGCGGGTGATGCCAGTATCCAGCGGACTAAAAACACGGTCTTCAAATAAAACAGTGCTACCTCCTGGTGGAGATAGCACCCCGGTTGTACATGCACAAGAACTAGCCCTACCACACATAACCCAAACTCTCGCAGATTGTACCCCTACTGCGATGGACAGAGAATCAGCTTCACCCAATCTAACCCCCAACCCCAGCAGATAGTAACCCAGTTCCTGTTGACACAGCACCATCTCCACCACAGAGCTCCCAAATAAGAGCAGTTAGTAAGGCAGCTCCAGTGCCCAAAGGGCTAGTACTACCACGGTGAACCCCAACTCCACCAGTTAGTACGCCTATTCCTGTGGAGGAAGCACAACCAGCTAGTCGTAGTTTAGCAGCTATCGCATTTGATGTTGTTAAATCATATGTGCGTATCTACCCATCTTGGAAATATTATACTGAAGATGAAGGAAAATGCCACTTGCAGGTGTTTGTCCAGGAGTTATGTGTAAGTAATGTTATTCATGGCAATTACTTTGCTTTGTCCCATACATCCTACCTCCATGATGGTTATAATACAACAAATTTTCCCATTTTTCTCTATAGAGAAGGACCGATTTGGAAACTCGGGATGAGGTAACTTGTGCTAATATCTCTGCTATCTTCAAGAATGCTTGGTGGCAGTATCGGAATTACCTGAAGAAAACGTACTTCACTGGCAAAGAAACTCATCAAATTCCCTTACGTTCTCCCGAGACACATTTACCGGACGATGACTAGGAACGCCTTGTTCTGTACTGGTCCCGAACCAAGAATGTGGTAAGGTCTATGAGCTCATTTTCTATTTTTAAGTACTATATTCTTGCGTCTTACTGTACTCTGTTCATGTAGAACGGGTGCCTAAACCTGAAGAACAACTGTTCTAATTTAAGATTCCATTGCCATCATAGTTCAAAAAAGCGCTAGGCGTTAACTGTGTGTTTTGCCACCGCCTTGCACTTTACTGACCAAAGCGCATGCTTATGCGCAGTTATGCACAGATTAAGCGTAGTTATGCGCAATGCTTTTTGCCAACACCTAGAGCCTAGGCGCGCTTAAGCGCTCGCTTAGGCGCGCCTTTTTTAACTATGGTTGCTTTGCTCTTGTATCACTGTATTTACTCATACAAACTTATTTTTAAATTGAAGGATCCAATCGAAACTCCAATGGCACAGCAGGTATGTTCACGCATGTTTCTTTAACAGGTTTACTCTTATCAATAGCTCTGTTGATTTCAATTTCAATTGTGTATACAGTTAACTTTCATATCATGCACATTACTAGCATCACAACAGAGCCAATAGTGTTGTTATACATGTAGACCCGTGGTACCCATCTAAAATCTTGTTGTGTCGTGTAGTTTCCCACGCTTTGTATTCTTTCACTACTACTTTGTCTTGAACTGATATGATTTGAACCGTGTCTCTATTTTGATTTGGCAAGACAATGCAGTGACCATAGGACATAGATATATGTTTGTTTGATGCTTTTATTATGTACTAGTACTTGGCAATAGAAGACTTGGTAGTTTAATCATGTCCACCTTACTAATGAACTGGTTCACCGAAATGAGTTTCATATACTAGTACATGCTAAACTTGTTATGTGTCTGCTTGTTTCTTCTTTTAGAATGCTGATAGAATATTGGGGAAGAGTGCCTTATTAAGCAATGGTAAAAGAAGTAATGCACAGGATAGTGACACATCCTTGTTGGTCTCCAACAAAGGTGATAAAACAGCTAAGGAAGACTATCTTGAAGACAGCGAGATAACCCCAAAGTCTTGTCTTGGTTTAGTGTTCAAGTTACTGGCCACTACCGCTTGCACAAGCTATTCAAACTCACTGTCTGAATCAGTTCGATTTCTTGAGTCTCAACTACAAGCTGAAAGACATCGATCAGCTGTGCTGCGACAAGAAGCGGAAGGATTGCGGAAGTCCCTGGAGCATTCAGATGCATACTTTCTGGTGCAACAGCAAGCGTTGGAGGATTTTAGTGCCAAACAGGACAAAGCTAATAAGCTTGCTAAGCTTATTGCCAGCATGGTGGATACCCAGGATAACGTTTCTTGAGCTCCTCTAAAGTTGTTTCAGTTATGCTCTTGTTTTGTTGCCGCGTTTATTTGCACTGGTGGCCAATTTTGATGGCCAGTGTATGTAATATGCTACTTTGTTCCCTATATTTGCACTGGTGGCGAACTTTGATGCCTAGTGGATGTAATATGTGTAATAGCGGTAATAGGCTAGCATTAATTGCTTGCTTATTTATTTCCTTTGTCTTGTTTAGTTGTTTGCTTGTAGTCATTGCAGTTCTTTTTCTGTGTTTTTCTAGTGGCCACAATAGCCTATTTTTGTTAACTAGGCCAAAATAATCATGGCAACACATGGACTGTTGTAACCATGGGCCTCCTGCAGGCTGTATGATCCATGGGCCTTCTTCCAGCCGTAGGATCCATTGCCCTTCTATACAGGCTGTAGGATCCATTGGCCTTCTATACGGGCCTTAGGATTCATGGGCCTTCTATGGGCCATAGGGTCCATGGGCCTTCTACAGGCCGTACGATCCATGGGCCTTCTACGGGCTGTACTATTCATGGGCCTCATACGGGCCGTAGGATCCATGGGCCTTCTACGGGGCGTATCATCATTTCGCCAATCATGGGCCATACTATTCATGGACCATAACGGGTCGTTAATAGGCTGTATTTGATAACTCTAAAACAGCCCAACGGTTTTTTTGACATGAAAACGGCCCAACGTATTAACAGTCCGCAAACGGGCCGACTGTAATGACGGGCTGAATTTGGCCCACAAGCAGAAAATGGCAGTAACGGGCCGTATGTAACCGAATGCTGCAAATGAGCCCAATAATCAATGGGCCCTGAGAAGGCCGAAAGATAACTTGGGCTGAAAACGGCCCAATGGAATAACGGGCCGTTAATGGGTATAAAGTGGTACACTGTTCATTACGGGCCAGTTTCACCACGGGTCGTTAATGGGCCAAGAGTTACAAAGGGCCTCATATGGGCCGAAAGAAGTCATGGGCCACACATGGGTCGGAAGTTAAAACGGGCTGGAATCATATTGGACGGCCCAGATGACGCTACTGGGCCTAATTCGGAGTGGTCATAACAGGCCCTGGGTTAGCGGGCTGTAAATGGGCTATATGCGAACATGCCGTTAACAGGCTTTCCGTGGGTCAGCCCGTCAGCTTTTGACCAAGTCAAACGGGCCGGCCTTTTCACAGGAATGGGCCTCTGTTGGGCCGTGCCACGTGTCGCCGTATCATAGGCGCCTTCGGTCCAATGAGTGGATGACATCTGTCCCAACGGTGAGCCGACACGTGTTTCCTCCAGCCAATGATGATTTTACACGTGGAAAATCCCCATTGGTCGGGGCTGTTAACGGGTTATCGGATCCAAAATCGGACCCGATAGCTTAACGGCGTTCCGTTACGGTGGATGCCACGTGTTGGTCACCCTTGACGAAAGCACTTCTGTGACGCGCGATTTATCGTCATGGAAGTGGACACTTCCGTGATGATAATTTTGGTAATGCCATGGAACACTTCTACGACAGCACAGGTATGACTATCTTGATTCTGTCATAAAATTGTCATGGATGTACATGCATGACAAAAAACGCGACCTACTGTGACAAACACGTATCATCACGGAAGTGTATTTTTTTGTAGTGCACAAGCTATTATGAGCTCTAGCATAGTTGAGTATGTTGCAAGACCTCTTTCAGTGGTGGGCTAGCAGATGTAGGAGAAAGTAGGTGTAACTGTCCACCCGGAGTAAAGAGTTATTGTTTCAGAAAGACTGTGTCTCGTTTCTCCGACCATGGATGTATTCGAGTCTTGTGGGGAAAAGTGCGCAAACCTCTGCAGAGTGTACAAACTAATCATGGTTAGCCGTGTCCCCGATAATGGACGTTTTGAGTATCTAGTTCTTGGATTATCATGTGGATCTCATCACTCTTAATTTAATTTGATTGGGTTTAATGATGATGCTTAATTGGGATTGAGTTGGGTGAACCTTCTCAATGTTTAACAACCACCATGATAGTTAAATAAAATTTATTCCTTTGTTGTAGGAAAAAAATGGTTTTATGCAAAACTGTAACCATAGAGCTTTCCACCAGCCATATATGCATGTAGTGATAGCATTATTCTATTCATTACTCTCTATGTGTTACATTGCCAACATATTCCATGTGCTGACCCGTTTTGGGCTGCAACGTTCATGTTGCAGACTTTTTAGACGATGAGTAAGGTGCCTTAGGTCGTGATCTTTCACTCAGTGATGCCGTTGGAGTTGATGGACTCACTTTATCTTCCAAGCCTTCCGCTGTTATCGTATTTATATGGCCTTAAGCCATATTTATTGTAATAAGTTCTTTTTGAGACATTCGATGTAATAATTGTGTGATTGCTATTCTGTTATAAATTCTTCAAGTACTGTGCATGTCAGCATTACCGATCTAGGGATGACACTGATGCACAGAGAACAGACTATTTGAGGTCTGGAAGCTACAATAGGCATCATGTCCAAGACAAGTAGACCGACTCGTGCCTGCAACTACTACTATTACTCCACCAATCGACCGCTATCCAGCAAGCATCTAGTGTATTAAGTTCATGAAAAATGGAGTACGCCTTAAGCAAGATGACATGATGTAGAGAAAGTAAATCCAATCGATATGAATAAACTTGTCGTTTTACCCTTAATGCCAACAATAGAAATATGTGTCTTGTCCCCTTCTGTCACTGGGATATAGAGCACCGCAAGATTGAAATCATCATAAATCACCTCTCCCATTAAAGATAAATAAATCTAGTTGGCCAAACCAAATGGATAGATCGAAGAGAAATACAAAGCTATAACAATCATGCATAATAAACTTCAGAGAAGACTCAGTTACTTCTGATGAATATTTAGATCATAAATTCACAATTCGTCAGATCCCAACAAACACACCGCAAAAGAAGATTACATCAGATAGAACTCCCAGAACATTGAGGAGAACATGGCATTGAAGATCAAAGAGAGACAAGAAGCCATCTAGCTACTAGCTATGGACCCGTAGTTCTGTGGTGAACTACTCATGCATCATCGGAAGGCGGTAAGGATGATGTAGAAGCCCCCCGTAATTGATTCCTGCTTCGGCTGAGTACCCGAAAAAGGCCGCCATATGGGGCCGCGAAAGAACAAAAACTTGTGGCAGCGGAAAAGGGGTTTATGTGGCTCTCTATTGCTTTCCAATATTTTGAGAATTTATAGAGGTGGAATTAGGTTAGACGGAGCCTCATGGGGCCCATAAGATAACAGGGTGACACCCCCAAGGTGCGCCTTGTTGCCTTGTTGTCTCCTCGGTCGTCGTTTGGTCTCCTCCCAAATCTTCTAGGGTCTCTCTTGTCCAAAAAATCATCAAAAAGTTTTGTAGCGTTTGGACTCTATTTGGTACAGTTTTTCTAGGAAACAAAAAACAAGCAGAAAATAGCAACTGACACTGGGCACTGGGTTAATAGGTTAGTCCCAAAAAATGATATAAAATAGCACAATAAGTCATATAAAGTATCCAAGACTGATAATATAATAACATGAAACAATAAAAAATTATAGATACATTGAAGATGTATCAATTGTTGACAGGGTACAGAGTACATGTTGATCCACCACGCGATCGTGTATGAATGATTTCGCCTCTACGGTCTAGACCCCTCGGCTTATGTAGACACCGTGGTACCTAGGCTTACACTTACATCTCGAGATAAACACGTCGAAGATTGCATTGGTGCCTTGTAGTATGCGCCAAGTCTTTGGAGGGATCCATCTTGATTGCTTCATGGGGCCTGACGAACATGGCCCACTAGTTGGTTGTTTGGGGGTCCTCGACCCAGCCCATGTATGGGAACCGACGTGGTTGGCACCCCTCTATCTGGGACACCATCATTCGGTTTGTTATATAAGCCAGGGCCAAAGCTAGTAGATATATACTTTACAATCTCTTGGTTTATACATGTACTCCGTTTACCCCAATCACAATATACACCGAGCAGGAGTAGGGTTTTATCTCCACCGAGAGGCTACGAACCTGGGTAAACTCGCCTCCTTGTTTCCCCTCTGGCGTAATTACCACATCGGGATATAGTACCGAGAAATTCGCCGGAATCATCTCCGACAATGACAACACCACTATTTCCACTTCCGCTCAGCGAATGTCGTAACACCTACTAAATGAGGTGATCATGGATAATCATTGCAGCAACGCAAGCTCCTTATGGCTAACGCAATATTCGTCGACTTATGGTGGTTCCGACTGTTCACGTCACCCATAAAATCAAAGTAGCCTTGTTAGCGTTTTCTAGAAACAAGAATCATTGCTGAACTTAAGTGCAACAAAATGTTTATGTGTAGAAAAAATAGTAAGAAACAAGGAAGCACATGCTTGCAATGAAAAATGTATATCACTGTGTGCAGCAAAATGTTTATACAACAAAACTATATGTAAGAAGTAATGGAAGCACGATAGTTGGAAACAAAAATGCGAGAAGAATGAAGCATGCTTGCTAGTGATTTTAGGCTTTAAGCTATGCTTGAAAATTAATGAACAAGCTAAACAAACTATATGAAGTCAACATTGCCCATCTTGGTATGAAGCATAGACAATTGATAATGCAAAAAAAACTAAGCTTGCTACCAACATGATGATGCATCTTTTGAATCGCTGACAAATATATTGAACTAATTTTCTGTTGATGAATGCATGCAATTTCCTAGTCGAACAAAACTAAAGGATTACAATGTAGAAGCATCACGGCAAAAAGCAAAAAAAGTGCATTGGGTATATTCGTAGTGTCACCTGATGCATTGTATTTTTAAATGGAACAAAAACAAATACTTTCACCCACCAGGTAGTCATATTTGCAGAAGCTCCATATACAGGAAACATGGAAAGGTTGATATGTCAATAATTCTTCCTTTGCCATATACTATTTTTTTCTCCGCAAGTACTCCACATAGGGTTGCTAAAAAGTGTAGGATATTAGTATTGTACACAATAGGATTATAGCAAGGAAGCAAGATGGCATAATAGTAGCAGCTAGAAATTAATTTGGTGGGATCATGGTAAAAAAACATGGAAGCATAAATTTTGCTAAGGAGATTAGTTGAAGCTCTATCAACACAACAGTGGAGCACATAGTATATGTTATCGAAGCATAAGAACACTAGATTGTAACACAATCTAGCATTATTAAAGTGGGGTTCTAAACCAGGCAAAATTCTTCACAACCTTCCCTCGCAAGGTTTTATGTAGATCGCATATGCAGTTGACAATTTAAAACAAAAATATACAAATAGAAGCATGGTATTGTTGTTGTAACTATCTACATGGAAGAAACACGAGCAGTAAGCTTAGGAAATAAAGTACTTTGAATCATAAAAATAATGTTGTATGAACATAACTCATATATATAGGATGCATAGAAGTTAAATTGAAAATTAGCGATGCTTCTTGCCAAAGCAATTCTACCCAAACTAATTGGTGGTTTTCTCACCTTATTCAAAATTACACGATAGGCCAAACACATCATCTCAACACAGATTGACAAGAATAAAATTTAACCTGCTGTTTATAAAATTATACTTCAAAATTAGAGTATCAATTCCTTGCAATTTACAAACTTGAGTTGTGAAATTGGCAAGAAATTAGAAAAATTGGAGGACACGTGATGCAGTTTTGTTGGCCGCGTGAGCTACTGTCGCTACAGAGAAGATCCATCACACGACGCAACCTACTATGGCAACCACTTGCAAGAAAATTGTAACCTAAGTTAGTTGAGAATGGCAAGAGAGCATTCGTGCTCTAGCAAGGGATTTATGAATTCGCACAGCTCTGTACCAATCATGTCTATTAATCATTCAACCAAACCATTGGGAGTCGAGATGGAGCCTTCATTCAAAAGATTTTCCCAACCTCGTTCTTCAACGAGAGTTTTCCAAGCAGGTTTGAGGCCTAAGACAACATCATTCAAGCGGCCCGCCGCATAACAACTCTTCAACATACACTCAACTTCAGATTGATTCATTATCCCCGGGTCAACTAAAAACATAAGGAATGTAAGCATGTTCAAACAACGATTAAAATTTCTTTACGCAGAAACCTTGGAAGCAAACGCAGTTATTTTTTAAGTTCAATTTGCTGGTTGGATGAGAAAAATGCTATTTACAAGATACATAGAAGATATGATATAAACATGGTTACTAAAGAATACAACAATAGATACTGAACCAAAACTAAAAATTGTTGGCCGGCAAGGGATGGATGTTTTGACTCACTAACATATAGATTGATCCGTACTTTTCTTTTGGCATTTGGAAGCAAAAAAATATAGTACAAAAGCATAGGTATAACAGTGGAAACAGATCTAAACCTTGATGGAAGTAGGCAAATTTTGAAATCAAGTCGAACACTAATATTACCGCAAAATATTGGGAATTGGGAATCAAATTATTGTTATTTGCAAAAGAAATTAACCAAAATTCGTAGATGACATAGTGATCCATTACGCATCAGATATAACATAGACACTCTTAACAATTTTTCATCGAAGCAAACATCGAATCTGAAGTAACGCAAAGCAAAACAATTCATTAAAAATGAATGAAAGATGCGATGAATCAAACCCTAGTCCGGGTGAGTACATACCAGGGTGTAAGGCCTGTGATGCGCGTGCAACTTCTTTGCCATCCAAAAATGACACACCATCGTTGGAGGAGGGATCATGACAGGGAAGGGGCGGTGGGGAACCAAGGCGACGATGGGGATTACCCGTCCGGTGATGGAAGCAATGTTTGGTGGAGACGTGGAGTAGACACGGGCGGGACACAACAACGACACCAGAGCAACTGTAGCTGTGGTAGAGCTGGTGGTGCGGAGCAAGGAGGTGGCAGAGGTAGCCACCATGGTGCGCGAGCACGGTGAGCTCGGGGATGGGCTCACCCATGCGTCGGGAGACGGGATGGGGTTGGTGGGTCTGGGAGGTGAGATTTACTCATCCCAAATGGTTAATTGATGGATCAAATAGAAATATGCACCGTGGAATTAAAGAATTAACAGTGCATGACCAGTTTGATGAAAAATTCCTATACGAAGTATTTTTTATCAATATTGGGGAAAACACGACAATGCGCTCATAACCCGAAAGAAACGAGCATGCCACCGTTGAGACATGACAAGTTGACTGTTACGTGGCCGCAGACCAATCTATGGTTGGATGGTTAGCGGAACAGTGGTATATCCAACACGCCAGAGTTCAAGTCCTATATTTGACATTGGCACTCGCATTTTCTGGAGTTATTTCAGGCCTTCCAATGAGGTGCGTTTAATGGGAGAAGACGTTATCGTCGACTACGAAGGCGTCTGCCGCGACCTCGTCTCTCGAGATGATATGTCGGCCAAATCTCTTAGAGATGCTCATAGGAATATACATGTGTGCATGCCTTCATAAGGGTTAGAGCAACCCCAACGCGCTAACCCATTTCGTCCGAGCGCGTCCGTTAGGATCGCGGCGAACGGAAAAGTCGGCCCAACGCGCCGACCCAAACAGACGCGCGTCCGCTTTTCATTTGCCTGCCGACCCATTCGTGGCCCAATTTTGAGCCTCATTTTGCGTTGGAGGGGACACAAGATGGCCGCGCACACCGCGCGCCAACTACTCCCCCTGGCCCGCCAGTCGGTGGCAAAGAGTTCACCATTTCCCTCCACTTTCCCAAAAACTCTCACGCCCGCACGCGCTCCCGGCCGACCGCCATGGACGACGCCCTCAATGCCACCGCCGGCCTCACCTCCCTCGCCTTGTCCGGCATCACCTCCGCCCCCTCCGGCAAAGACAAGCCCCGCGCCCCCTGCAAGACCGCCACGGCGCCCAAGAAGAAGCAGCAGCCGACGCCCGAGGATCAAGCCGCGAAGTCGGCTAAGAGGAAGGGCCAGAGGCACGCGGCAGATGCAAGGGATGAAGCAGCGGCCACCGCCACGCAGCAGGAGGAAACCAACGCCCGCGTCGTGGCGGCAACAAGGGAGGCCCCGATCTACCTAGGGTTAAGCCCTGGCCAGCACGGGCTCGTCAACGCCGCCGTGGCCGTGACTAGCACTGGCTCGTCCGCGTTCCCTTGAATGGTGCTGCCAGAGTCGCCCTGCACGTCGGCGACGAACCCGATTCTCGGCTTCCATGTCTACGAGCAAGCCTCCCGACTCTCCGAGGAATGCTTGCTGGAGGTGAGCGTGGTGGCGCCTTCTACGCCCACGCCCATACCCATCGACCTCAACGCCACGCCGGTGGCCGGAGCCTCATCATCCTGAGGGGCGAGGAAACGCGCATGTGAGATGCCAGCCGACGTGCTCCCCGGAGCCCGCAACCTGTTCGACAGAATGCTAGCGGCCGGCGATGACGAGACGACCAATCATTTCATGGCGAGCATCATCTTCGAGGGTGGTGCGGCGGCCGCTAGCTCCGCTGGCGGTGCCGCCGCGGCTGGCTACGATCCCGACAAAACCCAAAGCCAAGACGGCCGAGGACCGTTCACTGAAGGAAATATGCCCTAGAGGCACTAATAAAGTTGTTATTTTATATTTCCTTATTCATGATAAATGTTTATAATTCATACTAGAATTTTATTAACCGAAAACTTGATACATGTGTGAATACATAGACAAAACACCATGTCCCTAGTATGCCTCTACTAGACTAGCTCGTTGATCAAAGATGGTTCAGTTGAATGGGATCACATCATTAGTGGAATGATGTGATGGACAAGACCCATCCGTTAGCTTAGCATAATGATTGTTCAGTTTTATTGCTACTGCTTTCTTCGTGTCAAATATATATTCCTCCGACTATGGGATTATGCAACTCCCGGACACCGGAGGATGCCTTGTGTGCTATCAAACATCACAATGTAACTGGGTGATTATAAAGATGCTCTACAGGTATCTCCGAAGGTGCTTGTTAGGTTGGCATAGATCGAGATTAGGATTTGTCACTCCGAGTATCGGAGAGGTATCTCTAGGCCCTCTCGGTAATGCACATCATATGAAGCCTTGCAAGCAATGTGACTAATGAGTTATTTGCGGGATGATGCATTACGGAACGAGTAAAGAGACTTACCGGTAACGAGATTGAACTAGGTATGAAGATACCGACGATCGAATCTCGGGCAAGTAACATACCGATGACAAAGGGAATAACGTATGTTGACATTGCGGTTCGACCGATAAAGATCTTCGTAGAATATGTGGGAACCAATATGAGCATCTAGGTTCCGCTATTGGTTATTAACCGAAGAGGTGTCTCGGTCATGTCCACATAGTTCTCGAATCCGCAAGGTCCGCACGCTTAACGTTCGATGACGATATGTATTATATGAGTTATGTATTTTGGTGATTGAAGGTTGTTCGGAGTCCTGGATGAGATCACGGACATGACGAGGAGTCTCGAAATGGTTGAGAGGTAAAGATTGATATATTGGAAGGTTATATTCGGACACCGGAATGGTTCCAGAGTAATTCGGGTATTTTTCAGAGTACCGAGGGGTTACCAGACCCCCACCCCCCGGGGAAGTAATGGGCCTTATTGGGCGATAGGGGAGAGGAGAGGTAGGCCACGAGGAGGTAGCGCCCCCCCCCCACGGAGAGACCGAATTGGGCTAGGGGAGGGGGCGCGGGCCCCCTTTCCCTCTTCCTCTCCCCCTCTTTCCCCTTTTCCCCTCCGTTGGAAGGAAGGGGGAGCGGACTAGGACTAGGAGTCCTAGTGGGACTCCCCTCACTTGGCGCACCCTGGCCGGCCTCCTCCCCCTCCTCCTTCATATACGGGGGCAGGGGGTACCCCAAAGCATGTCAATTGTCTTAGTCGTGTGCGGTGCCCCCTCCACCGTTTACTCCTTCAGTCATTTTGTTGAAGTGCTTAGGCGAAGCCCTGCACGGATCACATCACCATCACCGTCACCACGCCGTCGTGCTGACGGAACTCATCTCCTTCATACCTCTACTGGATCAAGAGTTCGAGGGACGTCATCGAGCTGAGCGTGTGCAGAACTCGGAGGTGTCGTACGTTTGGTACTTGATCGGTTGTTTCAAGAAGACGTTCGACTACATCAACCGCGTTAAGTTAACGCTTGCGCTTTCGGTCTACGAGGGTATGTGGACACACTCTCCCCCTATCATTGCTATGCATCTTGCACGAGTGTCGGAATTTTTTTGAAATTGCATCCTACGTTTCCCAACAGTGGCATCCGAGCCAGGTCTATGCGTAGATGATATGCACGAGTAGAACACAAAGAGTTGTGGGCGGTGATCATCATACTGCTTACCACCAATGTCTTATTTTGATTCGGCGGTATTGTTAGATGAAGCGGCCCGGACCAACCTTATATGACCGCATTCATGAGACCGGTTCCACTGATAGACATGCAAGTAGTTTTGCATAAAGGTGGCTGGCGGGTGTGTGTTTCTCCAACTTTAGTTGAATCGAATTTGACTGCGGCCGGTCCTTGTGAAGGTTAAAACAACAACGTTGATAAATCACAGTTGTGGTTTTTGTGCCGTAGGTATGTACGGTTCATGCTAGTAGTCCGTAGCAGCCACGTAAAACTTGCAACAAACAAAGTAGAGGACGTCTAACTTGTTTTTGCAGGGCATGTTGTGATGTGATATGGTCAAGACATGATGTGATATAAAGATGTTGTATGAGATGATCATGGTTTGTAGAAGTTATGGGCAACTGGCAGGAGCCATATGGTTGTCGCTTTATTGAAATAAAAATGCTATGTAATTGCTTTACTTTTTCACTAAGCGTTAGCGATAGTTGTAGAAGCAATGGTTGGCGAGACGACCACGACGCTACGATGGAGATCAAGGTGTCAAGCTGGTGACGATGGAGATCATGACGTTGATTTGGTGATGGAGATCAAAAGCACAAGATGATGATGGCCATATCATGTCACATATGTTTGATTATTTTTGATGTTTATCTTTTATGCATCATATTTTGCTTAGTACAGCGGTAGCATTATAAGGTGATCCCTTACTAAAATTTCAAGGTATAAGTGTTCTCCCCGAGTATGCACCATTGTGAAAGTTCTTCGTGCTGAGACACCAGAGATGATCGGGTGTGATAGGCTCTACGTTCAAATAAACGGGTGCAAGCCAGTTTTGCACATGCAAAATACTCGGGTTAAACTTGACGAGCCTAGCATATACAAATATGGCCTCGGAACACTGGAGACCGAAAGGTCGAACGTGAATCATATAGTAGATATGATCAACATAGTGATGTTCACCATTGAAGACTACTCCATCTCACATGATGATCGGACATGGTTTAGTTGATTTGGATCACGTATCATTTTGATGACTTGAGGGATGTCTATCTAAGTGGGAGTTCTTTAGTAATATGATTAATTGAACTTAATTTATCATGAACTTAGTCCTGATAGTTTTTACATATCTATGTTGTAGACCAATGGCCCGTGCTACCGTTCCCTTGAATTTTAATGCGTTCCTAGAGAAAGCTAAGTTGAAAGATGATGGTAGCAACTACATGGACTGGGTCCGTAACTTCAGGATTATCCTTATTGCTGCACAAAAGAATTATGTCCTTGATGCACCGCTTGGTGCAAGGCCTGCTACAAGAGCAGAAGCTGACGTTGTGAACGCATGGCAAGCACGATCTGATGTCTACTCGTTAGTTCAGTGTGCCATGCTTTACGGCTTAGAATCGGGACTTCAAAGACGCTTTGAACATTATGGACCATATGAGATGTTCCAAGAGTTGAAGTTAATATTTCAAGCAAATGCCCGAGTTGAGAGATATGAAGTCTCCAACAAGTTCTATAGCTGCAAGATGGAAGAGAACAGTTCTATTAGTGAGCACATAATCAGAATTTATGGGTACCATAATCACTTGACTCAGCTGGGAGTTAATCTTCCAGGTGATTGTGTCATTGACAGAGTTCTTCAATCACTGCCACCAAGCTAAAAAGGCTTTGTGATGAACAACAATATGCAAGGGATGGAAAAGACTATTCCGAGCTCTCCGCAATGCTGAAGGCCGTGGAGGTAGAAATCAAAAAGGAGCATCAAGTGTTGATGGTCAACATGACCACTAGTTTCAAGAAGAAGGGCAAGGGTAAAAAGAAGGGGAACTTCAAGAAGAATGACAAGCAAGTTGTCACTCCCGGGAAGAAACCCAAAGTTGGACCCAAGCCTGAAAGTGAGTGCTTCTACTACAAAGGGATTGGTCAATGGAAGCGGAACTGCTCCAAGTATTTGGCGGATAAGAAGGATGGAAAAGTGAACAAAGGTATATTTGATATACATGTTATTGATGTGTACCTTACTAATTCTCGTAGTAGTGCCTGGGTATTCGATGCCGATTCGGTTGCTCATATTTGTAACTCGAAGCAGGGACTATGGATTAAATGAAGATTGGATAAGGACGAGGTGACGATGCGCGTCAGGAATGGTTCCAAGGTCGATGTGATCGCCGTCGGCACGCTACCTCTACATCTACCTTCAGGATTAGTTTTAGACCTGAATAATTGTTATTTGGTGCCAGTGTTGAGCATGAACATTATATCTGGATCTTTTTTAGTGCGAGACGGTTATTCATTTAAATCAGAGAATAATGGTTGTTCTATTTATATGAGTAATATCTTTTATGGTCATGCACCCTTGAAGAGTGGTATATTTCTGTTGAATCTTGATCGTGATGATACACATATTCATAATGTTGAGGCCAAAAGATACAAAGTTGATAATGATAGTGCAACCTATTTGTTTGGGTCATATTGGTATAAAGCGCATGAAGAAACTCCATAAAGATGGACTTTTGGAATCACTTGATTATGAATCATTTCATACTTGCGAATTGTGCCTTATGGGTGCTACCTCTTGAGCTTGCATTGGTTTTTCCCTTGAAGAGGAAAGGGTGATGTAGAAAAGTAGCGTAAGTATTTCCCTCAGTTTTGAGAACCAAGGTATCAATCTAGTAGGAGAGGAAGCACAAGTCACCTAGTACATGCACAAACAATCAAGAACCTTGCAACCAACGCGATAAAGGGGTTGTCAATCCCTTCACGGTCACTCGCGAGCTCCTAGCCGTGCCCGCCGGCGCGTGCTGCGTCGCCACGCGCGCTCGGGCCGTGTCCAATGCGCAACTGCTGTTGCTACCTTCTCGCTTCTGCTCTGCTGCTCAAGCTGCCGCTGCTCTACTGTTTCTGCTGCTGCGGCGGCTCCAGCTAACTGCTTCTTGCTGCTACTGCTATGACCGGCCGACCCTTGTTTGATTATTTGGCCTAACCAAATGGTAGCACTAAACCTTCCCAACACTAACAGGTTATGACTAATGGGCCCATTTAGATAAGCTAACTAGATCGAATCCCTGTTAAAATATATCCTATGACATGTGGGCCCCTCTGACCCTGTTGACTAGTCAACATTGACCCAGTCAACGCTGACTGTACCGCTGACTCAGCCACACAGGCCCCATCTTCCAGCCTCAAACACATATGTCTGTGTGCACTTTCTATGTACATATAGAAATCTGCATTTAATACTTTTCGAATTAAATAAATCCAGTAATTTCAAAATATTGCTAAAACCTTGTAAAATCATATAAAATAATCCGTAACTCGGATGAAAATACTTTGTACATGAAAGTTGCTCAGAACGACGAGACAAATCCGAATACACAGCCTGTTTGTCCGCCACACATCCCTAGCATAGCAAGCACGCAACTTTCCCCCTCCGGTTCATCTCTCCGAAAATGCAAAACACCGGGAATACTTTCCCAGATGTTTCCCCCTTCGCCGGTAGCACGTAGTACTGCGTTAGGTCATCCCTAGCACCACGTATTGCCGTGTTATGTTTTGTGATGCTTTGATTGCTCTAGTATTTATTGTGTTCCCACTTCGTTACTTCTTTTCGGTAGACTATGAGACTGGCGCCGCTGCTGCCCCGATCGACTATGGTGTGACGACCCCTCCTTTCCAGAGCA
>NC_041383.1:277202284-277264842 GCF_002162155.2 Triticum dicoccoides
AGATATCGCCTATTCTTCTGTCTACTGCTTGCATTAGAGTAGTGTAGCATGTTACTGTTCGGTTACTCCTATTCTGTTGCATAGCCTGTCATTGTTGCTACAGTCATTGATACCTTACCCGCAATCCTAAATGCTTAGTATAGGATGCTGTTTTACCTTAGTGGCCCTACATTCTTGTCAGTCTACCATGCTATACTATCAGGCCGTGATCACTCGGGAGGTGATCACGGGTATATACTATACATACATATACTATACAGATGGTGACTAAAGTTGGGTCAGCTTGTTGAGTACCTGCAAGTGATTCCGATGTGGGGGCTGGAAGGACAGGTGGCTCCATCCCGGTAGAGGTGGGCCTGGCTTCCCGACGGCCCCCGACTGTTACTATGTGGCGGAGCGATAGGGCAGGTTGAGACCACCTAGGAGAGAGGTGGGCCTGGCCCTGGTCGGCGTCCGCGGTTACTTCATAATAACACGCTTAACGAGATCTTGGTATTTGATCTGAGTCTGGCCACTGGCCTATACGCACTAACCAACTACGCGGGAACAGTTATGGGCACTCGACGTCGTGGTATCAGCCGAAGCCTTCTTGACGTCAGCGATGGAGCGGCGCGTGCCGGATTGGACTGGAACACCTGCTCTTGTATTAGGGGGGCTAGGTCTGCTTTCGGCCGCCCACGCAACATGCAGGTGTGCAATGGGCGATGGGCCCAGACCCCTGCGCGCATAGGATTTA
This sequence comes from Triticum dicoccoides, assembly GCF_002162155.2. Lineage (NCBI taxonomy): Eukaryota > Viridiplantae > Streptophyta > Magnoliopsida > Poales > Poaceae > Triticum > Triticum dicoccoides. Next base: position 277,203,021 of record NC_041383.1, read on the forward strand.
GACCGGCGTGCTGACCTCTCTGTTGTGCCTAGGTGGGGCTGCGACGTGTTGATCTTTTGAGGCCGGGCATGACCCAGGAAAGTGTGTCCGGCCAAAGGGGATCGAGCGTGTTGGGTTATGTGGTGCACCCCTGCAGGGAAGTTTATCTATTCGAATAGTCGTGTCCCTCGGTAAAAGGACGACCCGGAGTTGTACCTTGACCTTATGACAACTAGAACTGGATACTTAATAAAACACACCCAGACAAGTTCCACAAACAACCCGGTGATCGCTTTTCCACAAGGCGACGAGGGGAGGATCGCCGGGTAGGATTATGCTATGTGATGCTACTTGGAGGACTTCAATCTACTCTCTTCTACATACTGCAAGACGGAGGCTGTCAGAAGCGTAGTCTTCGATAGGACTAGCTATCCCCCTCTTATTCTGGCATTCTGCAGTTCAGTCCACCGATATTGCCTCTTTACACGTATACCCATGCACATGTAGTGTAGATCCTTGCTTGCGAGTACTTTGGATGAGTACTCACGGTTGCTTTTCTCCCTCTTTTCCCCCTTTCCCTTCTACCTGGTTGTCGCAACCAGATGCCGGAGCCCAGGAGCCATACGCCACCGTCGACGACGACTCCTCCTACACCGGAGGTGCCTACTACTATGTGCAGGCCGCTGACGACCAAGAGTAGTTTAGGAGGATCCCAGGCAGGAGGCATGCACCTCTTTCGATCTGTATCCCAGTTTGTGCTAGCCATCTTATGGCATCTTGTTTAACTTATGTCTATACTCAGATATTGTTGCTTCCGCTGACTCGTCTATGATCGAGCACTTGTATTCGAGCCCTCGAGGCCCCTGGCTTGTACTATGATGCTTGTATGACTTATTTTACTTTTAGAGTTGTGTTGTGATATCTTCCCGTGAGTCCCTGATCTTGATCATACATGTTTGCATGTATGATTAGTGTACGATTGAATTGGGGGCGTCACACGATAATTCGAAGAGACTTGCAAAGATATCAAATCATGCATTAAGAATTCAGAGAAGATCCAAATAATATTCATAGATAATCTTGTTCATAAATCCACAATTCATTGGATCTCGGCAAACACACCCCAAAAGAGTATTACATCAAATAGATCTCCAAGAACATCGAGGAGAACTTTGTATTAAGAATCAAAGAGAGAGAAGAAGCCATCTAGCTAATAACTATGGACCCGAAGGTCTCTGGTAAGCTACTCACGCTTCATCAGAGAGGCAATGGTGTTTATGTAGAAGCCCTCTGTGATCGATTCCCCCTCCAGCAGATCGCCAAAAAAGGCCCCAAGATGGGATCTCACGGGTACAGAAGGTTGCGGCGGTGGAAAAGTGGTTTCGTGGCTCCCCCTGATCTTTCAAGGGTATAAGAGTATATATAGGCGAAAGAAGTATGTCGGTGGAGCTACGAGGGGCCCACGAGGGTGGGGGCGCATCCTCCTGCCTCGTGGACGCCTCGTGGCATTTCAGACTTCTACTCCAAGTCTTCTGGTTTGCTTTCGGCCCAAGAAAGATCATAGCGATTGTTTCATTCCATTTGGACTCCATTTGGTATTCCTTTTCTGCAAAACTCTAAAATAGGCAAAAAAAATAGAAACTTGCACTGGGCCTCCGGTTAATAGGTTAGTCCCAAAAATAATATAAAAGAGCATATTAAAGCCCATTAAACATCCAAAACAGATAATATAATAGCATGGAACAATCAAAAATTATGGATACGTTGGAGACGTATCAAGCATCCCCAAGCTGAATTCCTGCTCGTCCTCGAGTAGGTAAATGATATGGCCAAAGCAATCATGTCTTCTCAAATAACATGGCCAAAGAAAGTTTATCCCTACAAAATCATATAGTTTGGCTATGCTCCATCTCCGTCACACAAAATACTCAAATCATGCACAACCTCGATGACAAGCCAAGCAATTGTTTTATACTTTGATGTTCTCAAACCTTTTCAACTTTCACGCAATACATGAGCGTGAGCCATGGACATAGCACTATGGGTGGAATAGAGTGGTGGTTGTGGAGAAGACAAAAAGAAGGAGATGGTCTCACATCAACTAGGCGTATTAATGGGCTATGGAGATGCCCATCAATAGATATCAATGTGAGTGAGTAGGGATTGCCATGCAACGGATGCACTAGAGCTATAAATGTATGAAATCTCAACAAAAGAAACTAAGTGGGTGTGCATCCAACTTGCTTGCTCATGAAGACCTAGGGCATTTTGAGGAATCCCATCATTGGAATATACAAGCCAAGTTCTATAACAAAAATTCCCACTAGTATATGAAAGTGACAAAATAAGAGACTCTCTATGATGAAGATCATGGTGCTACTTTGAAGCACAAGTGTGAAAAAAGGATAGTACCATTGCCCCTTCTCTCTTTTTCTCTCATTTTTTTGTTTGGCTTCTTTGTTTTTATTTCCTCACACGAGACAATGCTCTAATAATGATGATCATCACACTTCTATTTATTTACAACTCAAGGATTACAACTCGATACTTAGAACAAAATATAACTCTATATGAATGCCTCAGGCGGTGTACCGGGACGTGCAATGAATCAAGAGTGACATGTATGAAAGAATTATGAATGGTGTCTTTGCCACAAATACGATGTCAACTACATGATCATGCAAGGCATTATGACAATGATGAAGTGTGTCATAATAAACGGAACGGTGGAAAGTTGCATGGCAATATATCTCAGAATGGCTATGGAAATGCAATAATAGGTAGGTATGGTGTCTGTTTTGAGGAAAGTAAATGGTGGGTTTATGGTACCGGCAAAAGTTGCGCGGTACTAGAGAGGCTAGCAATGGTGGAAGGGTGAGAGTGCGTATAATCCATGGACTCAACATTAGTCATAAAGAACTCACATACTTATTGCAAAAATCTATTACTCATTGAACAAAGTACTACGCGCATGCTCCTAGGGGGGTAGATTGGTAGGAAAAGACCATCGCTCGTCCCTGACCGCCACTCATAAGGAAGACAATCAATGAATACCTCATGCTCCAAATTTGTTACACAACGGTTACCATACGTGCATGCTACGGGACTCACAAACCTCAACACACGTATTTCTCAAATTCACAATTACTCTACTAGCATGAATCCAATATAACCATCTATATATCTCAAAACAATCATCAAGAATCAAACTTCTCATAGTATTCAACCCACTTTTTATGAAAGTTTTTATTATACCCATCTTGGATGCCCATCATATTAGGACTAGTTTTATAGCCAAAGCAAATAACCATGCTGTTTTAAAATACTCTCGAAATAATATAAGTGAAGCATGAGACATCAATAATTTCTATAAAATAAAACCACCACCGTGCTCTAAAAAGATATAAGTGAAGCACTAGAGGAAAATTGTCTAGCTCAAAAGATATAAGTGAAGCACATAGAGTATTCTAATAAATTCCGATTCATGCGTGTCTCTCCCAAAAGGTGTGTACAGGAAGGATGATTGTGGTAAACTAAAAAGCAAAGACTCAAATTATACAAGATGCTCCAAGCAAAACACATATCATGTGATGAATAAAAATATAGCCTCAAGTAAAGTTACCGATAGATGAAGACGAAAGAGGGGATGCCTTCCGGGACATCCCCAAGCTTAGGATTTTGGTTGCCCTTGAATTTTACATTGGGGTTCCTTGGGAATCCCCAAGCTTAGGCTCTTGCCACTCCTTATTCCAAAATCCATCAAATCTTTACCCAAAAACATGAAAACTTCACAACACAAAACTTCAACAGAAATTCTCATGAGCTCCGTTAGTATAAGAAAATAAACCACCACTTTAAGGTACTGTAAAGAACTCATTATTTATTTATATTGTTGTTAAACCTACTGTATTACAACTTCTCTATGGTTCATACCCCCCGATACTGCTGATAGATTCATCAAAATAAGCAAACAACACACGAAAAACAGAATCTGTCAAAAACAGAATAGTTTGTAGTAATCTGTAACTTTAGAATACTTATGTAACTCTAAAAATTCTTAAATAAATTGGTGGACGTGAGTAATTTGTCTATTAATCATGTTCAAAAAGAATCAACCTAAAATCACTCTTCTATAAAAAATTACAACTATTCTCGTGAGCGCAAAAGTTTTTGTTTTTTACAGCAAGATCCCAAAAATTTCACCCAAGTCTTCCCAAAGGTTCTACTTGGCACAAACACTAATTAAAACATAAAACCACATCTAACCAGATGCTAGATGAACTATTTATTACTAAACAGGAGCAAAAAGTAAAGAACAAAAATAAAATTGGGTTGCCTCCCAACAAGCGCCATCATTTAACGCCCCTAGCTAGGCATAGAAACACGAATAGATCTAGGTATTGCTATAATAATGATAGGGTAAATCGCAAAAACTCATCTCATACTCCCTACGTTCAGCAGAAAGTTTTCTTTGTGGCAAGCAAAAGTAATCAAAAGGGATAAATTTAATGGGACAAAAGTCCTCAAGATCAAGCTCGGGAGGAATTGGTTCCTCCTTTGGCCCCTCATATTGCACAACCAATTCATCATTATAAGCATTCTTTTGGCAAAAAGTCACGAGCCTTTGTTCAAGAGGAAAACCTAACCCACTATTCTGAATAGCAAAATTATCATTAAGTTCAGAAATCCTATCAACTAGAACATCGGCAGGAACCCTTTTTCTAAGGCTTTCATTATAAGCAACATGATCTAAAGATCGTAAACGCATTATGTCCTCTTGATTAAAAAGAATAGCTTCTATGGGAGGACGACCAACATCCACCCTATAATGCGCAAAAAATTCATTGGCCTCTTTAATTATAAATCTGAACTCATGTGCTAGAAAGATGGTAGCCGCTCGCTTAACAGAAGAATGCTCAATATTAGAAAACTCTAGAAAATTCCTTTGTATGCAAGGATGCATGTGGATAAATTGTCGTTCAAGTTCAACTACGAGCAAAGATATAGCATCTGCAAGACTACTAGTTCTATGAAGAATAGACCCACCCATAATGGGCAAAGCACCAGCACAAGTAAAGAAATCTTGAATAACTCCTTTTCCAATAAACTACCAATCCGGAACTTTTTAGTGTGTAAAATAGTAGGTTCTTCATGAGGATTATCAAAAGCAGCAAAGTTTCCCCCATCATTATTACTATCTTTTTCAGCGATAACCCCCCTAATTTCAGACATGATGGCAACAAACCGTACTAATGAGCGAACACACAAGAAGCAAGTGAAAAGAGGCGAATGGAAGAGGGTCGAAGAAAAGGCAAAGGTTTTCAAAAATCGTTTTAGAAGTGAGGGAGAGGAAAGTGAGAGGCGAATGGCAAATAATGTAATGCAAGAGAGAAGAGTTTATGATAGGTACTTGGTATGGCTTGACTTGGCAAAGATCTCCCCGGCAACAGCGCCAGAAATCCTTCTTGCTACCTCTTGAGCTTGCGTTGGTTTTTCCCTTGAAGAGGAAAGGGTAATACAGCAAAGTAGCATAAGTATTTCCCTCAGTTTTGAGAACCAAGGTATCAATCCAGTAGGAAACGATGCACAAGTCACCTAGTACCTGCACAAACAATCAAGAACCTTGCAAGCAACGTTCTAAAGGGGTTGTCAATCCCTTCACGGTCACTCGCAAAAGTGAGATCTAAAGAGATAATAAAGTAAATATTTTTGGTATTTTTGTTGTGTAGATTGGAAAGTAAAGATTGCAAAATAGTAAACGAGATTTAAAGAGATGTGATATAATGTAAAAGAGATGTAATATAATATAGAAGAGACGTAATATAATAGAAAAGAGACCCGGGGGGCATAGGTTTCACTAGTGGCTTCTCTCAAGATAGCATGTATTACGGTGGGTGAACAAATTACTCTCAAGCAATTAATAGAAAAGTGCATAATTATGAAGACATCTAAGGCAATGATCATGAATATAGGCATCACGTCTGTGTCAAGTAGATCGAAACGATTCTGCATCTACTACTATTACTTCACACATCGACCGCTATCCAGCATGCATCTAGAGTATTGAGTTCATAAGAACAGAGTAACGCATTAAGCAAGATGACATGATGTAGAGGGATAAACTCAAGCAATATGACATAAACCCCGTATTTTTATCCTCGATGGCAACAATACAATACGTGCCTTGATGCCCCTACTGTCACTGGGAAAGGACACCGCAAGATTGAACTCAAAGCTAAGCACTTCTCCTGTTGCAAGAAAGATCAATCTAGTAGGCCAAACTAAACTGATAATTCGAAGAGACTTGCAAAGATATCAAATCATGCATATAAGAATTCAGAGAAAACCAAATAGTATTCATAGATAATCTTGTTCATAAATCCGTAATTCATCGGATCTTGGCAAACACACCGCAAAAGAGTATTACATCAAATAGATCTCCAAGAACATGAAGGAGAACTTTGTATTGAGAATCAAAGAGAGAGAAGAAGCCATCTAGCTAATAACTATGGACCCGAAGGTCTGTGCTAAAATACTCACGCTTCATCGAAGAGGCAATGGTGTTGATGTAGAAGCCCTCCATGATCGATTCCCCCTCCGGCAGATCGCCGAAAAAGGCCCCAAGATGGGATCTCACAGGTACAAAAGGTTGCGGCGGTGGAAAAGTGGTTTCGTGGCTCCCCCTGATGTTTCTAGGGTATAAGAGTATATATAGGCGAAAGAAGTACGTCGGTGGAGCTACGAGGGGACCACGAGGGTGGGGGGCGCGCCTAACCCCCTGGGTGCACCCTCCTGCCTCGTGGACGCCTCCTGGCATTTCAGACTTCTACTCCAAGTCTTCTGGTTTGCTTTCAGCCCAAGAAAGATAATCGCGAAGGTTTCATTACGTTTGGACTCCATTTGGTATTCCTTTTCTGCAAAACTCTAAAATAGGCAAAGAAAACAGAAACTGGCACTGGGCCTCCGGTTAATAGGCTAGTCCCAAAAATAATACAAAAGAGCATATTAAAGCCCATTAAACGTCCAAAACAGATAATATAATAGCATGGAAAAATCAAAAATTATAGATACGTTGGAGATGTATCAATGGGCAAGATGACTAAAATTCTGTTCTCCGGAACAATGGAGCGAGCTGATGACTTATTGGAAATAATACATACCGGTGTATGCGGTCCAATGAGTGTTGATGCTCGTGGTGGGTATCATTATTTTCTGACCTTCATAGATGATTTGAGCAGATATGGGTATATCTACTTAATGAAGCACTAGTCTGAAACATTTGAAAAGTTCAAAGAATTTCAGAGTGAAGTGGAGAATCATCGTAACAAGAAAATAAAGTTTCTACAATCTGATCGTGGAGGAGAATATTTGAGTTACGAGTTTGTCCTTAATTTTAAAACTATGTGGAATAGTTTCACAGCTCAGGCCACTTGGAACACCACATCGTAATGGTGTGTCCGAACGTCGTAACCGCACTTTATTGGATATGGTGCGATCTATGATGTCTCTTACCGATTTACCACTATCGTTTTGGGGTTATGCATTAGAGACAGATGCATTCACTTTAAACAGGGCACCGTCAAAATCCGTTGGGACGATGCCATATGAATTGTGGTTTGGCAGCAAACCTAAGCTGTCGTTTCTTAAAGTTTGGGGATGCGATGCTTATGTTAAAAGGCTTCAGCCCGATAAGCTTGAACCCAAATCAAAGAAGTGCGTCTTCATAGGAACCCTAAGGAAACAATTGGGTACACCTTCTACCACAAGTTCGAAGGCAAAATCTTTGTTGCTAAGAATAGAACCTTTCTAGAGAAGGAGTTTCTCTCGAAAGAAGTGAGTGGGAGGAAAGTAGAACTTGATGAGGTAATTGTACATGCTCTCAATTTGGAAGGTAGTTCATCCGAGAAATCTTCTCCCATGATGCCTACACCAACTAGAGAAGAAGCAAATGATAATGATCATGAAACTTTGGATCAAGTTGCTACAGAACCTCGTAGGTCAAACAGAGCATGATCCGCACCAGAGTGGTACGGTAATCCTGTTCTGGAAGTCATGTTACTTGACCATGACAAACCTACGAACTATGAAGAAGCTATGATGAGCCCAGATTCCGATAAATGCCTTGAGGCCATGAAATCTGAGATAGGATCCATGTATGAGAACAAAGTGTGGACTTTGGTGGATCTGCCCGATTATTGGCGACCCATAGAGAATAAATGGATCTTCGAGAAGAAGACTGATGCTGATGGTAATGTTACTGTCTATAAAGCTCGACTTGTCACAAAAGGTTTTTGACAAGTTCAAGGAGTTGACTACGATGAGACTTTCTCACGCGTAGCGATGCTTAAGTCTGTCCGAATCATGTTAGCAATTGCCGCATTTTATGAATATGGAATCTAGCAAATGGATGTCAAAACAACATTCCTTAATGGATTTCTTAAACAAGAATTGTATATGATGCAATTAGAAGGTTTTGTCGATCCTAAAGGTGCTAACAAAGTGTGCAAGCTCCAGCGATCCATTTATGGACTGGTGCAAGCATCTCGGAGTTGGAATATATGCTTTGATGAGGTGATCAAAGCATATGGTTTTATACAGACTTTTGGAGAAGCCTGTATTTACAAGAAAGTGAGTGGGAGCTCTATAGCATTTCTAATATTATATGTGGATGACATATTGTTGATTGGAAATGATGTAGAATTTCTGAATAGCATAAAAGGATACTTGAACAAGAGTTTTTCAATGAAAGACCTCGGTGAAGCTGCTTATATATTGGGCATCAGGATCTATAGAGATAGATCAAGACACTTGATAGGACTTTCACAAAGCAAAAAGCTTGATAAAGTTTTGAGTTCAAAATGGATCAGTCAAAGAAAGGGTTCTTGCCTGTGTTACAAGGTGTGAAGTTGAGTCAGACTCAATGCCCGACAACTGCAGAAGATAGAGGGAAAATGAAAGTCATTCCCTATGCCTCAGCCATAGGTTCTATCATGTATGCTATGTTGTGTACCAGACCTGATGTGTGTCTTGCTATAAGTTTAGCAGGGAGGTACCAAAGTAATCCATGAGTGGATCACTGGACAACGGTCAAGAACATCCTGAAGTACCTGAAAAGGACTAGGGATATGTTTCTCGTTTATTTAGGTGACAAAGAGCTTGTCATAAGTGGTAACATCGACGCTAGCTTTGACACTGATCCGGATGATTCTAAATTACAATCCGGATACGTATTTTTATTGAATGGTGGAGCTGTCAGTTGGTGCAGTTCCAAACAGAGCGTCGTGGCCGGATCTACGTGTGAAGCGGAGTACATTGCTGCTTCAGAAGCAGCAAATGAAGGAGTCTGGATGAAGTAGTTCATATCCGATCTAGGTGTAATACCTAGTGCATCGGGTCCAATGAAAATCTTTTGTAACAATACTTAAGCAATTGCCTTGGTGAAGGAATCCAGATTTCACAAAAGACCAAACACATCAAGAGACGCTTCAACTCCATCCGAGATTTGGTCAAGGAGGGAGACATAGAGATTTGCAAAATACATACGGATCTGAATGTTGCAGACCCATTGACTAAGCCTCTTCCATGAGCAAAACATGATCAGCAGCAAGACTCTCTGGGTGCTAGATTTATTACAATGTAATCTAGATTATTGGCTCTAGTGCAAGTGGGAGACTGAAGTAAATATGCCCTAGAGGCAATAATAAAGTTTTTATTTTATATTTCCTTATTCATGATAAATGTTTATTATTCATGCTAGAATTGTATTAACCGAAAACTTGATACATGTGTGAATACATAGAGAAAACACCGTGTCCCTATTATGCCTCTACTAGACTAGCTCATTGATCAAAGATGGTTAAGTTTCCTAGCCATGGACATGAATTGTCATTTGATAAACGGGATCACATCATTAGTGGAATGATGTGATGGACAAGACCCATCCGTTAGCTTGGCATAATGATCATTCAGATTTATTGTTACTGCTTTGTTCGTGTCAAATATATATTCCTCCGACTATGAGAGTATGCAACTCCCGGACATCGGAGGATTGCCTTGTGTGCTATCAAATGTCACAATGTAACTGGGTGATTATAAAGATGTTGTACAGGTATCTCCGAAGGTGTTTGTTGGGTTGGCATAGATTAAGATTAGGATTTGTCACTCTGAGTATCGGAGAGGTATCTCCGGGCCCTCTCGGTAATGCACATCATATGAAGCCTTGCAAGCAATGTGACTAATGAGTTAGTTGCAGGATGATGCATTACGGAATGAGTAAAGGGACTTACCGGTAACAAGATTGAACTAGGTATGAAGATATCGACGATTTAAGCTCGGGAAAGTAACATACCGATGACAAAGGGAATAACGTATGTTGACATTGCAGTTCGACCGATAAAGATCTTCGTAGAATATGTGGGAACCAATATGAGCATCCAGGTTCCGCTATTGGTTATTGACTGGAGAGGTGTCTCGGTCATGTCTACATAGTTCTCGAACCCGTAGGGGCCACACACTTAACGTTTGATGATGATATGTATTATATAGTTATGTGTTTTGGTGACCGATGGTTGTTCGGTGTCCCGTATGAGATCACGGACATGACGAGGAGTATCGAAATGGTCGAGAGGTAAGACTGATATATTGAAAGGCTATATTCGGACACCGGAATGGTTCCGGAGTAGTTTGGTATTTTTCAGAGTACCGAGGGGTTACCGGAACCACCCCCCCGGGGAAGTACTGGGCCTTATTGGGCCATAGGGGAGAGGAGAGGCAGGCCACAAGGAGGTGGCGTGCCCCCCCATGGGGAGTCCAAATTGGACTAGGTGAGGGGGCGTGACCCCCCTTTCCCTCTCCCTCTCCCCTTCTTTCCCCTTTTCCCCTCCGTTGGAAGGAAGGGGGAGCCGACTAGGATTAGGAGTGCTAGTGGGACTCCCCCACTTGGCGTACCCCCCTAGGGCCAGCCTCCTCCCCTCTCCTCCTTTATATGTGAGGGCATGGGGGCACCCCAAAGCACATCAGTTTTCTTAGCCGTGTGCGGTGCCCACCTCCACCGTTTACTCCTCCGGTCATATTGTCGTAGTGCTTCGGCGAAGCTCTGAGCGAATCACATCACCATCACTGTCACCATGCCATTGTGCTGACGGAACTCATATCCTTCGTACCTCTACTAGATCAAGAGTTCAAGGGACGTCGTCAAGCTGAAGGTGTGCAGAACTCGGAGGTGCTATATGTTTGGTACTTGATCGGTTGATTCGAGAAGACGTTCGACTACATCAACCACGTTAAGTTAACGCTTTTGCTTTCGGTCTATGTGGATACATGGACACACTCTCCCCCTCTCATTACTATGCATCTCCTAGATAGATCTTGCGTGAGCGTAGCTTTTTTTTGAAATTGCATGCTACGTTTCCCAACATTCACGCCGGTGACCTATGATCAAGCTGCCATGCATGACACCTTCATGGAAGATTAGGTCGGTCTGGATGGCTTCCTGCTCGACCACAAGTTCCCGGAGGACTATGGCCTCGAGGAAGAGGATGAAATGGACATCGACAGCGAGCCCTTTTTTGAGGAGGAGCTCGCTAACCAAGCCGCCGGGGCGAAGCCGAAGGCAACCACTCGGGGTTCCATAGTTCTATTGGAAAAATTCCTTTTGATCTAAGTGGAAGGATACATGATTTTTTTACTAGAAATTGCACTCGCTATAAAATAAAAGTTTTAATTTGGGTTTTCCCACAACTAAAGAAAAAGAAAATGGAAGAATTCTTCTTATTGCATAATAAAATAAAGAAACCTTAGAATTCCACATGATAGTCTCGCAGAAGTACTTAACCTTGAAGATCAAATAGGATTTACCATTTCTAGATCAGACCCGGGGTCAGTTCGAAATACGACTCTCGTAAATAGATCTGGTCGAGGGAAAGAGCAAGCGGACGAGGCATACACGCCGTCCGAGGACAAGCTCCTTTGTGAGTGTTGGAGGGACATTGGGCAAGCTCCCAAGGCCAGTGCCGAACAAAGGGCATCGACCTTTTGGATTCGTGTCTATCGTGAGTTCCATGAGCGCAAGAAGTTTGTGTCGTACCAAATGCATAGCACGCGCGGGTGGGTGTCCATTTTGAAGTGATGGAGGGTGATACAAGAAGAGTGCAACAAGTTTTGTGCCACCCTTGAGAGCATCAAGGCACGCCCCGTGAGCAGCATCGGCATGCAAGACATGGTATGCATGCGACCCTCTTTGTTTTCCATTCCCTATATGCTTGCATGTCCAATTACATGTCCATTTTCCCATATGCTTGTATGTTATTCATTTGTTGGAATTCCAAGCTTTGGAGGCATTCAAGGTCCAACATGAAGGCAAGTCCTTCAACTTCTCACATTGTTGGATGGTCATCAATAGGGAGTAGAAGTTCAAGGCACAATATGCCGCCCTCATGGCGTGTGGGGGAAAGAAAACCGTGGAGGAGGTTGGGAAGGGCGAGAAGCCACGACCGCGGGGGAAGACTAACTCCAAGAAGGAGGACAAGCGAGATGCGACGTCGATTGCCTTGATCGCAACCGTGGAGGGCATGATGACCAAGCATGACTCAAGGGAGAAGAAGCGCCAGCAAGACAAGGAAGAGCAAATGGACGCCTTCATGGAGATCCAAAGGAGGAGGCTTGAGCTGGAGGCAGAGAAGCATGCGAGAATGCTTGAGATGGATGCGGAGAAGCAAGCCAAGATGCTAGAGATTGAGGCCGCCAATGCCAAGACCAAGGCAAAAGAAGTGGCTCTCGCTAGCATGATGACGGGGGTGGAGATCATGAAGGTGGACCTCAACACTGTGTCGCCAAGGAAGAAGCCATGGTTCGAGAAAATGCAGGCTGACATGCTCAAGTTCGACGACCAGTGATATATGGCGGCGACTGCCATCCCTTTTTTGCATGCCAGAAAAGTGAGCTGGCGTGACCACAGCCAAAATGATGTTGTTGAATTTCCCACCCCTTTTTGTGTGTTGGGATGTGTGCCAGCCACTAACAAGTGCGCCAGCATGAACTATGTCATGTTTTTTGGAGCTGTCATTGTATGCCGGCCACTGGCATTATGCCGGCATGAACTTTGGGCGGCAGCCTGGCCGCTGGCATGATCTACAGCCACGGGCCATTTTAAATTTGTGCACGGACATTAAATGGGTCGTGCACATTGGGCGCAGTGTCAACCCAAATTATAAACAGAGCATACGTCAAACGGACAGTCGACCCAAACGGATAAAAAGCTGATAAAATCATCTGTTTGGGTCAACACGTTGAAGTGTATGTGCTTAGAGCAACTCCAATGGGGCGACCCAAACGGACGGCGATTTCATCCGCTTTTTGTCCGTTTGGTCGGCCGCCTGCTCGGCGTCTGCCCTGTTTTAGATATGGGTCGGCAGGACACCCAACGCGCCGACCCATATGTGCCAGTGTAGCTGCCTGGCCCCCCGATTTTTTGCATGATTGCATAGTTTGAATCAAAATAAAATCATTTTGGACCGAATAAAATAGCATAGTTTATTACAAGTCAAATAAAAATAAAAATGTCTCACATAGTTCTCACATAGTTTTGCAAACGAATAAAAGAAGAACATCTATTGGTTGCCAACATGAGCCCACATATGCTCAACCAAATAATTTTGCAGTTGCACGTGAGTTTCCCAATCATGCATGTCTTGATGAAATTGGGTGAACAGTTCAAACGTTGTCGCTACTTGTAGGATCGAAAGTATGTCTAGAGGGGGGTGATTAGACTACTTGACCAAATAAAAATCTAGCCTTTTCCCAATTTTAGTTCTTGGCAGATTTTAGCAACTTAGCACAAGTCAAGCAATCAACCTACACATGCAATTCTAAGAGTATAGCAGCGGAATGTAAAACAATTGCATACGAAGGTAAAGGGAGCAGTTTGAGGAGGCAAACACAATGTTGACACGGAGATTTTTATCCGTGGTTCCGACAGGTGGTGCTATCGTACATCCACGTTAATGGAGACTTCAACCCACGAAGGGTAACGGTTGCGCGAGTCCACGGAGGGCTCCACCCATGAAGGGTTCATGAAGAAGCAACCTTGTCTATCCCACCATGGCCGTCGCCCACGAAGGACTTGCCTCGCTAGGGTAGATCTTCATGAAGTAGGTGATCTCCTTGCCCTTACAAACTCCTTGGTTCAACTCCACAATCTTGACGGAGGCTCCCAAGTGACACCTAGCCAATCTAGGAGACACCACTCTCCAAGAAGTAACAAATGGTGTGTTGATGATGAACTCCTTGCTCTTGTGCTTCAAGTGATAGTCTCCCCAACACTCAACTCTCTCTCACAGGATTTGGATTTGGTGGAAAGAAGATTTGAGTGGAAAGCAACTTGGGGAAGGCTAGAGATCAATATTTATGTGGTAGGAATGGAATATCTTGACCTCAACACAAGTGTAGGTGGTTCTATCTCAGAAAATGTATGTTGGAAGTGTAGGCATGTTCTGATGGCTCTATCCATGATTGAAGAGTGGGTGGAGGGGTATATATAGCCTCCACACAAAATCTAACCGTTACACACAACTTACCAAACTCGGTGGGACCAAATCGTGAAACTCGGTCAGACCGATTTAGTTCATAATATGACCGTTAGGAATTTCGGTGGGACCGACATGTCAACTCGGTGGGACCGATATGGTTAGGGTTAGGGCATAACGTAATCTCGGTGAGACCAATTTTGGTAATAGACACACAGAGAGTTGGTTAGGCAAACTCAGTGGGACCGATTCGCTTATCTCGGTTGGACCGAAATGTTACGAAAGGGAAACAGGGAGTTTGCATTGCAATCTTGGTGGGACCGATCGCTCATCTCGATTTGACCGAAACATTACGAAGGGAAACAAAGAGATTAGAATCCCATCTCGGTGAGACCGAAAAGACTAGGGTTTCTGGCAATGGCTATGTCAACTGAACTCGGTGGCGCCGGATAGAATGTTTCGGTGGGGCCGAGTTTGACTATTGGTTTGGGACATATGTGGATGTGAGAAAGTAGTTGAGGGTTTTTGGAGCATATCACTAAGCACTTTGAGCAAGAAACTCATTAAGCAACACCTCACCCCCTCTTGATAGTATTGGCTTTTCCTATAGACTCAATGTGATCTTGGATCACTAAAATGAAAATGTAGAGTCTTGTGCTTTGAGCTTGAGCCAATCCTTTTGTCCTTAGCATTTTGAGGGGTCCACGTTTCTCATCCATGCCATGCCAATCATTGAGCTTTCCTGAAATATTTATCTTGAAATAGCATTAGCTCAATGAGCTATATGTTGTTAGGAATTACCAAAACCACCCAGGGATAGTTGCACTTTCAATCTCCCCCTTTTTGGTAATTGATGACAACATATAGATCAAAGCTTCGACAAATGATAATAAGATTGAAAAACATCGTCGCTTTGAGAAGTATGTGATAAGCAAGAGCTCCCCCTAAATTTGTGCATTATTTAAAATTTGCTTTGGACTGCAAATGCACAATGTGTTAGGATCATGGGTTACTCTTTCATGTCACATACATCTTGGTGGAGCGCTCAAAATGATAATAATTGAAGACATGCACTCATCTCCAAGCAAAGTGAATGATCGTATAAGGATATAAGAGATAATAGCATCCAACAAGCATTAAGGGTAGCATATGATCAAACACATGATCAACCAAGTATCTCACAAAAGACATAATGTATCAAGCACACAATAAAGAAGTTAAACCAAAAAAAGAGAGATCAAAAGCAACACACTCTCTCGAAGCCTATGATCTATACATTTTCTCCCCCTTTGGCAACAAGTTCCCAAAAAGTCCCAAAGATGCATAGTGCTAAATGACTCTCAGGCTTGGTATTCATGAGGTGGTGTAGAGATGACTCCAAGGACGAAAGCGTCTGTTGATGTAGCTGGAGCTGGTGGAGTGGCTGCTGGAGCTGGTGGCACTGAAGCTATAGCAGCTGGTGCAGATGTTGTAGCTCTAGTATCTGGAACAGGCGCTGCAGCAGATCTCTGTCCTCTGGGCACTCTAGCAAAAGCATCTGTAGTAGACTTGCCCTTCTTCTCCTCCACATCCTCCTGAAGTTGCTCAACTGCAGTTTGGATCTCAGTTACCTTGACATCAAGAGCATAGAATTTCTGCTCAATGATCCTCTCCAATCTCTCCTGGTTTTGAGTCAGGGTGGCCAAGCCCTTCTCAATCCTCAAGGTGGAGGCAATCAGATAGCCAAGATGATCTTGCTTGCTCTTCAGGAATACTTGAGATGCCTCTTCAGCAGTTGGCATCTTTGTAGCTTTCTCTGCCCTTGCCTTCTCTCTCTTCTCATGTGCTTGAGCTGATGATGGTTCATTCTCATTGATAACAATAGTGTTATCTTCAAAATCAAGGTAGATGGGCAGGTGCTCCTTATCCAATAGATATTTGCCTATGCCCATCTTGAAGTTAATGAGCTCCTGAATTTGTGGGGCATACCCACAAGATCTTTTCTGATCAGCTGCAGTCCTCTTGATTGTCTCCATAATCAGACTCATGACTTTAAACTTTTGAGGCACATCAAACAAATGTAGCAAATTGATAGCATGTCCTCTGATCATCTTGTGGTCACCTGACTTGGGCAGCAATGTGTGCCTTAGGATCCAGTTGATGGTAGGCAGACCAGACAACAAGAAATGGACAGAATTAAATTTATGAGTCTCTAAAGCATCATCTTGGATCTCTTTGTACATGTGTGCCATAATGTTATGGTCTTTCTTCTTCTCAGCATAAACATCCAAGTCATCTTCAGTTTCTTTTAGAGCATTGATCAACTGAGCCCATTCTTCCACAGAGGATTGGTACCTAGTACCCTCTGACATCCAGATGATCTTCCCATCTGGGTAGAAATGGGCAGTGGAGTAAAACTGCATGATCAGCTCATCATTCCACTTGGTGAGCTTTTGGGCAACAAATGCATCAACTCCACATGCTTTGAAGCTGTCATATACTCCTGGATAGTGATCTTCATTCTCCTTGATGTACTCCCAGTTGACCCATCTCATGTCACAAACAATAGGCTTCTTGTCAAGCAGAACTGTCTCATAAAAGTCTTGCTGTTCCTTAGTGTGAAATCTGTAGTCAACAATAGTTCTTCACCTGACAGCATATGGATCAGACTGTCTCCGTAATCTCAGTCCTGAATCATTCCCGATTTTCATGTTCTCTGCAACAGGATGTGCATCATTGTGGTCAGGGATCTTGGGTTTCAGTTTTCTCAAAACAAGAGAATCATCTTCTTCTGCAGCTTCTGGCACTGGGGCCTTGTTCTTCTCCTCAGCGGGTATACTTGATGCGACCCCATCTTCGGAGAAGAGGGAGTTCAAGGGGAGGTCCGATCTTCATGGCATCGATAATGGAAGGGGATAACTAGCTGCAAGCAGCCGAAAAATGGAAAATAAGAGATTATGACGCGACGAGGAGGAGGCTCACCGAAGCATGCAATCCAAACATTCGCCGATCCACAATCCGCAATACTACCCCACACAACCACACTCAAGTCGTGGATCACAGGATAGGTGCAATCCGCAAGGGAAACCACGAACTCTAATCCACACAACACGATCTAGTCGTGGAGCACGAATTAGGAGCAATTTCTCAAGGAATCACGAGAATAAGGATAACAAGAGCTCTCCAATCTCAGGAGGAGTCTATGTCTTTGGTCTTTGATAGAAATGGCAAAAGTCCCCAACGAAGGGAAGAGCTAGCCTATTTATAATCGGGACAACCCCCCTAGATAGGTGTGAAATAGAACTAGCTTCTGGAACCAGCTTAGGTGTGAAAGGGAACCAGCTTTGTTTGACTAAATGGCTTCAAGACTTAATGAGGTAGCTTTTGGAATACTCTCGTTTGAGGTGGTTGGCAGTTCCCGACCAAACATTGTTCACTGGAGTTGAACAATGTTTCCTTTAGCAGCAAACTCCTACTCTGGGAACCTTTCGCAAGTTGGAATATGCAAACTCGTACAAAAACATTGTTTGTTAGAATCGGAACGATGTTTCTTCAGCAGACAACTCATTCTTCATGAATTCCTAACTTTGTTCCTTCGTCATAAAACATTGTTTTGCACAGACTGAAATGTGTTTGGCCTTCTTCGATATCGCACCTGAGTTCAACCAACAACAAAGGAGGTGAAGGCACAACCATGTTTTCAAGGTCAAATGCTATACTTAAGTTAGCGTTCACCTGATCATGTATTTGCATTGTGCGGCTTCTTGTGATTGTACCGTTGATGATTGGTGGTGTGTTGCTCATGGTTGGGATGTCCACATCATCCTCCCCCTCTTGAGAAGGAGTCGTCCTTGACTCTAAAGGCCCAAAGTATGGGGAAAGATCGGAAACATTGAAGGTTGGGCTAACACCATATTGTTCTGGAAGATCGATCTTGTAAGCATTGTCGTTGATCCTTTCAGCACCGCAAATGGTCCATCACCGCGTGGCTGAAATTTGCACCTACGTTGCTCAGGAAATCGGTCCTTCCGAAGGTGTACCCATACCAAATCGCGTTGCTCGAACACCAGCTTCTTCCTGGTCTTGTTTACCCGCTTCGTATATTGTTCAGTCATTTTCTCAATGTTCTCCTTCGCTTGGGCATGAAGTTTCTTGATGAAATCAGCATGCTTACTTGCATCAAGGCTGGTTCGTTCCTGCAGTGGCAAAGGCAGAAGATCGATGGGAGCAATAGGTTTGAATCCATAAACAAGTTCAAATGGGCAGAATTTAGTGGTCGAATGTACCGCCCTGTTATTTGCGAACTCCACATGAGGTAGGCACTCTTCCCACATCTTCAAATTCTTCTTGAGGACTCCTCATAGCATCATGGACAACGTTCGGTTGACAACTTCAGTCTGTCCATCGGTTTGTGGGTGGCATGTCGCAGAAAATAGGAGCTTGGTGCCAAGTTTTCCCCACAAGGTCTTCCAAAAGTAGCTTAGAAATTTGGTGTCATGGTCTGACACAATCGTGCGTGGTACTCCATGTAGCCGCACAACTTCCGTGAAAAATAGATCAGCAATGTGTGAAGCATCATCGCTCTTATGACAAAGGAATAAAATGTGCCATTTTGCTAAAACGATCAACTACCACAAACACCGAGTCGCTCCCCCTCTTAGTCTGTGGTAAACCAAGAACAAAATCCATAGAAATATCTTCCCACGGAGTATTCGGAGTAGATAGAGGGGTATATAAACCATGAGGGTTCAAGCGGGACTTAGCTTTGTGACAAATCTCGCATCTCATCACGTAGCGTTCCACATCACGTCTCATGCGCAGCCAAAAGAAGTGATCAACGAGCACACTCTCAGTTTTCTTGGCTCCAAAATGTCCCATGAGGCCACCAGCATGAGCCTCCTGCAAGAGCAACAAACGAACAGAACAATCTGGGATGCACAGTTTGTTAGCTCGAAATAGAAATCCATCATGCAAGTGAAACTTCTCCCATCCCTTTCCCTTGTTGCACTTTGAAAATGGTTCAGAAAAGTATGAGTCGTTAACATACAATTCTTTGATGCTTTCTAAACCAAGGATTTTAACATCAAGTTGGGAAAATAAAATGTGACGCCTAGACAATGCGTCGGCAACAACATTATCCTTCCCTTTCTTGTACTTGACAATATAAGGAAAAGACTCTACGAACTCACTCCATTTTGCATGTCTACGATTCAGTTTTAGTTGGACCTTTAGATGTTTTAAAGATTCATGGTCAGAATGTATTACAAACTCTTTTGGCCACAAGTAATGCTGCCATGTTTCCAAAGATCGAACAAGTGCATACAATTCTTTATCATAGACAGAATAATTAAGAGTTGGACCATTAAGCTTCTCACTAAGATAGGCGATGGGTTTACCCTCTTGCATTAGTAAATGCCAACACCACTTGCATCACATTCAATCTCAAATGTCTTACCAAAATCAGGAAGTGAAAGCAATGGGGCTGATGTCAATCTCATCCTCAATTCTTGAAAGGACTTGTCTTGGGCATCACCCCATTGGAATGGAGCGTCTTTATTCGTTAACTCATTCATTGGTGCAACAATGGTGCTGAAATCCTTCATGAACCGACGGTAGAAACCTGCAAGCCCGAGGAAGCTACGTACTTGGCTCACATTTTGTGGAGGCATCCACTCACGAATAGCCTTGATCTTCTCTTCATCGACCTCCACACCTTTTGCTGAAACAACAAAGCCAAGAAACACAACCTTGTTTGTGCAAAATGTGCACTTTTCCACGTTAGCATACAACTTTTCCTCCCGTAGGACAGCAAGCACACATTTTATATGTACAACATGATCCTCCAAAGTTTTGCTATAAATCAATATGTCATCAAAGTAAACCACGACAAACTTGCCAATGAAGGATCTAAGCACATGATTCATCAATCTCATGAAAGTACTAGGTGCATTTGTTAATCCAAAAGGCATAACCAACCATTCATACAAGCCAAATTTTGTTTTAAATGCAGTTTTCCATTCGTCACCCTTTTTCATTCTTATTTGGTGGTAACCACTTTGCAAATCAATTTTGGAAAATATGGTGGAGCCACAAAGTTCATCAAGCATGTCATCGAGCCTAGGAATAGGGTGCCGGTATCTCACAGTTATGTTGTTAACGGATCTATAATCAGTGCACATGCGCATGGTACCATCTTTCTTTGGAACTAAAAGTATGGGAACAGCACAAGGAGAAAGACTTTCCCTTACATACCCTCTGTTAAGAAGATCTTCTACTTGCCTCTGAATTTCCTTCGTTTCCTCTGGGTTTGCTCGATACGGTGGCCGGTTTGGTAGTGGGGCGCCCGGAACCAAGTCGATTTGGTGCTCAATGCCCCGCTTCGATGGCACACCAGGTGGTACCTGAGGGAGTCCTGGATTAGGGGGTATCCGGACAGCCGGACTATATACTTTGGCCGGATTGTTGGGAGGTGTAGGTACAAGACTCAAGACTTCGTCACGTGTCCGGATGGGACTCTCCTTTGCGTGGAAGACAAGCTTGGCGATCCGAATATTAGATTTCCTTCTTTGTAATAGACTCTGTGTAAACCCTAGCCCCTTCCGGTGTCTATATAAACTGGAGGGTTTGGTCCGTATAGGGACGATCAAGACGATCATAATCATCATAGGCTAGCTCCTAGGGTTTAGCCTCTATGATCTCGTGGTAGATTAACTCTTGTAATACTCATATCATCAATATCAATCAAGCAGGAAGTAGGGTTTTACCTCCATCGAGAGGGCCCGAACCTGGGTAAAACATCGTGTCCCTTGCCTCCTGTTACCATTAGCCTTAGACGCACAGATCGGGACCCCCTACCCGAGATTCGCCGGTTTTGACACCGACATTGGTGCTTTCATTGAGAGTTCCTCTGTGTCGTCGCTGCAAGGCTCGATGGCTCTTTCAATCATCAACAATGCGGTCCAGGGTGAGACCTTTCTCCCCGGACAGATTTTCGTGTTCGGCGGCTTCGCACTGCGGGCCAACTCGCTCGGCCATCTGGAGCAGATCGACAGCTACGCCCCTGGCCATTAGGTCAGGTTCGATATCCACGGAGACTTGATCTTCAATATATTCGGGCCTGCGCCAGGAGCGTCGAGCAGTCACGACGAGCATGGCTTAGACCTGCTGTCGGACAACAATCGGGATATCGCACCTGCAGGAGCCCCAGACCTAGATCCAGGGCAGATTGCGTCGTTCGAGGACGGGTGGATGGACCCTGCCCCGGAGGCCGCACACTCATCGGTGGTGGAGCCGAACATAGGCTTCACCCCCAAGGAAGCCTGTGACACTGGACCCCCGGACTCGTGTCCGGCTGTAGGATCTAGTCCACGCACCCCCGAGCCCACTGAATCTGGTTGGGCTCCGGTAATGGAGTTCACCGCTACGGATATCTTCTAGCACTCGCCCTTTGGCGACATGCTAAAGTCGTTAAAGTCTCTCTCCTTGTTAGGAGACTCTTGGCCGAACTATGTCCGGCTCGAGTGGGAAGCAGGCGATGAGGGAATTCGTTGCCCACCCACCACCCACTTCATAGCCACTGTCAACGACATAATAGACATGCTTGACTTCGAGTCTGATGACACCAACGGTATGGACATCGGCGCAGGAGACGATTCAGAACCACCACCCATGGGGCGCTGGACTGCCACATGGTGGATACGCCTAAGGAGGACGATGGCGACGGAACGGAGGATAAAACCCCCGGACAAAAGCCAAAACGACGGAGCAGATGCCGCTCTAAATCTAGCCACAGTAAAAATAGCGATAATAGCGCTAGAAAGATCGACACCCCAGTCAACTCTGAAGGCAACAACGACCATATGGACCCAGTGATGGAGCAGGATGAGCTAGGTCACTCCAAACACATCCTGGAGCAGACGCCCAATCACAGTGATCCCGAGGGACGAACTCATCAAACTGCCCCGGGAATGGAGCACAGTCCGGACCACGACGCATTCATCATCCCGGAAACACGCTTGGAACGAGATAACCTCCACATAAGGCTTATGGCCACTTCGAGAAGTCTAAAGAAGCAAAAGCAAAAGCTTAAAGCCGCACAGGAAACGCTGAATCATAGATGGAATAAAGTACTAGACATTAAAGAAAAGTACGGCGACGATCGCCAAACAAAGAGCTATCCAAAGTGCAAGCTGCTGCCAGAATTCGACAACGAAGCCGTTCCACCGAAGAACAATACAGCCACTAGGCCGAACCAACCACTTCGTAACCGCAATAGAGCATCTACTGACACCGCACACGATTTACGTGAGCTCCTGGATAAAAAGGCCGGCGTGACCAGGTCCATCTATGGATCTAGAGGACACGCCCCGGCGCAGGACTATGGTCACCAAAACGATCAGACTGATCGGATACCAGTTCGGAATCAACACCGGACACAACAACAGCCGACGGCATGCCACACCACGTCCAGATACAGAGGGGCTGCTCACCTTCTGTGCTTCACCGAAGAGGTGCTGGACCATGAATTTCCACAGGGTTTTAAACCTGTCAACATAGAGGCATATGACGGAACGAGAGACCCCGGGGTTTGGATTGAGGATTTTATCCTGCATATCCACATGGCTCGTGGGGACGACCTCCACGCCATCAAATATCTTCCCCTCAAATTGAAGGGACCAGCTCGGCACTGGTTGAAAAGCCTCCCTGAAAATTCAATCGAAAGTTGGGAGGAACTCGAGGATGCTTTCAGGGCCAATTTTCGAGGGACCTATGTCCAACCTCTGGACGCAGATGATTTAAGTCACATAATTCAACAGCCCGGAGAGTCCGCCCGCAAGCTTTGGAACAGATTCCTCACTAAGAAGAATCAAATTGTCGACTGCCCGGATGCCGAAGCCCTAGCGGCCTTCAAGCACAGTATCCGGGACAAGTGGCTCACCAGACACCTTGGCCAAGAAAAGCCGAGGACAATGGAAGCCCTAACAAGCCTTATGACCCGCTTTTGCGCGGGTGAAGACAGCTGGTTGGCCCGTAGAGGCACCAGCGACCCAAGTACATCCGAAATCAGGGATGGCAACGGGAAGCCACGGCGCAATAAAAACAAATGTCGAAACAAGGAAGAAAGTCCGGACAACACAACGGTCAACGCCGATTCAGGGGCTCTTGACCCGGTCAACAAAAGAAGCCACTTAAAGGCAGCAAAGAAGGACCGTCTGGCCTGAACAAAGTCCTGGATAGACTGTGCCAAATCCATGGCACCCCCGAAAAACCTGCGAACCACACTCACAAAGAATGCTGGGTCTTTAAGCAGGCCGGCAAATTAAACGCCAAGCACAAGGGAAGGGAAACACCAAGTGAAGACGAGGATGAGCCTCGCCAGCCAAACACTAGGGGACAGAAAAAATTCCCACTAGAAGTAAAAACAGTAAACATGATCCACGCGACTCACATACCCACGAGAAGGCACGAACGCGCGCTCAGAGACGCATACGCTATAGAGCCCGTCGCACCCAAACTTAACCATTGGTCGGCCTACCCGATCACTTTTGATCACAGGGACTACCCGACTAGTATTCGGCACGGATGATCAGCTGGCTTGGTGCTCGACCCAATAATCGACGGATACCATCTCACTCACGTCCTCATGGACGGCGGCAGTAGTCTTAATCTAATATACCAGGACACTGTCTGCAGGATGGGGATAGACCAATCCAGAATCAGCCAAAGTAACACCACCTTTGAAGGGGTGATACCAGGCGTTGAAGCCCACTACAAGGGCTCCCTTGTACTGAAGGTAACATTTGGTTCCCCAGGCAACTCCAGATGCGAAGAACTACTCTTCACCATCGCCCCCTCCAAAGCGGCTATCATGCATTGCTTGGGAGAACGGCCTTTGCCCGCTTCAACGCAGTACCGCACTACGCCTACCTTAAACTCAAGATGCCCGGTCCACGTGGCATCATCACCGTTAACGGAAACACAGAGCATTCCTTACGCGCGGAAGAATACGCGATGGCTCCAGCAGCCGGACTCTAAGCGGCCTCTAATACCAGAAAGCATGATTGGTCGTTAAGAGCACGGACACGGTTAGACGAGTCTGGCAGCCCAGATAAACCTGATCTAGGCGCCACACATGTAATCCCATAGAGAACACCAGAGGATATAGATAGTTAATAAAGCCCAATTCTCGGTCTGACCTTATTAACAGGCTAATGTCTTACACTTTTACTATCCATTAGTGATAGCCAACTTTTCACACGCTTACGTCATACTCTTCTACATGATTTTTTTTCTTTTTACAGACACCATTCGTGCGACACCCTCCCAGGACACGGCACAACGGGGACAATGGCGCAGACGTGCAGCAGGGCCCCGCTCAAAGTCTTTAGATTAAGCCCATGTGTAAACCTTCTTTATTGTCTCTTGTTGCTTACATCCCATGGGTACTACACCCACAGAGGATACTGCCGTTATTCGCATTTCGCCACGACAGACTAATGCACATACCTGGGAATACAGGGTTACTCAGCCCAGTATATGTTATAAAAGTCCGAATACCTTCAGGAGTGTTCGGCGTTGCGAGTTTGGCCTTATATGCATCAGCTCTGAATCATGTCTTTGGTCAAATGTTGGGTTTTCCCGGCTCCTGGGTTTGCTGCCTTACGTTCCGTTCTTATCGGCTAAGGCGGCCAAAGGAGAACTATTGCGATTGTGCCCTGGTTATTCCGGATGAGCACCTCAGTAGAGAAAGCCAAAAACTGATTGTCATGATATAGCGAGAGACTATTCAACCACTCGAAGACTTATTGGAACCTTTAGGGTTCCTTCGCATTAACGAAGGACCTTTACCGGTCATGTACACACGCGCCCGGATTCGGATGCACACAAAGGTACAAGGGGCTACATAGTAGCCCCACCGTCAAACTCCTATGGCTAAGTGAAAGTGTTAAAGCTATATAGTCCGGTTGCCTAGTTCGACGTGCGATCACCTCCTTAATGGACCAAGACATTGGATCAAGTGTGATTACGCATATTTTCTCGAACACCCCTCGCATTATATGCATGGGGGCTGAAGCCAACGACTGCTAACTTTCAAAATTGCATATATACATAAAACGGCCGCACAGGAGGCACAATAACACTTTCGGGCGAAAAGTATAAACATAGCCTCCATAATTAAAATAACATTGTTTTTATAATGAAACGATTTGTCACTCGAACATGACATTCTTCGAGCACTGAGCCTCAATTAAGTGAGCACCCTCTACTACCTGCTCCAAATAGTGCTCGGTCGGATCCTGGCCTCCGCCGGATTCTGGGTCGCAATGATGGTGGCCTCCATATCTGTCCATGTAGCGACCAGACCTCAAACAGTCTGATCTCTGTGATTTAGTGTCATCCCTGGATCAGTAATGCTGACACACACAGTACTTGAAGGATTTATAACAGAGTAGCAATCACACACTTATTACATCGAATGTCTCAAAAGAGAACTTATTACAAGAAATATGGCTTAAGGCCATCTAATAACGATAACAGTGTAAGGCTTGGAAGATAAGTGAGTCCATCAACTCCAACGGCATCACTGAGTATAGAACCACAACCTAAAGGCACCATACTCGTCCTCTCAAAAGTCTGCAACATGAACATTGCAGCCCGAAAATGGGTCAGCACATGGAATATGCTGGCAATGTAACACATAGAGAGTAATGAAAGGATAAAGCTATACTACATGCATATATGGCTGGTAGAAAAGCTCTATGGTTACAGTTTTGCATAAAGCCAATTTTTCCCTACTGCAAAGGAATAAATTTTATTTAACTGTCATGGTGGTTGTTAAACATTGAGAAGATAGACATCCTCTCAATCCCAATTAAGCATCATCATTAAAACCCAACAATATTAATTAAAGTAACATGGTGAGATTCACATGATAATCCAAGTACTAGATTCTCAAAACGTCCATAACCGGGGACACCACTAACCATGATTAGTTTATACTCTCCACAGAGGTTTGCGCACTTTTCCCCACAAGACTCGATCTCCTCCGTTGAGATTCTCGCACTACATGATGTTTGAGAAACGAATGACCGAGACATAGTCTTTCAGAAGCGCTAGCACCTTACGATCGGGTAGACAGTACCAACCTACATCCCCTACATCTGCTAGTCTACCACTGTAAGAGTTCCCACGACTTAGTCAACTATGCTAGAGCCCATAGTAGCTTGTGACTGCACACGGAAGTTTCTAGCATGAATAATCTCATGATCCCTTCGATCCTGGGTGGCGGTCCATCAAGAAAAACAGGCAATCGCTGGAATACCCAGGTGCCTCAATCCACCCAGATGTGTGTTTAAGTTGCCACCTTAAATAAACCATTAAATTAACAATCTCACATCTGTCAGGGATACACTCACCCAATCCACGTCTACTAGCATAGCATGGCATAATAAGCAAACGTAGAAGTAACTCCCAAGGGTTTGATAATAAAACAGGTAATAGGTGCTACCTCATCTACTTCCCAAAACCCACATATTAATCAGATCCTAATCATGCAATTGTTTGAGGATTGATCTAATGCAATAAAACTGGTTAGTAAAGAGGTATGATCAAAGTGTTACTTCCCTTGCTGATGATCCGGGAAACCTAGAGATTCAAAGTAGCAAGCGGCGCACTTCGGGTACTCTATTTCAAAAAACAAACAAGCATACAATAAGTACTCATCTAATGCACAGGTAAAACACAAACAAGAGATCTAACCAAAAAGTTCAACTTAAGAACTCTGGTTTGCAAAAAGAATCAAATCAAACGAAGAACCGAAACACAAACGGCGAAAGAAACGGGCTTCATTTACTAATCTGGACCTAAGTCAAATTTTACAGAAGCAAAACTTGTTTGAGTTGGTTAAACGGAAAGAGGGTTTCGAGAAGAAACTCTAGGCGCTTGAATCGTCTGATTCCGATAAACGAGCGAAAAGTTATACTAAAACGAAAAACAGATCAGAAATCGCGATCAGAAATAATCGCGAAAAATCCGAGTAAAAGAAAAACGGACGAACGGGCTAACGAACGAACGTTCGCTGTGTGTGAAAAAAAAAGAAAACCGTTCGTTAAAACAAACATAGGGACGAACGTCGGCTAAATAAACTAAACCAAAAAAAATAGATCTAGTTTTTTTTTTAAAAAAACTGAACGAAAAACCGGCGGAAAACCGAACGGTTTTCTCGAGGAAAACCGCCGGCGGCGGAGCGGCGGCAACCTCTGGCAAGGGGGCGGCGGAGTGGCGGGGTCCGGCAGGGCGGCGGCGGGGTCCGGCGAGGCGGCGGCGGCGTCCGGAGTCGGCGGCGGCGGGCGACGCGGGATCCGACGGCGGCGCGACGGTGGCGGCAGCGGGTCTAGGGTTAGGGTTTGGCGCGGGGTGGGTTGGGGCTCGGGGCAGCGCCTTATAAAGGCCCGGCTAGGCGGAGTCCTGGCCAAACATGGCCCAAAGTCGGTTCGCGTTTTTGTTTTAAAAACATTACGCACAGAAAAACAAATAGAAGAAATACTAAACGGACTCCAAAAATCCCGAAATAAATTTTTCCCGACTTCTAAAATCAAGCCGGACAAGATGAACATTTATTTGGGGCCTAAAAGCAATTTTGAAAAAACACGCATTTTTCCTAAATTCAAATAAAATAGCGATAAACTCCAAAATAAAATCTTATTTGATTTTATTATCAAATCCTCAATATTTATTTATTTTGGGAAAGTCATTTTATTCCCTCTCTCTTATTTTTATAATAGAAATAATTGAAGATAAAATAAATAAAATCAAATGATCCCATTTTCAAAAATTTGAGAAAACTCAAATATGAAAATAACGAAATCCCCAACTCTCTCCGAGGGTCCTTGAGTTGCGTAGAATTTCTAGGATCAAACCGAAAGCAATTAAAATATGATATGCATTGATGATCTAGTGTATAACATTCCAAATTGAAAATTTGGGATGTTACAAACCTACCCCCCATAAGATGAATCTCGCCCTCGAGATTCAGGTTGGCTAGAAAATAGGTGAGGGTGGTACTTCAACAGATCTTCCTCTCGCTCCCAGGTGGCTTCATCCTCAGTATGGTGGCTCCACTGAACTTTGCAACACTTGGTAACCTTGCTGCGGGTGACTCGGCTGGCATACTCGAGAATCTTGACTGGTTTCTCCTCATAGGTCAAATCACTATCCAACTGAATCGCTTCCAGCGGCACTGTATCTCTCAGCGGTATATCAGCCATCTCTGCGTGGCACTTCTTCAACTGGGAAACGTGGAACACATCGTGAACTCCTGACAATCCTTCGGCCAATTCCAACTTGTAGGCAACTTCTCCCATACGCTCCAAAACTTTGTATGGTCCCACAAAACATGGTGCTAACTTTCCCTTAACTCCAAAGCGCTTAGCTCCCCGAAGTGAAGATACACGAAGATAAACTCTGTCTCTGACTTCGTAAACTGTCTCCTTGCATTTTGAATCTGCATAGCTCTTCTGCCTGGACTGGGCTACCTTGAGCCTATCGCGAATCAATTTCACCTTCTGTTCAGACTCCTTAATCAAATCCGGTCCAAACAACTGACGGTCTCCAACTTCATCCCACGACAATGGTGTCCTGCACCTCCTTCCGTACAAGGCTTCAAAAGGGGCCATCTTCAAACTGGATTGATAACTGTTGTTGTAAGAGAACTCTGCATATGGCAAGTTGTCGTCCCAACTAGATCCATAATCTAGCGCACAAGCTCTTAGCATATCCTCTAAAATTTGATTGACTCTCTCGGTCTGTCAGCATGTCTGTGGGTGAAAAGCTGTACTGAACTCTAGCCTGGTATCCAAAGTTTCGTGCAACTGATTCCAGAACTTTGAGGTAAACTGGATTCCTCTATCTGATACAGTGCTCCTCGGAACTCCATGCAGACATGCGATCCTGGTCATGTATATCTTTGCCAACTTAGCACTGGTGTAAGTGGTCTTCACTGGGATGAAATGAGCTACCTTCGTCAAACGATCGACTACAACCCAAATCGAGTCGTAGCCTGAACGAGTTCTGGGCAATCCCGTGATAAAATCCATGCCTAGCTTATCCCACTTCCATTCGGGTATTGGCAATGGCTATAACAATCCTGCTGGCTTCTGATGCTCTGCCTTTACTCTCGGACATACATCACAAACTACTAATACTCTGCAATATCCTTCTTCATTCTGGTCCACCAGAAAGTATCCTTCAAATCCAAATACATCTTGGTATTTCCTGGGTGAATCGAATATGATGAATCATGGGCCTCTTGTAGAATCAACTTCCTGATCTCCGGGTCATTAGGCATATAAACACGGTCTTCAAACCATAGGGTATCGTGCTCATCCTCACGAAATCCTTTAGCTTTTCCTTTGTTCATCTTCTCCTTTATAGAGGCAATCTCCTTGTCAGTCTTTTGAGCTTCTCTGATCTTATCCATCAAAGTAGACTGAATCTCCAATGCTGCTACATAGCCTCTCGGAACTATCTCCAAGCATAGCTCACAAAGGTCCTTGGCTAACTCCTTCGGTAATCCTCCGGTCATGGGTGTGTTTACATGGCTCTTACGGCTCAACACATCGGCTACTATGTTAGCCTTTTCGGGATGATAATGCAATCTCATATCATAATCCTTGATGAGCTCCAACCATCTCCTTTGCCTGAGATTTAGCTCCTTCTGCGTGAAAATATAATTCAAACTCTTGTGATCCGTGTACACCTCACAATGGTTTCCGATGAGAAAATGTCTCCATGTCTTCAATGCATGCACTACGGCTGCTAACTCCAAATCATGTATAACATAATTGAACTCATGGGGCTTAAGCTGTCGTGAAGCATACGAAACAACTCTTCCCTCCTGCATAAGCACGGCTCCAAGTGCTCGACGTGAAGTGTCGCAAAACACCTCATAATCCTTGCTCTGATCTGGCAGAATCAACACTGGCGAGGTAACCAAACGTTTCTTCAACTCCTGGAAACTTGCCTCACATTCCTCAATCCATTTCAACTTGGTATCCTTTTTTAACAATTCCGTCATGGGCTTTGCAATCTTCGAGAAATTCTCAATGAATCTCCGATAGTATCCTGCCAGTCCAAGAAAACTCCGGATCTCTCCAACTGTTGTTGGGGCTTCCCAATTTGTCACAGTGACAACCTTGGTGGGATCTACTGCTATTCCTTCTCCGGATATAACGTGTCCGAGGAATCCAACTTCCTTCAACCAAAACTCACATTTGCTAAACTTGGCATATACCTGATGTTCTCTGAGCTTCTCAAGTACCAAACACAAATGCTCCTTATGCTCCTCTTCATTCTTTGAGTAAACGAAAATATCATCAATGAACACCATGGCAAACTTATCCAAAAACTCCATAAACATCTTGTTCATCATGTTCATGAAATATGCAGGTGCGTTAGTCAGACCAAATGACATAACGGTGTACTCGTACAGCCCATACCTGGTGGTAAAAGCCGTCTTAGGTATATCCTGCTCTCGGATCTTCAACTGGTGGTATCCTGATCGCAGATCGATCTTAGAAAATACCTTAGCTCCTTGCAATCGGTCAAACAAATCATTGATCATCGGCAGTGGGTACTTGTTCTTGATTGTTACTGCATTCCATCCTCGATAATCAACAACCATCCTCAATGATCTGTCCTTCTTCTCCACTAGAAGTACTGGCGATCCCCAAGGCGAAGAACTTGGGCGAATATTCCTTTATCCGGTAACTCCTTAATCTGCTTCTTAATCTCTTCCAAATCTTTTGTGGGCATCCTATATGGTCTCTTAGATATCGGCCCTGTGCCTGGCAAAATCTCAATCAAAAACTCAATGTCTCTATCCGGTGGCATGCCTGGAAACTCCTCTGGAAATATGTCAGGGAAATCCTTCACCACTGGTACTTCCTCCTGCACAACTCCTGATAAGGAATTTACTTGAGTCCTCTTCGGCACATGCCGGGATACATACTTGATCCTTCTTCCTTCTGGCGTTGTAAGCAAAATCGTCTTACTAGCGCATTCAATGTTCCCTCCATACTCCGATAACCAATCCATGCCTAATATCACATCCAATCCTTGCGATTCCAATACTATTAGGTCCGAGGGAAATACGTAGTTACTAATCCTTAATGGTAATCGATCACACCATAAACTAGCCATATACTCTGCTCCAGGCGAGGTTACTAACATGGGTGACCTAAGGGCTTGGGTTGGCAGTTTATACTTATCCACAAATCCCCTTGAGATGTATGAATGCGATGCACCAGTATCAAAAAGAACGAGTGCAGTAATTGACTTAACCAAAAACTTACCTATTACTGCATCTGGCTGAGCTTCAACCTCCTCCACGTTAACGTGGTTCACCTGTCCCCTATTGAAAGGGTTCGGCTTCTTCCTTGAGCTTCCATTTCCATTTCCATTCTGGGCTTCAGGACATTCATTGGCATAATGTCCAGTCTTCTGACACTTATAGCAAGTGACTTGGCTCAGGTCTCTCTTGGCTGGGGTCGACGGGTTGGTACGGTTCTGGCCGTTGCTTCCTCCATTCCTGTTACCATTCTTGGGGCCATTATGATTATGCGAACTCCCTCCTCCATGGGTATGCTGAAAATGTCCTCCTGGTTTAGGGGTAAAATGTGGCTTCTGTTGAGCTCCAGAATTGTACTTCCCTTGTCCATACTTCCTCTTGCGGTTTTCAATCTGCTGCTGCTTCCCTTCAATCATAAGAGCACGATCTACCAACTCCTGGTAGTTGTTGAAAGTTGCTACCATCAACTGCATGCTCAGCTCATCATTTAGTCCTTCCAGAAACTTCTCCTGCTTAGCTGCATCTGTAGCAACGTCATCTGGGGTATAACATGCTAATTTACTAAAGTCATCCACATACTGGCCAACTGTCCGTCCTCCTTGGCGCAAGTTGCGAAACTCACGCTTCTTCATGGCCATTGCTCCTGCTGAAACATGGGCAGTACGAAAAGCCTGCTGAAACTGGTCCCATGTGACAGTGTCGATAGGATAAGTGGCTGTGAGATTCTCCCACCATGATGCTGCGGGTCCTTCAAGCTGATGTGCGGCAAAATGCACCCTCTCCGCATCTGTGCATCCTGCAGTGGTCAACTCCCTTGTTGTCTTGCGGAGCCAATCATCTGCAACAATCGGCTCGGTGCTACTGGAGAACACCGGCGGATTCAGCCTAAGAAAATGGGTTAAGTGATCAACAGGTGGTGGCGGTGGTGGGTTGTTGTTGTTGTTGTTGTTGTTGTTGTTCCCCTGATTCTGATTCTGGACTAGCAACTGCATCAACGCATTCTGCTGCTGGATCAACTAAGTGAGCTCCGGTGGGAAAGCAACTCCATTGTCACGTCTCGGAGGCTTCTAAGGGTTTAGAAAAGATGAGAATATAGAATAGAATGAGGTCTAGAGAGAAAACACTACCCATATGCACATGAGACGAATGCAAACAAAATCACTTCATTCAATTCAAACAAGGCATACAACGGTCTATCTGTCGTTACAAAAGTGCTCGGACTATACTAGATACATGGGAAAAACTGCTTCGATGAAGACTCCATGATATCTGCTCCAACTTCATCAACATAGTCATCATCGCTATCGTTTGGGTCCGAGTCGGTGTCATCGATGATGATGTAGTTCTCTGGACAGGTGCAATCTTCGTCTTCTCCTCCAGTCGCGGGAAATCCCATGAATACCTTTAGCTTCTTCTTCAAATCATCGTTCTTCCCCACTAGTGTTGCTATTTCCTCCTCATATCCATCGCATGTAGACTTGAGTTCTTCCTCCAGCTCCGTGATCTTGGTCATGGCCTTCTTTAGATCTATCATGCCTGCGCACATCTGGTTCTCCTGGCGTCGAATGTGCTGGTTTAACTCTTGGATGAAAGCTGCAATTGATCTATCCTTCCTGGTGCTTATCATCTCCCACTACTCATCTTGGCGCCCACAAATCTGGTAGATAGTATCCTTGAGATCCTTGTGGTAAACTTCTCCAATATGTCCCATTGTGATGTGGGCTGCCATGCTCTTTCCTAGACTCCGGGTTGGTGCATCAAAGGAAAACTCTATGGGCTCAGTGACGGGCATGACCGTCCTTCCTAGAACTTGAACTTGAATCATCCAGCGCTCTTCTTCAGGTAAAGTGGTGTTGTAGGTCCCGGTGAAGCTTGGTACTCTGATATTCAGGTATCTAGTGACTTCCTTCAAGTGGCGTCCAAAGGGTGTATCTTCATCCGGTTGCGTGAACTTGTTCCTTGCATCCGCCATCCTAAAAGAATAGAAAAGATGAGGAGTCGGAAATGAGAAGAGAGAGTAGTGATCTAGGGCTTTAGCTTAGTGGTCGTGTCCTACAGTCAGCGTGTGCCCTGATACCATCTTGTAGCGACCAGACCTCAAACAGTCTGATCTCTATGCTTTAGTGTCATCCCTGGATCAGTAATGCTGACACGCACAGTACTTGAAGGATTTATAACAGAGTAGCAATCACACACTTATTACATCAAATGTCTCAAAAGAGAACTTATTACAATAAATAGGGCTTAAGGCCATCTAATAACGATAATAGCGGAAGGCTTGGAAGATAAGTGAGTCCATCAACTCCAACGGCATCACTGAGTATAGAACCACGACCTAAAGGCACCTTACTCGTCATCTGAAAAGTCTGCAACATGAACGTTGCAGCCCAAAAACGGGTCAGCGCATGGAATATGTTGGCAATGTAACACATAGAGAGTAATGAAAGAATAAAGCTATACTACATGCATATATGGCTGGTGGAAAAGCTCTATGGTTACAGTTTTGCATAAAGCCGATTTTTCCCTACTGCAAAGGAATAAATTTTATTTAACTGTCATGGTGGTTGTTAAACATTGAGAAGATAGACATCCTCTCAATCCCATTTAAGCATCATCATTAAAACCCAACAATATTAATTAAAGTAACATGATGAGATTCACATGATAATCCAAGTACTAGATTCTCAAAACGTCCATAACCGGGGACACCGCTAACCATGATTAGTTTATACTCTCCGCAGAGGTTTGCGCACTTTTCCCCACAAGACTCGATCTCCTCCGTTGAGATTCTCGCACTACATGATGTTTGAGAAACAGATGACCGAGACATAGTCTTTCAGAAGCGCTAGCACCTTACGATCGGGTAGACAGTACCAACCTACATCCCCTACATCTGCTAGTCTACCACTGTAAGAGTTCCCACGACTTAGTCAACTATGCTAGAGCCCATAGTAGCTTGTGGCTGCACACGGAAGTTTCTAGCATGAATAATCTCATGATCCCTTCGATCCTGGGTGGCGGTCCATCAAGAAAAACAGGCAATCGCTGGAATACCCAGGTGCCTCAATCCACCCAGATGTGTGTTTAAGTTGCCACCTTAAATAAACCATTAAATTAGCAATCTCACATCTGTCAGGGATACACTCACCCAATCCACGTCTACTAGCATAGCATGGCATAATAAGCAAACGTAGAAGTAACTCCCAAGGGTTTGATAATAAAACAGGTAATAGGTGCTACCTCATCTACTTCCCAAAACCCACATATTAATCAGATCCTAATCATGCAATTGTTTGAGGATTGATCTAATGCAATAAAACTGGTTAGTAAAGAGGTATGATCAAAGTGTTACTTCCCTTGCTGATGATCCGGGAAACCTAGAGATTCAAAGTAGCAAGCGGCGCACTTCGGGTACTCTATTTCAAAAAACAAACAAGCATACAATAAGTACTCATCTAATGCACAGGTAAAACACAAACAAGAGATCTAACCAAAAAGTTCAACTTAAGAACTCTGGTTTGCAAAAAGAATCAAATCAAACGAAGAACCGAAACACAAACGGCGAAAGAAACGGGCTTCATTTACTAATCTGGACCTAAGTCAAATTTTGCAGAAGCAAAAACTTGTTTGAGTTGGTTAAATGGAAAGAGGGTTTCGAGAAGAAACTCTAGGCGCTTGAATCGTCTGATTCCGATAAACGAGCGAAAAGTTATACTAAAACGAAAAACAGATCAGAAATCGCGATCAGAAATAATCGCGAAAAATCCGAGTAAAAGAAAAACGGACGAACAGGCTAACGAACGAACGTTCACTGTGTGTGAAAAAAAAACGAAAACCGTTCGTTAAAACGAACGTACGGACGAGCGTCGGCTAAATAAACTAAACCAAAAAAAGCAGATCTAGGTTTTTTAAAAAAAAACTGAACGAAAAATTGGCGGAAAACCGAATGGTTTTCTCGAGGAAAACCGCCGGCGGCGGGGCGGCGGCTACCTCCGGCGAGGGGGCAGCGGGGTGGCGGGGTCCGACGGGGCGGCGGCGGCGTCCGGCGTCGGCGGTGGCGGGCGGCGCGGCGACGGCGGCGGCGGGTCTAGGATTAGAGTTTGGCGCGGGGTGGGTTGGTGCTCGGGGCGGCGCCTTATAAAGGCCCGGCTAGGCGGAGTCTTGGTCGAACACGACCCAAAGCCGGTTCGCGTTTTTTTCAAAAACATTACGCACAGAAAAACAAATAAAAGAAATACTAAACGGACTCCAAAAATCCCGAAATAAATTTTCCCCGACTTCTAAAATCAAGCCGGACAAGATGAACATTTATTTGGGGCCTAAAAGCAATTTTGAAAAACGTGGATTTTCCTAAATTCAAATAAAATAGCGATAACCTCCAAAATAAAATCTTATTTGATTTTATTATCAAATCCTCAATATTTCTTTATTTTGGGAAAGTCATTTTATTCCCTCTCTCTTATTTTTATAATAGAAATAATTGAAGATAAAATAAATAAAATCAAATGATCCCATTTTCAAAAATTTGAGAAAACTCAAATATGAAAATAACGAAATCCCCAACTCTCTCCGAGGGTCCTTGAGTTGCGTAGAATTTCTAGGATCAAACCGAAAGCAATTAAAATATGGTATGCATCAATGATCTAGCGTATAACATTCCAAATTGAAAATTTGGGATGTTACAGTCCAATATGCTTTAACGCGGGCAAGAGCCATCCGTGCACCCTCTATGCACGCCGACCTCTTCATGGCATTGATCCGCGATACGGCACCAAGGAATTGTTGCACTAAACCCAAATAACTGTCCGGCTTAGGCCCCTTCGGCCATAGATGGTCTATTACAGACCGCATTGCAAGATCAGACAACCTATGAAGCTCGGCCACAGCTTCCATCCTCTCACTTAACGGCAATGTGCGCATTGGAGCACTGAATTGCGACCAGAACAACTTTTTCACTTCATTATCTTTTTGATCCTCGAAGAACTTGGCCGCATCAGCCGTACTCTTCGCCAAATCCGCATAGGCATCTACAGGACTCCAGCATCGATCCAGAGGAGCATACTTCGGATCTAAAAACTTCATGCGCAACAAATAAGGGTTTCCAGCCGCGATTTCTCCGGCCTGTCGAAGCTCCTCCCGCGCATCCCTAATCTCGGAACGCGTCTCCTTGGCTGCATCAAGGGCCTTTTTCAGGTCAGCCGAATTAGCCTTATTATCTTTTTCAAGGAGCTCATACCGGTCGGCGGCATTTTTTAGCTCCATAGCCATCCTGGCTATTTTGTCTTCGCCGGCGACGAGCAGCCTGTTCGGCTCTCAAATCTTCAGCCGCCTTTTGGGGCAGCCGCATTGCTAGCCCGGGCTTGTTCCTTGGCCAGGGCAAGCCCCGCCCTAAGGGCTTCCACGGCAGCAGCTCCGTCTACAGTCCAAGCATATAACATTAACATTATGCTCCTCTTAGTTTTTCCTATAACAAATCAGGAAAGCAGAGAACATACCTTGTGACTCGTTAAACTGCTTGTTCACAAGTGTGATATCAGCATCAATAACTCCAATTTGTCGCCTCAGTTCGGCGACTTCAACGGATCGGTCGGCTGCCGGACCCTTAGCCACCTGTGCATAAAACACAGTATGATCATTATTAAATGATGTGATCCTCCGTTTGCCGCCTTAGGGCTGGCAACCAGAGTCTCAGGGGCTACTATCCATATGGAGCACACCTAGCGTGTGCGCCATAAATCAAGAATTTCGTATTTCGTTTCATACCTCAAAGCCTCCGAGCAGGCTCGTAAAAGCTTCATTCAACCCCCTCGTGGCGGATGAAATCTTCTTAAGCACCATGCTCAATAATGAATGGTGATCCTCCGAGAGAGCATCTCGCTCCAGAAGGCCCGACAGCGTATCCGGCCGGTCTCTGAACTGTGCCGGACCTTCCTTATCGCCCCCCCATGGGAGCCAAACGCTCCGGGCTCAGGGCGGCCGAAGCACTAACTTCTAGCCTCGGCAAATCCGAACTCCTCCGTGACGACACCTCGGGGTTGCTCGCCCCATGAGGCGGAGAGGTTGGTGGGGTTTCACTCTCCATCATCTCCGGAAGGAGATCCCCCAAGACGAACTCTGTCGAGAAGAGCTGCTAGCCGGACTGCAAAGAATTGATCCTGGTTACTGTTCTTGAAGGAGGAGGCACTAAGCTTTGTATTTATGATTAACTTACAGCTCGGCTGAGGACTGGCCCGTTTGCGGGCATGGCGCGGTGAAGACGCCCTTCGGGGCAGGGCCCCCTGGTGAAGTTTTTTTCCCTTGTCTGGGTGCCTCCGTCTCCAAGTCTTCGGAGGTGGCCCTCTTCTTCCCGCGAGGGGAGGAGACCTTAGATTCCCCTCCCCGACTATCCTCCTCTGGGGAGGTAGTAATTCCCCCTATTTGGATGTGCAATGTGTGAAGTTCTGCTTCTCTATTCTTCCCTTCTTCTTTCCCCGAGGGCACTTTACTTAGCACACGACCAAGCATCTTGGCTATGGCGGGACTTGGCGAGCCTTCGGGAAGTGGCGCCGGACACCTGATTCTCTCTGCCTTGCTGAGCCATTCCTAGCCACGGAGAATTTTGAGCATAATGTTATGAGAAATATAAATGAAGTGTTCGGTTTCTAGGTTACTTACTTGGGTATCTGGGCGATTGCAGCTCAGGCCCGCATCCTTGGTGGTGTCTGGATACTTTACTTGTGGTCCGAAGAATAACTTACACATCCCTTCGAGCGTCAGGCCGAAGAAGTGCAGAATAGTCCGCGGACCTTCCGGATTGAACTCCCACATCCGGAGAGGCCGACGTTTACACGGCAACATCCGTCGGACTAGCATTACCTGAATTATGCTGACCAGGCTAATGTCCCTCTCAAGAAGCTCCCGGATACGGCTCTGCAGTGTTGGTACATCATTAGCAGACCCCCAATCCCGTCCTACATTGGTCCATGACGCCAGTTGAGGAGGAGGGCCCGAACGGAAGTCGGGGGCAGCCACCCACTTTGTGCCTCTGGGGTCCGTGACGTAAAACCACCTCCGCTGCCATAGATCGGACACCTCTGGGAAGGAGCCCTCTGGCCATGGGGCGTCGGCTTTCCTGCTTATTACATCACCTCCGCACTCCGCGTGTCGCCCCTCAATCATCTTCGGCTTCACATTGAAGGTCTTGAGCCATAAGCCGAAGTGCGGAGTAACATGGAGAAAAGCTTCGCACACAACGATGAACGACGAGATGTGAAGGATGGCGTCCGGAGCTAGATCATGAAAATCTATCCCATAATAGAACATGAGCCCTCTCACAAAGGGATCAAGGGTGAAGCTTAAGCCGCGGAGGAAGTGAGAAACAAATACGACGCTCTCGTTGGGCTCGGGAGTAGGGATGACCTGTCCTGGAGCAGGAAGCCTGTGCTTGATGTCGACGGTCAGATATCTGACCTGCCTAAGCTTCGCAATGTCCTCTTCTGTGACCGAGGAGGCCATCCACCGGCCTTGAAGGTTGGATCCGGACATGATTGAGGATCCGAGGTGCTTGAGCTCGGGCCTCGGGTGTTAGAACTCGAGATGCGAAAAGGCACGAGAGTGGTGGAAAAGAGGGATAGGCCTCGGCCCCTTTATAAGGGGGTGAATATCAAGCGTCCGCGGCATAACCGCTTGGGACTTGCCTAAAAACACGGAGTCATACTAACAGGTGTCGTGGGGTTGCACGCGCCCGTATTGATGGAAGATCCCGCGATAAGGGGAACACGATCTCTGCTTTGGTGAGGTGTGCCAAAAAGACCACCCCGCGACGCGTATCGAGGCAGGCCAAGAAAAACCGGTTCGGATTGGGCTGGGCCACGACGTAGGAGCATGCCGTACAAAAATCGTCTGCATATCAAGATTTATCAAGTGCTATGCTCTCTACGGTGATGTGTGTAAATTATCTCGCAAAGCCAGACACAATCATCAATCTACTTTGGAATGTTTGGAGATGGAACCCGCCTTGCAATGTCGAAGACGATCTACGCGCCGGACTCATCGTCATTGAAAGCTGGTTTAGGGGCTACTGAGGGAGTCCTGGATTAGGGGGTATTCGGACAGCCAGAATATATACTTTGGCCGGACTATTGGGACATGAAGGTACAAGACTCAAGACTTTGTCCCGTGTCCGGATGGGACTCTCCTTTGCGTGGAAGACAAGCTTGGCGATCCGGATATTAGATTTCCTTCTTTGTACCCGACTCTATGTAAACCCTAGCCCCTTCCGGTGTCTATATGAACCGGAGGGTTTGATCCATATAGGGACGATCAAGACGATCATAATCATCATAGGCTAGCTCCTAGGGTTTAGCCTCTACGATCTCGTGGTAGATCAACTCTTGTAATACTCATATCATCAATATCAATCAAGCAGGAAGTAGGGTTTTACCTCCATCGAGAGGGCCCAAACCTGGATAAAACATCGTGTCCCTTGCCTCCTGTTACAATTAGCCTTAGATGCACAGATCGGGACCCCCTACCCGAGATCCGCTGGTTTTAACACTGACAGTACCTCCTTGGGAAACACATCCTCATACTCCTGCAAAAGATCAAGAACAACACTAGGAAGAGTGGAGGGTAAGTCGTTAGCAGCCAATAAAGTTTCCTTGTACAGGAGTACAAAGAATGGAGTATTAGGTTCTCTCAATTCCCGCATATCCCTTTTCCTAGATGTCATAACTAATCCCTCTTTTTCCCGGGGCTTGGTCATATTTGGCTGTGGAGCTTTTGGCTGTGGAAACACTTCCTCACTATGTTGGTGGCTCACTAGTTGTGTATGATCACTCTCTCCCTTTTTCTTTCCTTTTATTTTCATCTCATCAAGATAGACTTCCTCGGGTGTCATGGGCAGCCAAGTGAACTTTTCTCCTCTATGGACAAAACATAAGCGATTTGCACGCCCGCTGATTTTCACATCTCGGTCATGCAACCACGGTCGTCCAAGAAGCAAGTGACAAGCGTGCATCGGCACCACATCACACTCAACATCATCTTGATATGACCCTACTGAAATTGGCATTTGCATGCTGCTAATCACCTTAATTGCGCCACAATCATTCAGCCATTGCATGCGGTATGGATGTGGGTGACATTTTGTTTGCAATTGAAGCTTCTCGACCATCTCCGTGCTTGCAATATTGTTACAGCTTCCACTATCAACAATCACGCGACATATCTTTGAGTTGATAAGGCAACGGGTGTGGAAAAGATTATGCCGCTGCCCCTTTTCCTCCTCCACAACCTGGCGTTGAGTGAACGGCATACAACCAAAGCTTCTCCATCAAGTTCCTCATGAGATAAAATAGTTCCTCCTACTTCCCAACCTTGCTCCTCTTCCACTTCAGCATTGCCACCTTCAGGGTCACTTTCAGACTCCCATTCACCTCGTTCATTGATGATCATGGTTCTTTTGCTTGGACATTCCGAAGAAATATGACCTCTTCCTTTGCACTTGTGGCATTGAATGTTG
The DNA here is from genome assembly GCF_002162155.2 of Triticum dicoccoides. Taxonomy (NCBI): domain Eukaryota; kingdom Viridiplantae; phylum Streptophyta; class Magnoliopsida; order Poales; family Poaceae; genus Triticum; species Triticum dicoccoides. The sequence goes on from NC_041383.1 coordinate 277,244,350, forward strand.
CTGCTGCGTGTAGAACTATTTCTGGAGGTGGGGCAGATGATACTCCTGCTGTAGCTGATGACCTCTTATCTTGATTGCGAATAGCAGGTGAGGAAGCCATCGAGGCATGTGGGTGTCTAGGCGGTGCACCCTCAAACTGAGAACCATATGGTTGTTGTACTCGCTGCCATGAGCGTGTGGTGGTGCGGCCTTGGAAGGTACGAGTATGACCATTACGCATATTCTTCTTCTCAACTCTTATAGCTTGATGTACCACATATTGTAATGTGTCATAAGGAAACATCTCCAGAAAATCTGATATTTCATCATTTAGACCATGTAAAAATCTCGCCATCTTCGCCTCATCACTTTCACGGGTTCTTGTCTGAATTAGCAGCACCTCCATCTCTTTATAGTACTCCTCAATAGTGCGAGAACCTTGAGTGAGCCCTTGCAACTGCTTGTACACTTGCCTCTCATAGTATGATGGAACAAAACGGTGCCTCATGACTTCCTTCATCAAAGTACAGCTGCGGATATGATTATTGCCTGACATCAACCGATCATCTTGCAGCTGATTCCACCATGTAAGAGCATAACCAGAGAACTCAATAACAGCAAGATCAACTCTCTTGGATTCAGAAAAACCATGGATGCGAAAGATTTGATCACACTTCTCTTCCCACTCAATATATGCATCAGGGTCCTCTTTTCCCGTGAATGATGGCACATGTAGCTTCACTCTCGCTTGGTTGTCACGGTCATCCTGATCACGACGGTCGTAATGATGACCATTGCGACCAAAAACAGCACCACGCCGAGGCAGGGAGTAGGGTTCATAGTCCCCCATGCCTTCATCTTCGTCACCAAGCTCGGAGAGATCTTCAAGGAAGATGGCATCACCATCATGTGCCCCTCGTCGCCGGTGATCAGCAGCAAACCCGCGGGGGTCATGGCCTCACCCGCGAGCTTCTCCTTCATGTAGCCCGCCCTCACGGGGGCAACAAAGTCGCCACGCCTCCGTTCAGCACCAACAGCAGGGGCGCCGTGGGCAGCAACTCCTGCCGCTCGTCCACGACCAACATGGCGATCGTTGTGTTCTTTACGTTGCCGGTTGTCGGCGGCCAGCGAGGCAGCGGGGCTGTGTTGATGTTGATCCCCATTACCCGCAATAAGAATACGACCACCGAACATTCTTCGCATAGCTGCAACTATACTCTCCTCAATCATATCACCAAGGGCTGCGCGAGTTTTTGGGAGATCATTTTCCACATGTTGATGTCCATGTACACTCGAGTTGGATCCTGTCATGTTAACTCTTGGAAACAAGTGGACAAAAGAAAAATATATGTGGAAAACACTCAGCTCACCTTCTTTCTTACCCAAATTCTAATGATTCCTTGGCGACTGTGTGGAAGTAGCAAATCAGGAGTGGACAAGCGAATGAAAGGAAGGAAGCTGAAGGTTTCTAGGTGGATCTGGGTGGGGAAAAAGGGAGGGCTAGTGCTGAGATCCAATCGATGCAGACCAAATGAACAAGAAAATTTTGTAGATCCTTGCACCATGTTTGAGCTGCAATACTTGCCACTACAACTTCTGAAATTTCTCACGCAACTGAAAATGATTGCACACTTGCTCAACACTTTCTCTTCTCTTTTTTTGCTCTTTTTTCACTCTTTTTTCTCTCTCTCTCTTTTTTGCTCTTTTTTCACTCTTTTTCTCTCTCTTTTTTTTGCTCTTTTTTTGCAACACAAAAGATCCAACAACAAGACTCAAGGAAAACAGAGCAACTTTGGATAGAACTTGGTGCAAACACAACGAGGAAAGCAAACAACTAGATCTCAGCAAACAAAGGCTTGGATTTTTTTGTGGCTTTTTGGCTTTGGACTCTAGGATGGGGAAAACCAAACTAAAAAGGATAGATCTAGCAACAAAGATACAAATCCTACCATGTAAACCTTGCTCTGAATACCAGATGATGCGGCCCCGTCTTCGGAGAAGAGGGAGTTCAAGGGGAGGTCTGATCTTCACAGCGTAGGATCGATAATGGAAGGGGATAACTAGCTGCAAGCAGCCGAAAAATGGAAAATAAGAGATTATGACCCGACGAGGAAGAGGCTCACTGAAGCATGCAATCCGAACATTCGCCGATCCACAACCCGCAAAACTACCCCACACAACCACGCTCAAGTCGTGGAGCACGGGATAGGTGCAATCCGCAAGGGAAACCACAAACTCTAATCCACACAACATGATCTAGTCATGGAGCACGAATTAGGAGCAATTTCTCAAGGAATCACGAGAATAAGGATAACAAGAGCTCTCCAATCTCAGGAGGAGTCTATGTCTTTGGTCTTCGATAGAAATGGCAAAAGTCCCCAACGAAGGGAAGAGCTAGCCTATTTATAATCGGGACAACCCCCCTGGATAGGTGTGAAACAGAACTAGCTTCCGGAACCAGCTTAGGTGTGAAAGGGAACCAGCTTTGTTTGACTAAATGGCTTCAAGACTTAATGAGGTAGCTTCTAGAATACTCTCGTTTGAGGTGGTTGGCAGTTCCCGACCAAACATTGTTCACTGGAGTCGAACAATGTTTCCTTTAGCAGAAAACTCGTGTTCTGGGAACTTTTCGCAAGTTGGAATATGCAAACTTGTACAAAACATTGTTTCGTCAGAATCGGAACAATGTTTCTTTAGCAGACAACTCATTCTTCATGAATTCCTATCTTTGTTCCTTCGCCATGAAACATTGTTTTGCACGGACTGAAATGTGTTTGGCCTTCTTCAATGTCGCACCTGAGTTCAACCAACAACAAAGGAGGTGAAGGCACAACCATGTTTTCAAGGTCAAATGCTATACTTAAGTTAGCATTCACCTGATCATATATTTGCATTGCGCGGCTTCTTGTGATTGGACCGTTGATGATTGGTGGTGTGTTGCCCATGGTTGGGATGTCCTCATCAATAGTTCTGGTGTTCCTCTTGGGCTTAGGCTTTTGAGCTGGAGTAGTAGCCTTTGGAGCAGCTTTGGGCTTAGATGTTGTAGCCCCTGATCTAATTGCATCTCCCATGAGCTTCTGAGCTTTGGGTGCTGGAGCAGCATCCTCTTCCTCTTCTTCTTCTTCATCAGAATCTCTCCTCATGGAGGGCTTGCCAAGAACTTTGGCAGTAGTTGTTCTTGCCCTCTTCTTCTTCTTGTCTTCACCAGCAGCTTCTTCTTCAGACTCAATGGTGAACTTCATAGTTTGACCTGTGGCAACCTTCCTGGGTTTGGATGTGGGAACTCTCCTGGCAGGTGCCTTCTTGTTCATGCCTGGCTTTTGTGGTAGCAGCTGTGCCATACTCCTTTTTCAGCACCTTCTTCTTTGAGGTGGCCTCATCTTCAACAGCCACATAATCCTCATCTTCAGAATCTGAGGTTTTATTTTTCCTTGTCCTGGTAGCTTCCTTTGGCAAGTTGCTGGGTGTGCTCCTGCTACCCTCATCATAGCTGCTTGAGGAACTAGTGCCCTCACTCAACTGAGCTTGCTCTTCAGACTTGTTCTGGCTATCACTTTGATCAGACATTTCTGCAAACTCACTGACAGCAGACCCTGTGAATAGATATAGATGAGGTAGAGTAGATGAGCATCACAAAGTGCAGAGGTTTTTGCCAAACAATTGAGTCAAAAACTTAGTTTTAGTTTTCCACAGAAAGCATTTCGAAGCTACCGATTTGAAACTCGGTGATACCGAAGCAGCTTTTGGAACCTAAACTAGTGAACTCGGTCAGACCGAGTCACAGTTCGATGGCACCGAGACTGCTAGGGTTTCACAAATAATTGAACTCGGTCACACCGATTTGCAATTCTCGGTCAGATTGAAAATCGCCTGTGCAATGGCCTAAGCCAAATCGGTGAGACCGACTTCAACAACCCAGTCGGTTCGAGATGAGTTCGGCGGAAACCTAACCCTAAATTTTCAAATCAAATCTAATCTACAGGAAGTTTTCGCTGGATAGGATGATTTCATACGTGGCAAGAATCATGGCAAAGCAACGTGCTACGAATCGGAGTTAAAGAATAGCACAAAGTATCAAGTTCATACCCTAACTCGGCGGTGAACTTGCTACGGTGGCAAAAACGGGGCAGAATGTCGTTGACGGCGGCGGAAACCAGCGGCGGGAGGTTGCTGGCGGCGAGAGGACGATCTGGAGACCCGAAGAGACACAGCAGGTTACGCGCGGGCGAAGAGTTTCGGAAATTTTTCCAAAATTTGACCCGTCAGTATATATAACCTGACCCTGTCGGTGTGACCGAGTGGAACAACTCGGTGGCACCGAGATGCAAAACTGCGAGCAGTTACTGCAACTCGGTGTGACCGAAAGGTTCTAATCGGTTGCACCGAGGTTGAAAACCTAGATCAACTTAGTGATCTCGATATGACCGAAAAGGATGAATCGGTCAGACCGAAATGCAGAAAGAGGTTTTGGAAGTTTAGGTCTATGACGAATCGGGGACTCCGAGTGCTCCTCACATAGAGTGGTTCGAATCTGACTTGATCAAACTTTGTGATGTAGCATGAATAAAGTTTGAGACAAGAAAAGCATAGATAGCTAGAGAAGGTTCTTAGGCATTCTTGTCCATCCACTTGGCATAAGGAAAGAAACCAAACAATCAAAACAACAAGTGGATGTCCTCGAATGAGTAAAATATGCAACCAACATGCTCACACAATAAAATGGCAAGTGAAATATGTGGCAAAGCATGCACAAACACTCTAGCATCTATCAAGCAATTGGCGATGACTAGGTCATCTATATATGAGTATATTGACTTAGGAGTCAAATGAGAACATTTGATCATAGGTCATACTCATCGTTTAAGCACAAGTGGGGTTACCACTTTTACATAAAGCATTGTTGTGTTCACACCATTAGTGTTGCTTTAGCTCAATTCTTAGAGTAAAGCTCCCCCTAGATGTGAGATCCCCCCTAAGAGGGATGAACTAACCTTGGGTTTTGTCGATGATGACTTCATGTACTTGATGAAGTAGAACTTGATGTAGTATTGGGAACCCACTTGACCAAGGCCTTAGGAGCTTCTTCAAATGCATCAATCTCCTCTTGAAGCTTGCCCTTGCCTTTTTGCTTGTGGTCGTGTGGTGGAATATCATCTTGAGGTTGTGTTCCTTTGAAGGAAGTAGGATCGTACTTCTCTTGTTGAGGAACAAACTTCGTCTTGGGGTGTTGATCTTCTTCCCACTCAACTCCATTGGCATTGAACTTTTGTTCAAAACCAACACCTTGATTCTTCCGGTGCCTTCCTTGCTTGCGTACAATCTCCTCGAATTGCTTACTTCCGGCAAGGCTCTTGTAAACACCTTTCTCTATAATTCCCTTCAATAAGCTATTTTCTTGCTCAAGTGTAACTTGGCTAAGAGAATCATTAGTGGAATCAAGAGAACTACTAGAAGTAACAACATTGGATTTAGCATGATTATTGTTACTACTAGAAGAAGAATCTTTCTTGTTCTTGTTACTAGACTTGACTTGTGGCATGTAAGTAGATAAGAGTAAACACTTGGCAATGTAATAAGAACTTTTCTTGTGAGGATCATCATTGATTGCCTTTAAAAACTCATGCTCTTGCTCAAGGTTGAGCTTTTCAAAGCGTAACTTCTCATGAGTCTTTAAAAGTTCTGATGATCTTCCAAGATAGTTTCATGAGCTAACTTAAGAGTGTTTAGTTCTTTAGCTAGGTGCTCAATCTTCTCCTTATCATTGTCATTCGTTTTATCTTTATTAGCATGATTAATTGACGTTTCATCATAGTATTCATCACTAGAGTTGTCAACAAGTAAATCATCATCACCTAACAAGTCATCTTCATCACTATTGAAATCAACATACTCGGGGTGTGACACCTTTGGGCCTTTAGCCATGAAGCATCTTCCAATTCCTTCATTTGGTGAGTCAAATATGTCGTAGGAGTTGGTTGACACAAGTGCTAGACCGGCAACACCTTCATCTTGAGTATATTCGGAGTCGGAGTGACAGCTTCTCTCAGAGTGATTATCGGAGTCGGAGCCGGATACCCATTCACCAACATGAGCTTGATGTCTTCGTTTTGTGTAGCTCCTTGATGACTTGTCCTTCCTTTCCGAATCCTTGCTTCTCCGAGATGTTCTTCGTTCATAACGATCATCTCTACTCCTTCTTTCTCTTGATGGTGATTCTTCTCTTCTACTCCTTATTTTTGGAGAATCTTCTCTTCTTTTGTAGGGAGCCGTACAGTCATTGGAATAGTGTCCGGATCTTCAACAATTGTAGCAATTACGCTCACGACTAGAAGATCTTTTGTCATTGTAGGACCTTGACTTGGAACTTCTTTCCTTGCTTCTACTCTTGTAGAACTTGTTGAAGTTCTTCACCATTAGGCTCAATTCTTCATTGAAGGTTTGTTTCTCACTTGATTATGTGGGAGGCTTTGTAAGCACCACTTGACTTGTTGTGGAGCTCTTTCTTATCCTTGAGTGACATCTCATGAGCAAAAATTCTTCCAATGACTTCCGTTGGTTTGAGATCTTTGTAATTGGGCATCATTTGGATCAATGTGCACACGGTATCATATTTTCCATCCAAGGCTCTTAGGATCTTCTTGATGATGAATTTGTCGGTCATCTCTTCACTTCCTAAGCCGGCAATCTCATTTGTGATGAGAGCAAGCCTAGAGTACATTTCAGCGATGCCTTCACCATCCTTCATTTTGAACTTGTCAAGTTGACTTTGAAGCACATCCAATTTGGATTCCTTGACGGAGTCGGTACCTTCGTGCATGTCAATCAAAGTATCCCAAATTTCCTTTGCATTCTTAAGACGGCTGATTTTGTTGAATTCTTCGGGGCACAATCCATTGAAAAGAATATCACAAGCTTGAGCATTGTATTGCAGCATCTTCAACTCTTCCGCGGTAGCTTCACGGTTCGGTTCTCTCCCATCGAAGAATTCACCTTGCAAGCCAATACACACAATAGCCCAAACGGCGGGTTATGTCCAAGAATATGCATTTTCATCTTATGCTTCCAACTAGAAAATTTGAACCATCAAAGTAAGGACCTCTATGGTGGTAATTTCCCTCGCTAGACGCCATACTCTCCTAGGTTGTGAAACCAAGGCTATAACCACCAAAAGCTATGGAAATCAAAGCAAATGGAGACCAAAGCTCTGATACCACTTGTAGGATCGAAAGTATGTCTAGAGGGGGGGGGGTGATTAGACTACTTGACCAAATAAAAATCTAGCATGTTCCCAATTTTAGTTCTTGGCAGATTTTAGCAACTTAGCACAAGTCAAGCAATCAACCTACACATGAAATTCTAAGAGTATAGTAGCGGAATGTAAAACAATTACATATGAAGGTAAAGGGAGGAGTTTGAGGAGGCAAACGCAATGTTGACACGGAGATTTTTTATCTGTGGTTCCGATAGGTGGTGCTATCGTACATCCACGTTGATGGAGACTTCAACCCACGAAGGGTAACGGTTGCGCGAGTCCATGGAGGGCTCCACCCACGAAGGGTCCATGAAGAAGCAACCTTGTCTATCCCACCATGGCCGTCGCCCACGAATGACTTGCCTCACTAGGGTAGATCTTCATGAAGTAGGCAATCTCCTTGCCCTTACAAACTACTTGGTTCAACTCCACAATCTTGACGGAGGCTCCCAAGTGACACCTAGCCAATCTAGGAGACACCACTCTCCAAGAAGTAACAACTGGTGTGTTGATGATGAACTCCTTGCTCTTGTGCTTCAAGTGATAGTCTCCCCAACACTCAACTCTCTCTCTCACAGGATTTGGATTTGGTGGAAAGAAGATTTGAGTGGAAAGCAACTTGGGGAAGGCTAGAGATCAAGATTTATGTGGTAGGAATGGAATATTTTGACCTCAACACAAGTGTAGGTGGTTCTCTCTCGGAAAATGTATGTTGGAAGTGTAGGCATGTTCTGATGGCTCTCTTCACGAATGAAGAGTAGGTGGAGGGGTATATATAGCCTCCACACAAAATCTAACCGTTACACACAACTTACGAAACTCGGTGGGACCAAATCATGAAAATCGGTCAGGCCGATTTACTTCATAATGTGACCGTTAGGAATTTCGGTGGGACCGACATGTCAACTCGGTGGGACCGTTATGGTTAGGGTTAGGGCATAACGTAATCTCGGTGAGACCGATTACACAAACTCGGTGAGACCGGTTTTGGTAATAGACACACAGAGGGTTGGTCAGGCAAACTCAGTGGGACCGATTCGCTCATCTCGGTTGGACCGAAACGTTACGAAAGGGAAACAGGGAGTTTGCATTGCAATCTCGGTGGGACCAATCGCTCATCTTGGTTTGACCGAAACGTTACGAAGGGAAACAGAGAGATTACAATCCCATTTCGGTGAGATCGAGATCCCTATCGGTGAGACTGAAAACACTAGGGTTTCTGACAATGGCTATGTCAACTGAACTCGGTGGCGCCAGATAGAATGTTTTGGTGGGGCTGAGTTTGAATTTTGGTTTGGGACATATGTGGATGTGAGAAAGTAGTTGAGGGTTTTTGGAGCATATCACTAAGCACTTTGAGCAAGAAACTCATTAAGCAACACCTCACCCCCTCTTGATAGTATTGGCTTTTCCTATAGACTCAATGTGATCTTGGATCACTAAAATGAAAAATGTAGAGTCTTGTGCTTTGAGTTTGAGCTAATCCTTTTGTCCTTAGCATTTTGTGGGGTCCATGTTTCTCATCCATGCCATGCCAATCATTGAGCTTTCCTGAAATATTTATTCTGAAATAGCATTAGCTCAATGAGCTATATGTTGTTAGGAATTACCAAAACCACCCAGGGATAGTTGCACTTTCACTACTCCATGCTCAGGCACAACATTCTCACCCTGAAACTGAAATCCTTGATCATATAGACGTTCCAGGTGCTCGTCTTCTACGATCATATTATGCATGATCACACAAGCAGTCATCGCCTCCCACAGTTTCTGCGTGCTCCAGGTATTAGCAGGATACCGAACGATGCCCCATCGAGATTGCAAAATACCAAAGGCATGCTCGACATCCTTCCTAGCACTCTCTTGCTCTTCGGAAAATCTTTTCCTCTTCTCTCCAACAGGGTTGGGTATTGTCTTGACAATAGTGGTCCATTGAGGATAGATACCGTCACCCAGATAGTATCCTTTGTCATAGGTGTGGCCGTTGACAGTAAAGTTTACCGGTGGGCTGTTGCCTTCGGCAAGCCTAGTAAACACCGGCGAGCGCTGAAGCACGTTGATATCATTGTGTGATCCGGCCATGCCAAAAAAAAGTGTCAGATCCAGAGATCTTGAGATGCCACGGCCTCAAGTATGATAGTGCAAGCCCTGACATGGCCCTTATACTGCCTTTGCCAAGCAGAAGGGCAGTTCTTCCTCTCCCAATGCATGTGGTCTATACTACCAAGCATCCCTGGAAATCCCCTACTGGCATTCATCGCCAACAAACGGGCTGTATCTTCAGCAGTCAGCTCTCTCAAGTACTCAGAGCCAAACACAGCAATACCAACCTTGCATAACTTATACAGGGACTCTATGCAAGTAGACTCGCTCATACGGACATACTCGTCAATGAGATCACCGGGCACTCCGTATGAAAGCATTTTGATGGCCGTAGTGCATTTCTTATAAGAGGAAAAACCAATCTTGCCAACGGCATCCTCTTTGCACTCGAAATAGTCATCATAGTCGACCACTCCCTCTCTAATATGGTTGAAACGATGCCTACGGAAAGGGCGGCAGAATTTTTGATGTTTGAACAACGGGTTTGTTGTATCAAAGTAGTCCTTCTAAAGAAGGAAATGCCCGCTCTCCCGGTTGCGATTCAACACCGAAAGGTGACCCGGAATGGAGCCATGGAACAATGGCTGCAGGCTGTTGAGGTGGTGATGGACCAACACGGCAGCCAATATCTCCTCCTCGTCATCGAAGGACGAACCGTTGGAGTCGCAAAGGAAATTGTGAAAAAAGAACTCATCGGCGGAGCCATTTTGTACCTTGACAAACTGACGAACAGCTTGCGGGCGTCGGCGAAGGAGACGGCCGACGAAGGGAGTCGCGATGCGCATGGACCAGCTAGCTGTCCTGCCGGCGTCCGATGAGCGTGTCGGTGAGGATCTGGCCGGGCGGCGAGGCGGCTTCTTGGTCGGGGGCGGCTGTGTGGTGGGGGCGCGGGGGGTGGGAAGCAGTCGGCTCCCCGACAGCAAAGACGGCGGTGGCGGCCGAAGTGGGAGTGGGCGGCATAGCTGGGCGGATGTGGAGGCCCCGGCAGCTGGCAGAGTCGCCGGCATAAATGGGCGGCGGCGGCGACGACGAAGGAGGAGGGCGAGGGTTGCTGTTGGATGCGAAAGGGCAATGTAACACAGACAGTGGGCCCGGGGAAGGAGAGGGCGAGCGTGCGAGCGTCCATCGCGTATCCGCGCCGACGCAAATCCGGCTCAAAAATGGATCGGGAATGGGTCGCCCGCGGACGAAAAGCGGACACGCGTCCGTTTGGGTCAGCGCGTTGGGCCACCTTTTTTGTCCGCGCCGACCCAAACAAACGGCGGCGGACGAAATGGGTCGGCCGGTTGGAGTTGCTCTTATGTACTAGGGTCAAAAAAGGCTGTCACTGGGCCACGATTCGCCACGGCGCCACCGACCGCCAATTTCGACGTCACAAAACGGGCTGCGCACAGCGCATAGCGCCCACCATCCACGTGAATCTCCCTCCTAGCCACGCAGTAGACAACCCCCAAAATGAAATATTTCGGCGGACGCGTCCCCGCTTCCCTCCCCGCCAGGCGGCTCCAGATCCCAATTTTCGTCCAAATTTCCAAGATTTGCCGGCGCTTCGTCGAACCAAAACAGCAAAACCCACAGATTCGTCCCTCCCTCCACTTCTACCCAGCCTAAATTTCCCTCCGAAACTCAAATCTTCTGGCCTGCTCCCTCCCTCCGACCTCCGATACAAATACCCATGGATTCTTCCCTCCCTTCCCCAGCACCACCCGAGCTACCTCCCGGCCTGGTACCACCAACCTCCAACCCGAAGAGCCTCTGCTCGTATGAGCTCCAAGATGGCAGCTGACAGCGGCGACCAGGAGAACCTGCCGCCTAGTACAACGCCTCCGACTGCGACGGCTGCTGTCGTCCGCCCTCGTGATTTTGGGGTCAAGAAAGGCCAGATGAAGCGGCTCGGCAGGGGGCGGAGGCGGGCGCCGCTCAAGGACATCACCAACCACTTCGCCGTGGAGACTGCATCCGCCGAGGTGCAAGCTCTACAGCAGCCGGAGGAGGGGTCGGAGGGGGACACGGTGAAGGAGGAGGCGGTGGTGCAGACGAACGCGCTTGCCAGTGCTGCGGCTGTTAAGGCAAGGAGGAACTCGCTCCGGAAGGAGTTTAGATAGAGTTCAGTTCATTGTACAGTGGGATTGGGTAATTGGACGGAATTCATTATTTGTACTATTCTGATTTCATTCTCCAAGCCCATGGTTCATTGGGCTGGATTTTGTTCGCTGGGAGGTTCTGAGTAAGAAGGAAGATGAATTCAAATTGATATCTCATTGATAGAAGTATGAGTCTTAATCTGTAAGTGTTCAATGACTCATTGATGGAAATTTTGATGCTCGTAGTTCTTTTTTTTTAAACCGGGCTTTACCCCTTTCTATTGCAATGAACGGAAATACAACCAGTTCCATAAACTTATATAGGATAGGAGGAAAGAAAGATATAGAGCGAGTTCAAGCACTACCAGGAAACCCATCACACTCGCTCGCCGTCGAAACGAGTGTCATAGGGCGAAAAACTGAGTAGTACTATAAGTTCTATCCAACAAAAGACTTATTACAGCTCGAACCAACTGAAGCAAAGCAGCAACATCCCAACCGAAAGATAGCAACGATCACAACAAAACGACCCCAATAGTCGTGCAACATCCACAACTGTCGCTTCCACCCCACCAGGGCGGTAAAAAGCACCACGCTCCTTGGATTGGACGTTTGTTTGGCAGCATCACACATCTTCATCAGTTGCATTGTACTCGTTCTGATCATCTCTGCGCGTGCCCGTAGCTCCTTGGAAGCGTCACCCTGCTGCAACCCTGTCCAATATAACAGAAAGAACATAGAGAAAATACTATCTCAAAAGGAGTCTTAATTTGCTTCTTTCAAAGGTGGCCCGGTTACGAGCCAGCCAAATGGCCCAACAGGTGCCTGCTAATCCCATCGTATAGAACTTTTTCCTATCAGGAAGGTATGACACCAAGCGAAATATAGCCAGTAATTATTTGGGCATCTGTCAGTGCCTAAGACCACCTCGATGGATTGCCAGACCACCTTGGCCACGGGACAGGTAAAGAACAGATGCTGAGAGGTTTCAACCTCATTGCAAAAAGAACAATAGGGATTTCCTGGCCATCCCCCCCTCATCACTTGCCTAGTGAGCACCGCATCTTGTGACATTTGTCATATATATTTTTATGTTAAGAGGGATCTTGGCTTTCCAGATCCACTTGTAGTGACATCCACTAAGTGGCTTTTCAAGCATTTTATATACTGATGTAGTGGTAAACTTGCCATTCTGGTTTAGCCCCCATAATATACGGTCATTCACCCCATTAAGGGGGATTTTTCTAACCACGTTACTGTCAGCACCCCTGACCCACCAGGCAGTGACAGGCCGGGCTCACCCACGACGATCAGACCAGCGCGGGCTCGCAAGGCCAACTCAAGGGTGTTTGGGCCCGAGTGGGTGTAAGCCGGCCCAGCCCAGGAGATCACCTACTTATCCACCCATTCACACCAGAAGCGGCATCTAGTGGATCACGACGACGACATCGACTCCTATCCCATTCCCCTTCTCCCTACGCATGAACCGTAGCTCTAGTTCGTGAAATTCGCCTATAATAGCCACTGATCTGTACTCTGAGAGTGGTTCTCCGCTGTAATACATAGAACTTATCCTGCTCCTAACATCTGGTATCAGAGACCAGCCACCCCTCTTCCTCCGCGCGCAAACTGGCACAGTTCGTCGAAACCCGCCGTCTTCGTCAAGCTCGGCTGCAGATCGAGGCCATGGATCCAACTATGAAGGAGTACATGGAGAAGATCACGTCCTCCATGGACGAGTTCAGCATCGAGCTGCATAACAACACAACGGCTGTGCGTGCCAACACCGCCAAGATCGACAATCTCATCGCGTGGCGGCCCGACATGGGGCGTCGCGTGGCGGATCTGGGCACTGTGGTGGCCGATCTACAACAAGGGCACGCGCCTACGGCGGCTGTCGGGGTTATGATACTGACAATGAGTACTAGGGGGTACGAATAAGGGGCAGAGCCTAGCTACGGCGTAGGTGCAACACACGGTGTTTAATGAGTTGAGGCCCCTCACTCGGTGGAGGTAAAAGCCTTACGTCTCGTGCGCTAAGGCTTGCTTTGATTTGATGGATAAGATTACAAGGTTGAAAGTGCCCGGCTATGGAGAGGGATGCGGCTTATATAGAGTGTGCTGCAGCCCCATGTCTCCCATGCCGCCGGGCCAATAAATGCCATTGAATGAGGTAGTTACTAGTGTAATGAGCATATACTACAGCAGTTACATGTATCGATAGTTATAACTCTATTTAGTGGACGACTTAGGATCCCTCGACCGTTGCAGCTCCTGCGACGCCTTCTTGCCCTGTACGCCCGAGTGGTTGGTCGTCCGCCGAGTGACGTGTGGTTGTCCGAGTACTGTAGAGCCGTCCGAGTGACCCCCTGATGTGCGCATTCGAATGCTGGCATGGTCCAGGGACCTACTAAAAGTGCGTTATATCAACTAGAGGGGGGGGTGAATAGGCGATTTTTACAAATTTGTCACCAGGGAAATTCAACTTGAGGAATTTCCTAAGTCACGAACTACAAGCAGCATAATAAGTACTCAGGTACATGCATAATAGAGCAGTATCATAGTCCTCATGAGGAAATGAAACAAGCACAGATCACAAGTAGCGTGTAAACAAGATAAGCAGGCTCAAGACAAAGTGACTGAAGAATTAGGATTGAGGAAATTGAGAAAGTCTTCAGTCAAAGTCTTCAAACAGTAACGATCAAGTACATCAACACATGAATGAGGAAGTGGAAGGGTTGAGGAAATAGAACCAGTAGCTTGGTGAAGACGATGATTTGGTAGACCAGTTCCAACTGCGGTGACAGTCGGACGTCTGGTTGGAGCGGCTAGGTATTTAAACTCGAGGACACACAGTACCGGACACACAGTCCTCACCATATTCTCCTTGAGCTAAGATCACACAGACCTCGCCCAATCACTCGTGGTAAGTCTTTAGGTGACTTCCAAACCTTCACAGACTCGATCACTCGGTGATTCACAATTCTTCTTGGATGCTCTAGACCATGATGCCTAACCGTTTGGATGATGCACATTCCTCAAAGGTAACAAGCTTCGGTTCCACATAGGAACAATCTCTTAAGTGATGCTCAATCACTTTGGGTTTGTAGGTGTTTGGGTTTGGGTTTTTCCTCACTTGATGTTTTTTTCTCAAAGTCCTCGGAGGATGAGATGCTTTCAATGACAAGTGTTAGTTTCTCTCAGAGCAGCCAACCAACTAGTGGTTGTAGGGGGTGGCTATTTATAGCCTAGGGAGCAGCCCGACATGATAAGACATAAATGCCCTTCAATGATATGACCGTTAGGTGGATAAGATATTTTGGGATAGTTGGCGCATAGCACAACAACGGTCGGAAATTTGAGCTCTTAAATTCCTTAGGGCTATCATGTTCATCACTCTTAGGCAATCCGCACTAGCGAATTCCTAACTCCTCAGTCAAAACAAATTCCTCAGAGACCAGAAGAACTTCATCTCTGTCACTGAAGAAATTGACTGACTGTATGAGATTTCCAATGGCTTCACTCGAAAGGATTGGGTAGGTGTAGGATTTTGAGATGAGCATCACTTGGAAACTTTTCCTTAGTTTTACCTCGACCCCCTTTAACAGTACGGTGTTTTCTATGACTCAAGAAAGAGAAAATGAAACTACGAAAACAAAAGTCTTCACACTTCATAATCCTCGTATGAATATCGAAGTGGCGAATTGCTAACTCCTCAGTCAGAACAAATTCATCACAGACCAGAAGAACTTTGTCTCTGTCACTAAAGAAATTGACTTAACTGTATGAGATTTCCAATGGCTTCACTCGAAAGGATTGTGTAGGTGTAGGATTTTGAGATGAGCATCACTTGGAAACTTTTCCTTAGTTTTAACTCGACCCCTTTAATAGTACGGTGTTTCCTATGACTCAAGAAAGAGAAAATGAAACTACGAAAACAAAAGTCTTCACACTTCATAATCCTCGCATGATTATCGAAGTGGCGAATTGCTAACTCCTCAGTCGGAACAAATTCCTCACAGACCAGAAGAACTTCGTCTCTGTCACTGAAGAAATTGACTGAACTGTATGAGATTTCCATTGGCTTCACTCGAAAGGATTGGGTAGGTGTAGGATTTTGAGATGAGCATCACTTGGAAACTTTTCCTTAGTTTCACCTCGACCCCCTTTAACAGTATGGTGTTTCCTATGACTCAAGAAAGAGAAAATGAAACTATGAAAACAAAAGTCTTCACGCTTCATAATCCTAGCATGAATACCGAAGTCTTCAAGATCACACCAATTTCCTCACTTTAAAAGTTTTCAAGAAAACCAAAGTCTTCAACTAAAGACATTCATCTTTGGGGGTCGACTTCCATTGTAAATATTAAACTCCTCATAGACTTATAGTACCTGTGTACACTCACAAACACATTAGTCCCTTAACCTATAGGTCTTCAATACACCAAAATCACTATGGGGCACTAGATGCACCAACAATCTCCCCCTTTTTGGTGATTGATGACAAATAGGTTAAGTTTTCAACGGGGATAAACATATGAAGTGTGAATACTGAAATTGAGGAATTTGATTGCAAGATATAGAAGAACTCCCAATGAAGATGTGCATATTTGTGGAATTTGCTTTGAATAGCAAATGCACATTGTAGAGTAATATCATGGAGATTTCCCCCTATATCTTGTAATTCATACACGCATTTGACATATAATATGAGGAATTTCAAATGCATGATGAAATATGGTGTCTGACGAAATTCAGCATGCGTTCTTTAAGGTACTTGAGGAAATAAGCATGCAGAAAGCAGTTCAAAAAGAGTCAGACCACCATAGGACTTAACTTTACAACTCATCACAGGAAACACCTCAGAAGAGAAAGAGTTGTAACTTAACGAAAAAATGCCCATATATAAGAGACCCGCTTGAAGACTAACTCAAATTTCTCCCCCTTTGTCATCAAATGACCAAAAGGGACAAAAAATGAGGACTAACGTCCCTGAAGAATATCATCATGATGTCGATGGAGGAGCGCCAGTGTTGTTGGGGTCGTTCGTTGAAGTAGGGCCTGCCGCAGTGTCGTTCAAGTCTCCAGCTTCATCTGTCTCGCGCGATGAAGAATATGAACTGGCGACCAACCGAGGAACTTTGACCTTCTTGAATTTCTTCGAAGGTGGCTGTGACCAGTCAAAGTCCTGTTGGAAACCCATCTCCTTGAGATCTTCATCACCGTAGAGGTGAGACAATATGGCCCAAGTGCGATCAAAGACTTCATGCAAGTAGTAGTGTTTCTTATTCACTGAATTTTGCGTGACAATCATGTTCTGAAGAATTGTGCCAAACTGATGCTTGACCCACTTGTGATTTTGATCAACTTTCTGATGAAGACTGAGGAGAAGTTCACGACCAGTCATCACACGCAAAGCAGTGGCTTGAGGATTTTGCTTTGAAGATTTTGCCGCAGAGTCTTGTGTTGCAGAGTCATCATTGGTGGAATAGGATGCAGCTTTGCGAAACTGTCCATCCAATGGATGAGTGCCTTCATCAATTACAGCAGCCTTGCCCTTCTTATCAGCTGAGGAAATAGTTCTTTTGAGGACTTCTATAGGTGGCAAATAGCTGAGATGATTTTGAACGTCAGTCGGACAATGTATTAAAGACCTTGATCTGATGAATCTCATAATTCATGGAGCATAAGGCTTCAATTCAAAGGGAGACAGAGCAGCATTGGCCAAAGTCCTCATGAAGAAATCATGGTAGTTGATATGAATACCATGTATGATATTGAACATCAGATTCTTCATGATGCCAACAACCTCTTCTTC
The DNA here is from genome assembly GCF_002162155.2 of Triticum dicoccoides. Classification (NCBI taxonomy): domain Eukaryota; kingdom Viridiplantae; phylum Streptophyta; class Magnoliopsida; order Poales; family Poaceae; genus Triticum; species Triticum dicoccoides. The sequence goes on from NC_041383.1 coordinate 277,261,586, forward strand.
ATCAGAGTTGTGGCCCTTGATCGGGCTGAGGATTTTGGTCAGAATGCGATACACTATCCTTGGCACATAGAGCAATTCCTTCACGAGGAATGAGGTTCTTGGAGCTTGGCCAGCCTTCAAAGGATTCATCAACACTTGCATCATATGATTTGAAAGATCAGGTTCCTCATAAATGAGTCTTGCGCCTTCAATCGGAGGACTGACTAGAACAGCTTGAAGCAATTCAGAGGCCGGTGCTTTGAAATGTGTATTCTTAGTCATCCAGTCTAGCACCCATGAATTCACATCTTCAACATTTCCAGTGAGGTGCAGTATGGCATAGAATTGAAGAATGGGTTCTTCATTCCAATCACAGATGTCAATGCAGAGGTTGAGCAGCCCAGCGTCATGAAGAACATTCAGGACTGGTTGGAAGCAAGGAAGTGATTCCATATCCACATGAGGAATTTGAAGATGCTGAATACCTTGTCCTTATCGAATAGGAGTGAAGAATAAAAGTTCATATGACTGGCTGTCCAGAAGCGCTTGCGTCGAAGTCTAGCAGACTCATAGGGATTGTAGTCCGTGAAGAAATGATGCTCAGCAAAGAAATCATCATCTTTGAATTTTTGCTTCTTGGTATGAGGATTTTGTGGCTTGGGCTGAAGATTTACTCTTGAGGGCTTCACAGCCTCTTGGCGCACATCCTCTGGAGCCACAGACTGAGGAATTTTAGTGGCAGTTTCAGCAGCAGCAGTCTTGGTCTCCATTTCTTTAGCATTAGCAGCTGGAACTTCTTCTGGAATAGAATGAAGTGAGGTGGGATGTTCTTTAGATCCTGTATGAATTTCTTCAGTTTGCACAGGGGACTGAGGAATTTGATGCAGAGGAGTGGTCAATGGTGAATTTGTATGATGACTTTCCTAGTAATCATCATTTAGAACTGGTTTAGTAGACCCAATGTCCATATCCTCATCTTCTTCATCTATTTCTTCAATGCCTGCCTCTTCAGCTGTGAACTAAGGCATGGGCGATGATACCAGTGGAGTTGAAGGGATATCATCCACTTCAATTTCTTCATCAAACTGCTCTGAAGTAGCATCAGAGGGATTCTCTTCATCACTATCATCTGGAATGACATATTCCTCACCAAAGGGAACAATATCCTTTGATGGTATGCTTGAGATAGGAACAACATCAATGGGGTTGGTGTATGAGCTCGTCAAAGTCTTCACTTTCTTAGGAGCTAAAGACTCTGTGGTTGTTGATGCTTTCCTCTTCTTCACAACAACTTTGTCTATGAAAGTGCAACTAATCCCTGGGTGGCTTGGGTAATTCTTAACAACATATAGTTCATTGAACTAATGATCTTTCAAGATAATCATTTTAGAAAGTTCAATGATTGGCATGGCATGGACTAGAGATGTGGACCCCTCAAAATGCAAAGGATATATTGGCAACAAGCTCAAGACTCTACATTTTCATTTCAGTGATCCAAGATCACATTGAGTCCATAGGAAAACCAATACTATTAAAAGGGGATGAGGTGTTGATTAATGGCTTACTTGCTCAAAATGCTTTGTGATATACTCCAAAACCCTCAACCACTTTCTCATTTCCACATATGTCCTAAACCTACAAGTCAAATTCGGCCCCACCAATTTGATCTATCTGGCGCCACCGAGTTTCATTTGACATAGCCAATGCCACAAACCCTAGTTACTTTGGTCTCACCGATAGGGATCTCGGTCTCACCGAGATGGGATTGCAAACTCTCTGTTTCCCTTTTATAACATTTCAGTCTCACCGAAATGAGCAAATCGGTCCCACCGAGTCTGCATTGCAAACTCCCTGTTTTCTTTTCGTAACACTTCGGTCCCAACGAAGTGAGCGAATCGGTCCCACCGAGTTTGCCTGACCAACCCTATGTGTACCTATTGCTGAAATCGGTCCCACCGAGTTTATGCAATCGGTCACACCGAGATTATGTTATGCCCTAACCCTAGCATATCGGTATCACCGAGATGACTATATCGGTCCCACCGAAATCCTAACGTTCACATTTTTACCTGGATCGGTCTGACCGAGTTTGCTGATTCGGTACCACCGAGTTTGGGAATCTATGTGTAATGGTTAGATTTTGTGTCGAGGCTATATATACCCCTCCACCCACTCTTCATTCCTGGAGAGAGCCATCAGAACAAACATACACTGCCACTACTCATTTTCTGAGAGAGAACCACCTACTCATGTGTTGAGGCCAAGATTTTCCAATCCTACCATATGAACCCTGATCTCTAGCCTTCCCCAAGTTGCTTTCCACTCAAATCATCTTTCCACCATAGCCAAATCTATGAGAGAGAGAGTTGAGTGTTGAGGAGGCTATCACTTGAAGCACAAGAGCAAGGAGTTCATCAACAACACACCATCTATTACTTTTTGGAGAGTGGTGTCTCCTAGATTGGTTAGGTGTCACTTGGGAGCCTCCGTCAAGACTGTGGAGTTGAACCAAGGAGTTTGTAAGGGCTAGGAGATCGCCTACTACGTGAAGATCTACCCTAGTGAGGCGAGTCCTTCATGGGCGATGGCCATGATGGGATAGACAAGGTTGCTTCTTCGTGGACGCTTCGTGGGTGGAGCCCTCCGTGGACTTGCGCAACCATTACCCTCCGTGGGTTGAAGTCTCCATCAACGTGGATGTACGATAGCACCACCACCTATCAGAACCATGCAAAAAATCTCCGTGTCAACACACTACAAAAAAAGACACATCCGTGACATTTTGGGCCGAACGAAACTTTTTTCTGTCATACATATGACACTTCTATGACGATAATTGTGACAAAACCCGGTATCATCATAGATGTGGTGGGATCCTACTTCTATGACAAAAAATCATGACAGAAAATGGGCTTTTCGCCCTGGGCGGGCCGGAGACGCAACTGCATGACATTGTTTGGGCCGTCCATGATGGAAAAAACCATGGTAGAAGCGAGGGCGAGGAAAATTTCAGGGAGTGCCCGGTTACGGTGGGTGGTTGGGGGCCGAGCAATGCGCGTTTCTCTCATACACGTACGTGTGTGTGTGCGAGGCGTGGGCTCTAATTGAACCCAAGCGAGGCGTTGGGCTCTAACTAAACCCGAGCGATTGCACTGTAGGCTACGCGTTACTGAACCCGAGCGATCGATTGATGGCTGTTAACTAAACCCGATCGAGCGATTCCTTCGCTACTGCTGCTAACTGAAGCCGATCGATGCTGCCTCTCTGGATGAACAGTG